>NW_028141162.1:9148633-9539992 GCF_030444845.1 Prenolepis imparis
AAGCAGTGGTATCAACGCAGAGTACTAGCTAACTTTGTAAATTTTTAAGATTTTTCAAATCCGCTTGCGCAGTCTTCTTTAGAATCGTTTGTAGTTGTTTGTAGTGATTTTCCTTTCGTTTGTAGTTGAGCGGTTCAAAAGTTATAAACAATTGTTTATTCGTCCAAGAGGTAAATTTGTTAATTTTAAAGATATCGCAAATCCGCTTGCGCAGTCTTCTTAAGAATCGTTTGTAGTTGTTTGTAGTGATTTTCCTTTAGTTTGTAGTTGAGCGGTTCAAAAGTTATAAATAATTGTTTATTCGTCCAAGAGCTAACTTTGTCAATTTTTAAGATTTTTCAAATCCGCTTGCGCAGTCTTCTTTAGAATTGTTTGTAGTTGTTTGTAGTGATTTTCCTTTAGTTTGTAGTTTAGCGGTTCAAAAGTTATAAACAATGTCGGGTGAAAGTCATTAAAAAAAATTTTTTTATTTATTAATTGATAAAACTACAAACGAAATTATTGTTACTACAAACAACTACAAACAAAATGCTATCATTTTCGTTTAAAAAAATTAATTATTAAAAAGATGGGTGCTAGGTTCACATAGCTCATCCTGTGCGAATAATATTTTATTACTTTATCGATAGAATTTATTATTTAAATATTTTTAAATAAAATTTTTAAAAAATTGTAAGAAATGATAACATTATTAATACTATTATTGCGATATTTGTCGAAATTATTCGAACGAGGAATAAAAGCGTGCAGGGATGAAAAGAGTTCGGACGCGTTACTATTGTCGCTTTTATTGGACGGATAATCACTGAAATCGGCTGACCAGTGCTAATTTCTATCCCTGATTAATCGCCAGACTCGGAAAAAATCACTTTCTCATATTATATGCACGTATAATATGACTCATTTGAGCGAGATTTGTTAAATAATTTTGTCGAAACGCTCATATATACATGATGTCATATAATATAAAACGTTTTAGGGATAGAAAGTAGAACTGGTCAGCCAATTTCAGTGATTATCCGTCCAATATAAGCGACAATAGTAAAGCGTCCGAACTCTTTTCATCTCTGCACGCTTTTATTCCTCGTTCAAATAATTTCGACGAATATCGCGATAATAGCATTAATAATGTTATCATTCCTTACAATCATTCTTTTTACAAATATTTAAATAATAAACTCTATTAATGAAGTAATAAAATATTATTCGCACGCGACAGCTGTGAACCTAGCACCCGACTTTTTAAAAATTAATTTTTTAAAACGGAAAATAATAACATTTTGTTTGTAGTTGTTTGTAGTAACAATAATTTCGTTTGTAGTTTTATCAATTAATAAATAAAAAAAATTTTTTAAATGACTCGCACCCGACATTGTGATATCGCAAATCCGCTTGTGCAGTCTTCTTTAGAATCGTTTGTAGTTGTTTGTAGTGATTTTCCTTTCGTTTGTAGTTGAGCGGTTCAAAAGTTATAAACAATTGTTTATTCGTCCGAGAGCTAACTTTGTCAATTTTTAAGATTTTTCAAATCCGCTTGCGCAGTCTTCTTTAGAATCGTTTGTAGTTGTTTGTAGTGATTTTCCTTTTGTTTGTAGTTGAGCGGTTCAAAAGTTACAAACAGTTAGCTCTCGGACGAATAAACAATTGTTTATAACTTTTGAACCGCTAAACTACAAACTAAAGGAAAATCACTACAAACAACTACAAACAATTCTAAAGAAGACTGCGCAAGCGGATTTGAATAATCTTAAAAATTGACAAAGTTAGCTCTTGGACGAATAAACAATTATTTATAACTTTTGAACCGCTCAACTACAAACTAAAGGAAAATCACTACAAACAACTACAAACGATTCTTAAGAAGACTGCGCAAGCGGATTTGCGATATCTTTAAAATTAACAAATTTACCTCTTGGACGAATAAACAATTGTTTATAACTTTTGAACCGCTCAACTACAAACGAAAGGAAAATCACTACAAACAACTACAAACGATTCTAAAGAAGACTGCGCAAGCGGATTTGAAAAATCTTAAAAATTTACAAAGTTAGCTCTTGAACGAATAAACAATTGTTTATAACTTTTGAACCGCTCAACTACAAACGAAAGGAAAATCACTACAAACATCTACAAACGATTCTAAAGAAGACTGCGCAAGCGGATTTGCGATATCTTTAAAATTAACAAATTTACCTCTTGGACGAATAAACAATTGTTTATAACTTTTGAACCGCTCAACTACAAACAAAAGGAAAATCACTACAAACAACTACAAACGATTCTAAAGAAGACTGTGCAAGCGGATTTGAAAAATCTTAAAAATTGACAAAGTTAGCTCTTGGACGAATAAACAATTGTTTATAACTTTTGAACCGCTCAACTACAAACGAAAGGAAAATCACTACAAACAACTGCAAATGATTCTAAAGAAGACTGCGCAAGCGGATTTGCGATATCACAATGTCGGGTGAAAGTCATTAAAAAAAATTTTTTTATTTATTAATTGATAAAACTACAAACGAAATTATTGTTACTACAAACAACTACAAACAAAATGCTATTATTTTCGTTTAAAAAAATTAATTATTAAAAAGATGGGTGCTAGGTTCACATAGCTCATCCTGTGCGAATAATATTTTATTACTTTATCAATAGAATTTATTATTTAAATATTTTTAAATAAAATTTTTAAAAAATTGTAAGAAATGATAACATTATTAATACTATTATTGCGATATTTGTCGAAATTATTCGAACGAGGAATAAAAGCGTGCAGGGATGAAAAGAGTTCGGACGCGTTACTATTGTCGCTTTTATTGGACGGATAATCACTGAAATCGGCTGACCAGTGCTAATTTCTATCCCTGATTAATCGCCAGACTCGGAAAAAATCACTTTCTCATATTATATGCACGTATAATATGACTCATTTGAGCGAGATTTGTTAAATAATTTTGTCGAAACGCTCATATATACATGATGTCATATAATATAAAACGTTTTAGGGATAGAAAGTAGAACTGGTCAGCCAATTTCAGTGATTATCCGTCCAATATAAGCGACAATAGTAAAGCGTCCGAACTCTTTTCATCTCTGCACGCTTTTATTCCTCGTTCAAATAATTTCGACGAATATCGCGATAATAGCATTAATAATGTTATCATTCCTTACAATCATTCTTTTTACAAATATTTAAATAATAAACTCTATTAATGAAGTAATAAAATATTATTCGCACGCGACAGCTGTGAACCTAGCACCCGACTTTTTAAAAATTAATTTTTTAAAACGGAAAATAATAACATTTTGTTTGTAGTTGTTTGTAGTAACAATAATTTCGTTTGTAGTTTTATCAATTAATAAATAAAAAAAATTTTTTAAATGACTCGCACCCGACATTGTGATATCGCAAATCCGCTTGTGCAGTCTTCTTTAGAATCGTTTGTAGTTGTTTGTAGTGATTTTCCTTTCGTTTGTAGTTGAGCGGTTCAAAAGTTATAAACAATTGTTTATTCGTCCGAGAGCTAACTTTGTCAATTTTTAAGATTTTTCAAATCCGCTTGCGCAGTCTTCTTTAGAATCGTTTGTAGTTGTTTGTAGTGATTTTCCTTTTGTTTGTAGTTGAGCGGTTCAAAAGTTACAAACAGTTAGCTCTCGGACGAATAAACAATTGTTTATAACTTTTGAACCGCTAAACTACAAACTAAAGGAAAATCACTACAAACAACTACAAACGATTCTTAAGAAGACTGCGCAAGCGGATTTGCGATATCTTTAAAATTAACAAATTTACCTCTTGGACGAATAAACAATTGTTTATAACTTTTGAACCGCTCAACTACAAACGAAAGGAAAATCACTACAAACAACTACAAACGATTCTAAAGAAGACTGCGTAAACGGATTTGAAAAATCTTAAAAATTTACAAAGTTAGCTCTTGAACGAATAAACAATTGTTTATAACTTTTGAACCGCTCAACTACAAACGAAAGGAAAATCACTACAAACATCTACAAACGATTCTAAAGAAGACTGCGCAAGCGGATTTGCGATATCCTTAAAATTAACAAATTTACCTCTTGGACGAATAAACAATTGTTTATAACTTTTGAACCGCTCAACTACAAACAAAAGGAAAATCACTACAAACAACTACAAACGATTCTAAAGAAGACTGCGCAAGCGGATTTGCGATATCACAATGTCGGGTGCGAGTCATTTAAAAAATTTTTTTTATTTATTAATTGATAAAACTACAAACGAAATTATTGTTACTACAAACGAAATGCTATCATTTTCCGTTTTAAAAAATTAATTTTTAAAAAGTCGGGTGCTAGGTTCACATAGCTATAATACTAACAATAAGATAATCCTTCAAATCTAAAAAAAAATTGTCCTAATTTTTTTGAAAATTAATATTTCGATATTAAATCATATATTTTTTAAAAGATTATAAAGATAAAATATAAAATTTAAAAGATAAAATATTATAAAGGAAAAAAATATTTTACGAGAAGTAAGAAAATAAATAAAGATCTAACAATAAGATGTTATACAGTTTAACGGCAATAAATAAACATATTATGATGGTACTAGAAATCCTGGTTTGAGAATCGTCTTATAAAATTTTAGTATTATGGCGTTGTAACTCCGTAGTATGATTTATATGCAGACTAAATTATATATGATAACAGTATAGACGCAGTATAGAGTGTGTACGTAATTATTACGATGTAATATCTGAAAGCGGGTTAACATTGGATTATATTATATGATGAAAATCTACCAACGTCTAGTAATCTAGACGATATACAAGTATATTCTAATATAAAATAATAATCTTTCTTTTTATATTTGTAAATGAAAACTTCAATACAAATATAATTCAATACAAGGAATATAATAACTTTACGGAAGTTCTGAATATATGCGCAAAGCAAAATTATAGACGATAATGATAGTTAATTGCGAAACATGAGTGGATAATATCCACTGGTGGAAACTTTGACGTTGTTGGTCCACGTTGCGGCTTTAATATCTCTTTAGGTACTCTATCATTGGACCGATACATCAAGCTTGACCTGTTGGAACTTGGGTAGTTCTCTCTCATTCACCAAAGATGACTTTGCTCGTCGGATCATTTGGGAACCGAATCTCGTCGCACAGGAAGTTTAAAATGCATCGTGAAGACGTAGGCAGACATCTCCTAGCAGTCTCTCGCGGAGTTGTTGTTTTATTCTGCTCTCGAGCATTCGAAGTTACACATTTCAATCCAAAGACGGAAGGACGGTGTCAGGTGAGAAAGCCCGCAGACGCGCCCCATCGTGCACGGAGTATTCGTCAACGTGCACGGAATCGCGAACGGCGTTCAATCTTATTTGGGTTTATCTCCATAAATCCCCGTTAAATTTGCACGTGCGAGATCTCGGCGCGTGCGTGTACGAGGACCGTACACATCCGGGCAGAGTGGCGCCCCGAGAAATTTCCACTCGTCCTGAGATTGACTGAGGGAGGAGACTGAGCGAGATTTGCGAAACGAGAAAAGGGTGGGAAACCGCAACGAAATTTTCCGCCATGGGATGAAGAAGAGCGAGGCTTACGAGGTTTCGTCCTTCGTGTATATCAGTCGTATCCCTGGGATTATAGGGAAAAGTGAGTTTACTTTACGAAGCCCCTGATGAAGGCCTAAGTCCGAAGTCGATCACGATCGATTGATCGCTTAAGTGGATGTAGCGGCACGAAGTAAATCAGTGTTATCTAATATCGATCGATTTGGTAACAAATGTTTTAACGTTATAACATTGCTCAACCAAATATTTCGCAATTGTTATATCTTTTCTAATTATTAATTATTTATATTATGTTATTATTAGATACGAAAATATTTTCGGAAAAATATAATGTAACTTGCTTTCCGGAACACGAAATTGATCTTAGAATGTCTAATTAAATATTTAGAAACATATGATGCGTAACTACGATTATCAAGAAAAAGACAATATGCGATAAAACGAATATAGGTCAATCATGATTTAGTTATCAACTCTCCGAGCCATTTCGCGCTAGATACAAAAATCAATTTTCTGTAAAGTTTCTTTGAATCGAGACATGAACCATTAAGCTCGTAAATTGCTCGGAATTTATTTATACATTTTGAGTGTACATACCCTTACGATATTTAAATGTAATAATTAAATGTCATGACGATTATAAAATAATTATTTTAAATAAATATGACGTATAGGCATTGATTTTATATTTATATTTTAAAAATTTATAGAATTTAACATAAACTATACGGATTTACAGACAAGCTGTCTATTGCCTTGGTTTAGAATATATCACGCGGCTAAGTTTCCGAAGAACGCAATCAATCCGTGTCTGCTCTCCAGGTACTCCATATATATTACGTTAGTTTCTAAACTTCGCAGCTTCCGTTCAATACAGAATCGCCTACACTCCGGTTGTCGGATTATGCTTCTAATTAACTATAGCTCTCTCGAATACAAATCAATATAACGTTTGCGTCATCAATTAATTCGAATCGAGTAATGCAAATATTTATCAGTATAACGATATTAATGTTGATATAAGTAGTAATATCTTGCGTCCATTTCTAGAATGATACTTACGAATATTATAGAAGAAAGGATCTTGTCCGTGTAATATTTATTTAATCGTACAATGTTCTCTTTGTCCTCTTTGTATTCCACTTTGACTTATTAGCGACGTAACAAAATTACGTTTTCAGTATATACCTCCTTCGAATAACAATGACACTAGGCGAAGGCTTATGTAAATTAAAGTATTCTTAACCGAGTGCTATTTCCGAGAAGTTCTCGGAATAAGTATTTTACGAGAAAATGTTTCGTTTATCCCAGCGATAACATTTCTCATCAAAAACAATTGTGCGAGATTTTGCACTCGTAAAGTTTTTCGCGTGTCACGGTAAAAAAACACACTCTGCAAAAACTTTTTTAAACACAAGATAAATATAAAAGTTTATTACATTTTCTCAAGACATATTTCATTAAAGTTACGTAAGTAGTCTGTATTAAGATGATTCTAATTTCATTTTTTTTCTAAATTGCACGATATAAATAAAAATAAATATATCTTTTCGATCATCATTTTACAAAATGTACCCGGAAAAGAAATTTCAACCAAGATAAAAGAGAGAAAGAGATTTTGACTAAATGTCTATTCAGTTTATGTCAGGATCATATCATGTAAAGACGTCAATATGCTTACATACGTTATACATTTTCTTTTTTACTGTTCTCTTTTCCCAAGCATGGCCATTTAATCTTCAATATTACATCTTTGCCTGCGGAGATTGTTAGATTAAAGCGGATGTCCCCTTTCACTTTTCTTCCGTGTGTCGCAGTGCGCTTTAAACCTTACGAATTCGAAGCGGTAATGAGCGAAATCGTTTTTAGTATTTCGCGATCGCTCCACGTATCTCGACGATTTTGCGAACCCGTACGCAAATACATTTTAGATAAGAGGCAGAGCTACATACACCATAGTAAATTGCGAGATCGGCGCAATGTCTCGCTTGTGGTATTAACGTTGTATTAACCCTTGTACGATGCATCGCGCGAATAAGTTTTTAAAGCATTTCCACGCCTCGGAGAAATTTACGTCTCCTCTTTGTGCAGGCTAAGAAATCCCGCACCGGTTTTTACGGTTCCGCGCTTTTCTCCAAGTACACCCCGTGCGAGCTTTCTCATCGAAATAACTCTCAGCCTCTTGTTTCTTCCTTTCTCTTTTCTTCTCTCTCTTTCTCTCTCTTTCTCGCCTTTCACCTCCCCATTTCTCTAGTCCGGTTCTAGTGTGAAAAATCGTGGCTTTCGAGTGATGGAGCTTTTTTGAGGGAAAATGGCAAAGAAGCAACTATTTGAACTGATCGTAAGATCTCATAAATCTTTGTAAGAACGGAAGCAATCAAGCAACTAGCTAAACGATATTATGTATTTTGTAAAATTTGATAAATGTTTTCTAAAAGTTAGCTAGTAATAATATTTTTCAAAACAGATACTTTATGAAAAAGAAGAATATAATATATCTTTAATTTGTACTACAATTAATTTATTTTAATATTTACTTGATATTGTGATTACAATATTGGATATAACAGGGATTATTATAGATAATCGTGCTCTGAATTAATGTCGCATTATTAACATTTCGCGTTACTATTCAAAAACTAAGTACTCTAATTTTAGATATTTTTTTATACTAAAGCATTTTCTTTTACCAGTGTATGCAAGCTTACATTGTATACTTATACTTATGCAGTATGTTCGCCACAAAATTTACCTTTTAACACACACACGTACGCATAAAATACCTAGCTGTACATATCATATGATATACTTGGATGCAAAATATGTACATAGCTATGAAGCACCTCACCGCATATTATTTTGTGTGCAAATACGCTGCAGTCTGTATATCTCAGGATACGCGAGGATTCTGTTTAATTAGCGGTATAGTGCTAGTTTCACATAAACATCATAATGACTCAGTGTTGGCGAAACATGACGCGAATTTTACGACTTTTGACTCGCGATGAGAAGTAACTCTATCACTCATAAAACTCCCGAAATTTTTGCTCGGCCCTCACAAAATATTCTCTACGCGAGCGGAATAAGTACTTACGCTCCAGATTTTTTTTGCCAAACTTGATCATCGGCTCTCATTGTTATTTATTACACAGGTTCCGATATCGTCACGAGCAGATTGCTTCACCGTAGTGGCGTTTTGTGCATCGCAATTTCCTTTTTAGCGTAGATAAAAGCAATAAATGAGATCGTTGGAAGACAATAAAATAGACGATCTTACAATCGAGGAGCTTCGATCAAATCTAGAGGAAAGTCGAATCTTATGTCCGAATACCCTCCAACGCCTGCGTCATACGAAGCTGATAAGATAGAGAGTGACGGGATGATGAGATCAGGATACCGGAACTGGGCAGTCCTGCGTGTGATAGCCTCTTACTCGATTGCATTCTGATCGAAACGGCTCGCCCAATGGCACTACGCGGTGCATTGAATTGTGACATATCGAAAGCTGTTCTAATATCGTCGCTATGCAGAATAATTATAGCACATTCTAGGATATTGTTATTTTATTAAATTTTTCTTAAAAAATGAGACTTTGCAAATCGTGCTTTTTTTCAATTTCTGTAACTGTCCGAAAAGTTATATAGTCTAAATTATATTTTAATTATCTCTTATACCTCTTTTAGAAATGTTTGTAGACAAGAATTTTGTGAAGATATAAGAAGTAAGAAAAAAGCTGTTATATATATATGTATATATAAAATGGCTTTAGAGAAAAATTTCTTTTTTATACATTTAAATAAGTAAAAATTATTTTAAAAAGTATTATAATAAATCTTTACAAAAAACATTTGTATATAGAAATAATAATAATAACGAATAAATTAAAATATAAAAAACTGAAATATGTATACATATAAATAATTCACGCATAGGACGCGCATGTTAATGTTTAGAGTAAATATTAAGTAAATATTAAAAAGATTAGTAAAGAGTGTGTTAAGAAACTTAACTTTTTTTAACTATCGTCTACTTTCAAGAACAAAGTTTTCGAGAAAGAATCATAATCGTTATCGAGGTTCTTCGTGAGTGAACAGCAAATGGCAGAGATTACGTTCTTACATTTTTACGCGGGAGCAATTCTTGGTCGACATCATCGATTGCATTAAGACAACGATTGTTACCTATCGTATCCAGGATTGTAGGAGTGCGTTTTCACACAAAGGTCCATCCTGTGATAAGAAAAAGAAACGTCGACGAGATCTTGTGGAAAAGCACCAGACATTTTGCCCTCTATAATCCACAATATTGCTCATTGCGATAGCCCTGATAGGGTTTGGAATAAAAATAAGATCGAATCTTCTTGCGTTACACCCTGCTTAGCAACAGACTGATATAGACAACTGACATAGACGATTCCTATAAATCTCGAAGAATAGGATAAATTCTAGTCGGCCATTTCGCTTATGAAACCACTTGAACGAACGTTTCCAATATGAAATGCGACTTTTAGATCGTTTTAACACTTTTATTACCCTCGCTTCAATCTTCAAACATGTCGCAGCTCTGCTATTTTCGATTCTTCATCGCGTCCTTCGTCATAAAAATTTAACGCGCTTTTTCAAGCACTTTTACGCGAATGTCAAGATCGTAGAAGATTTCTTCTTCTTGCTCACGATGAGAAACGCGACGGTCAGCACTCCGATTCATTGTTATCTCTTTCGATGGAATCGTACTATTGCATTCATATCATGTATAGGACTATGGAGATAGTTGCTTTTCCGCAATGCGCAAGTTTACGTCAGCCGATTATTCGCGATATTTTTTTTCACGAAAAAAAACTTTATAGTACTTGAAGAGAATATCACATAAATAAATAATTATTGCTTGATATTGTTTATAATTTAAGATTTATATTTATATTTATATTTTGTTTAGGTTGTATAATTTAAGAGTTGGTCAAGTTTTTTATATTCATAACAAGAGTCATAATGTTCCGGTATAATTATGCACTATTTTACGTACATGAAGAATATAGGTATATAGTATCGCGGAAAAAATTTTTACATGCTTAAATGGATAAAAATTTGCTTGAATAAGCTTTCATACATTTTGTGCAAAATTAAAATTACTTTTTTGTTTTAAAAGCACATAATGTTGATTTTTTTTATTTGCAACCTAAGTAAGTTAAAGAGAGATAATTCCTGAGCTTTCATTATTTCATTGGTGTATGGAAATAAAATGCATCTTCGAGGTTTCTCAGAGAAGAGAAAAGCTGACAGAAGGATCTCAAATGATTGATCGCTTCATCGAAGAAGGGTGATTTGCTAGAGGAAACTGACGTTTTATGCAATAGATTAGTGAGAAATAACGTAAAAAGTATATCATAATTTGCGTGTCTTATCAATTAATAAAATAATTATTTTTTAGATGAATATGATTCTAAAAAATGATTTCCTTTCAATTTGATTGAATTTGCGATGTGCATCGCATGTGAGATAGACGGGTTGCAAATTATGTAACGCGTTATGATTAGTAGTTACGATCGACAACATTTTGTTGCCAATTATTGTTTCGCCCTTAATTAACTGTTCCATGTATAATTTCATCTAACGTATTCGGACATCGTGCGACCAACGACACTTTTGTGACGGCTTTAATTATATCGAATTATAATTTGTATCCGCAAGCGAGTTCGTGATTCGACATATACTAGACATATTCATGTAACCCAGAGAAGATAAACGATAACTGAAAATGATGGTAGAAAAGAGGCTTGTATCATTTTGCTTGGTATAATATAATATTACTTAATCGATTTATTAGAATTTGCTTTATAATAGAATTTTTCGATTTTGCATGACCACTATCCGTATAATGTTTCATTATATACACAACATATTATATATTTATATATTAATTTATTACTTTATTATAATTTTACTTTATTATAATTTTACTTTATTATAATATTACTTTATTATAATTATTTAACATATTAATTAAAAATAATTAAAAAAATAAATATAAATAATTACTTTACATTATTTAATATTATGATAAATGAACATAATATACTAGGCTTAAAAATACTAAACTCACAAATGTTTAAATAGGGATTTTTTGTGCGAGAGAACATCGATTCTTCTTCAAAGACATTGACAGATGACTATGGTTCGCTAGTCACAGGACTAAACTATTAAATAAATGGCAGCTTCGATTAGCAACGTGACACACTGTATTCTGACGAACAAATTTTTCATTTTTTTGCGTATCACATAAAGGTACCCGCGTACATTTTCAACCCCACTAATAAGGATTCCCGTTTCGCTCCGCTATGACGGATTTTTTCCCTGACTTGGCAAAAGAGTTTCACAACGATAAAAGCGGGTGAAAAGGGCACAATCGCGTCCAACAAAGGGGAGAATTCAGTTTCGCGAAAAATCGACAATTCGGCTCGCAAAAACGCGGCATGTAATCTCGTTGCATGTGTCAACTAGGTCGTCTGTGATTGACGGATTTGAATCACCGTGGAAAGTAGCTCCATTATTTCGCGGCACGTATTTCTCGCTCTTTCGTCGCCCTTCTCCCGTTCTTTATTCACCATCGCGCTTTTATCTCCACGCACACACACACATTTTTCTTTACACGGACATATCCGCAAACCACTCTATTTTCTTCCGAGTTATCTCGTTACCGTTTGACATGGTACTGTTTGTACTTTTGGCCTCTGCTTGCCTCTATATGTGCTGGAGAGAATTTAGAGAATTTGTGTGATTTCGTAATATAACACATACATATATGTGCAAGACTTTGCCCTCAAAGCGATTGAAGTCACAATCAAAAAACATAAAAAAATATAAAATTTTTGACATCAATTCTTCTATCTCAGTTTGCGAAATATTTCATTCGCGTGGGAATTATTTTATATACTTTTTAAAACATATAGAGTATTAAATATCTGATTAAAAATTATTTTCTAGGCACATTATTCAAGATATTAATAACATTTCCTGCTGGGAAATTATATGTGCGAGGCGATTCGCCTATGTTGTCTTTGTGGAAGACTTCAGTCTGCTCGCTTTCGTGGAAGTCTTCATTTATCGTTGAGTATTGCGGGATGCGATAGCGGGTAGATATGTAAATATACGTCGGCGAAGTGGTCCCGGTAATAATCCAATCGGCGCGCGCGCAGGGCGGGCGGGATGATCGGGCGGCAACGGGTCGGGATATTTGCAAATTCGCGCAGCGCGATCTCTACTCATCTCATCCGTGGTAACGTAATGCGTCGGCGGTAACGCAGAATCTCAATTTACGGAGATTGGAAAGCAGGCAGAGGGTGAGAGTCGCGGAAAATGCCGGGGGTCGCGGTCGACCTCGCGAGAAGGAACGAGAGGAGCGTCCGAACGAAAAGCAGCCCGGGATTTAAATTGCATTTCGCTGACGATGGGTCCAGGGGGGAGAGGGTCGCGCATCATATTTATCTAGCTTGGCAACGACGACGCCGACGACGACGATGACGACGACGATATACCTGCTAGATCGGACTTAGGCAAATTATGTATATCGCGAATCTACAGACCTAGGTGACATAGTCGGAAAATCTAAGAGGTAGATTGGTAATTGAAACTGGGGAGTTTTTCCTCTGTCTCGAGACGGAAACGTCGACGGGCCTCCTCAAGTTTGAAGACAGATCAACGCGCATCGAATAGACGTCGCGACGTCTTCGCGACGTTATTTATTCGCGCCTCTGTCTTTCGATAGGAGCGACAGGACGGGGCGGTACGATGATTGTGCGTCGGGAGGGAAATGAAAAATGATAACGCGGATGTGCCGTGAGGAGAGTGGCGGTTATGTAATAGCATTACGCGGAACTGTACATTGAGAAAGCGGATATCACTGTAATGAACGTGTCGTTCATAAAGCTGACATAATTAGAACTCCCTCTTTCTCTATCTCTCTCTTTCTCTCTCCGATAACTGACATTATAAAACATTTTCTTCTCAGTATACCTGACAGAATTCTCTCTACGCAAGTTACGCAGTAATGATGCATCATTATTAAATGCATGCAAATAATACATCACAGTTTTTATATTTGTAAGACGATCATTTCAAGATTATATTAATTAGTGAATTTATTGAAAACAAATTTCTAATTAGTTTGATGATAAAAGATCTTTTTTTCCAGAATTGCAATATGTCAGCCTATATAAAAATATTTTTCTCTCGAAATTTAAAGTCTGACGTGTACATACATATTTAATTTATATCTCTATTGATTATAATACACATACTTAAAAAAATATTAAGAAAAAATATGGTCGTCTTATTAAATATTATCTCTTTTTATATGTTAAGTTTTAAAGCAGATATATAATGCGCGCAGATATGGAGAATTTACAAATTAATAAAGTAATAAAGCGACCCAGCATGTTGGCGATTAAATAAGAGCGCAGGTCACATTAGTGACTTCAAAGAAACGTAGTGGTCGCCGGAAAATATCTGAGAAAATGCACGTTGCAGAAACAAATATAACGCTGCTAGACGACTTGCTAGCACGTCTACGGAAAGTCATTTTTTTTCTCTTTCGGACTGCCATCATCCGCGCCACGACTTTCGCTTGGTCTTTCTTATTGCGTTACAATAACAAAGCTGGAACGCCAGTTTCGAAGACGTCTGGTAAATAATGTTGAGAAAAATATAATCGGAGTGTATATACGTATATTCGCGTGACAATCGTCAGGAGAGACGCGAGTCTGTATTAGGAATGCGCGGTATGTTCAAGCCAATTCACGATTGTTCCGAGGGAATACCGCAATTCCCGCTTCTCTGCTTTCCCTCGTGCTACCTCCAAGTTATGATACCTGATAGTACTCTGTCTGGCATTTCATTGTTGCCGTTCACAAAACGAACGTTCCGTAGCTAGGTACGGAGGATCGCGAATCTCATCATACATATCTTCTCGGGCGAAGCTCGACTGGTGATCGCCGGCTTTCATCGGAAATGGTGTGTCATTTATTTTGAAGAAAAAAGAAAGAAGCGACATGGTTTTTCAAAACCGCGCGAGCGAAAGGGATTCCATTTTCCAGCGGAAACGCGGGCGATACACTTTTCGTGCACAATACTTGATGGCTGTACACATTTATAGTTATTACAAACAATAATACACGGAGCAATAATAAAAGGAACGCGGTTAAAAATTGGCAAAATGAAACTTTTAATATATCCCAGGCTATATATATAATCCCAAAGGAGAGATAAGTTTTTAAATTAAATGTCTAAAATATAAGAAGAAAGAAGAAGAGGAGAGCAGATATTTCTGAAATAGATTCATGAGAGATAGTTTCAAGATACTCAATGGTTTTTACAGATCGTTAACGTTTAATTATTCAAACATTTTATTGTAACTTTTATAAGAAAAAAAATGCAATATCGGCGATGATATAATCAGTAAGAAATTATCAAATAATTTTTAGACACGGAATTGCAATAGCGTGGGAATTCAAAAGTGAAATGTAAACGTCGTCAAAACGAAACAGTCGGAGCAAAGGGCAGAGCGTGTCTTGTGGGAGTGCTATGTCAATGTTTACAAGTAGTATAAACTGCTGTGGAACCAGCTGCTGATTTTCCGCTCTACCAATACTCCCCGACATTCTCCTTGAGTGCGCTTCGCCATTTGCATATATTTAGGTAACGCCGTGTTTCTTTGCGACTCAAACCACCGAATTTCTGGGTCTCCTGACTCTTGTCTGTCCGTCCTGTCTGTTCTTATTTCCGATACTTTCGTTATGAGATTTTATTTTTCCAAAGTGATCAAAGAAGTTATCAATTTATCGAAGAAATCTACGACTTATTGTTAGCTTGATTGCTGTTTTAAAAATGATTCTCTTATCCCCTTTCTAAAAAAGGCATGTTAAGTCGATTCTCGCAAGTAATGTTGCTCTGATTGGCTGTCTCGAGTCTCGATTCACGTTGTGCGTTATATTCATAGTATCAAGAGGCTGTCATCGCGAGGGTTAACAGTTTGACAGTTTGTTCAAAATAAAATAAAATAAAATAATAATGTTTTAAATAATATGTTATAATACTTTAAACCCGATTAATATTTTTGACAGTTATCAGCTGATTTCTGTCAAAAAAATATTAATCGAATTTAAAGTATTATAACATATTATTTACAACTTATTACTATTTAATATTTTTAACATATTATTATTTTAAAATTTAATTAACAAATTAACGCTTTATTAATATTTTTTATAGACATCAGCTGATTAAATCGTTAATTTGCTAATTAAATTTTAAAATAATAATATGTAAAAAATATTAAAATAGTAATATGTTATAAATAATATATTATAATACCTTATCCGCGATTAATATTTTTTGACAGAAATCAGCTGATAACTATCAAAAATATTAATCGAGAGAGTTTAAAGTATTATAATAACATATTATTTAAAACATATTATTTCATTTAATTTTATTTTGAACAAACTGTCAAACTACTAACTTTCGCGACAGCCTCTCGATGTTACGAATTATAACGCATAATGCGAATCGAAACAGTCAATAAGCATCGCGGAAAAGATGCAACAATATTGCGAGAATGGATTTAACATGCATTTTTAAAAAAGGGATGTTAATATTTTTTTAATTTGATTGAAATAAACAATTTTTCACTCACCGGTCCGTGCAATAGCGGCATTGTAGTATACAGCACACATTGATCTGAAAACAAAATATTCAAATTATGTATATACATGTGTGTGGGGGGGGGGAGGTGTATGTGTGTGTACAGGTGTTTTGAAAATCTAGAAACGGTCGAATATCTCAATATAGTTTAGAAAATTTACCTCGCAGTTGCCCCGTTGTCGCCCGATGCCTCCCTGGGCCTCCTCCTCCTCTCTTAGTTCATGGTAGCACTCGCGAAAACACGAATAATTACGATCGTCCGATACTTTACACGGCACTCCCGACACACAAAACTTTATACGGCACTACCGACGCGACGCGTGAATCGCACGCGTATTTCGCGTACATTGCTCAATGAGAAATAACGATGCAAAAACTATAATCGCACGAATCAACGTCCGTTCGACACTCGAGAATCTCACAGTCAAATTCGCGCGCAGCTTATCAGCAATGCTACCTGTAACAAATAAAATAAAATAAACCATTACTATTTTAATTTTTATTACATATTATTATTTTAAAATTTAACGAATTTTCGCTTTATTAATATTTTTTGACAGAAATCTGCTGATTAAAGCGTTAATTTGTTAATTAATTTTTAAAATAATATGTTATTAAAATTAAAATAATAATATGTTTTAAATAATATGTTATAATATTTTTGAGTTATCAGCTCATTTCTGTCAAAAAATATTAATCAAGAATAAGGTATTATAAATTATAACATATTATTTACAACATATTACTATTTTAATTTTTTACCATATTATTATTTTAAAATTTAATTAGCAAATTAACGCTTTAATCAGCTGATTTCTGTGAAAAAAATATTTTAATCGAGTTTAAACAAACTATATTATTTTTTTTTTAAATATAAAATTGAAGAATAGCGCGCGCTTATGTTGTTCTAATTTCAATTAAAATGTGCTTTAATAAAATTTTATTAACTGAAAAAAGAGATGATACTATGTATGAAATGTAGTATAATAAAATTTGTTATAAAAACAAAAATTAATTTCAATATTGACAGTTTAATTGAGAAATTTATAATAGATCCTAAAATATAATAGAACAATACGTTACGCAAAGAATAATATTAGCAATCTATTTTCGTTGACGCAAGTACAAGTTTCCCCCATGTGGCACGATATTAGCACGCATTTTTCTTTTTAGCTATCATTTTTACCACAAGTAGCGCTATATTTTTCCCAGAGCACCTAGATACTTTATATCGGGAAAATATTGTTTCAGCTTATTGCTAATCTTCACTTCTCATAGTCGCGCTCGTAAACGGCGGAAGAGAAATAATAATTACATTTAATATATATAATGTAAGCATATAATAATATCGTATTTGTGGAAGATAGCTTGATAAATTCTTAATAACTTCAATGTTATCGTATTTTATGATACTTCATTAAAAATTTTTCATAACTTTAAGATAAATTATTTTCTAGAATATACTTATATATATATTTATTTATAATTATTATATGATTAATATTTAGTACATATTTCTTACGAAATATAAATTTACTTATAATTAAAAATTAGAGAAAAATATGTGCAACGCATAATTATATTGTTTGAAAATTTTGTGAACCAACAACAATTTCAGAAGCTGAAAAAACTTGTTTATTGTGATTAATCTTTCTAAAATAGTCGTGTCAATCATAGGTCCTGGTATAGGTATATTTGGAGTATATTTAATTGTCTTTCACAAATGTTTCGTCTCTTAACTCGTAAATCTGGACATTTAACGCTTTGTAGATTTCAATGTAGTACCAACACTACTTGCTAAGGAGCCATTTACGAGGTCAGTGCAGACTATAGCCGCACTATTGTTGAGAAACATGCAACAATGCGAGCTTGGAATATCAATACCTTGAATCTTGGGGCACGCGAAAATCAACGAAGAGAGTGAGATGGATTCAAATGGGTTCAATTTATTCGAAATATCTATCACTTAACTGATTTTAAAATTCGAGGTAACAAACATTAAGTCGCCGTGATGAAACATACGTTACGGAAGATCGTATGCTCTATACTTGTTTAAACTTTCTCTAACAGATCAGAAGGAAATGACGATAAATGTAAAGCGTCTCAGTCAAGTCGATTAAAGTCAGAAAGTTGGTTAAAGCATGCCGTGACAATGTGCTCCGTAGAACGAACTCGGAGATAACATCGGAGATGGTTTGTCCATTTCTACAAATAAACTCACTCTATCCCCTTCCCCTTATTTCAGCCGCTGCTCTTTTTCCTGCGTGACAGATCCGCTGACTTAATGTTTTACTTGACCAATTTGCAAAATAAAAATTCGTAATTTTTGCGTCGAGTTACCACGACTTATATGTATATTTCAAAGCGTAAAGCACTTTGAATTATACGCGATGTTAATAATTATAACGATTTTTAGAATTAAATTCCTGAGACAATAAATAAATTTAATTAACATATTTAATATACAAATTTAATTTTATAATCAGAGTGATAAATAGATACAACAAAATAATATATGCGTATATTAAGACAATGCTATTTGTGTTGCAATTATTAATATACATTAATCAAGGATATATTTATCGAGTTACATATCTATTTTAAATCTCGTATACGCATTTGATGATTGGCAATGAAATACTTGTCGATTGTTTTTTTCCTTTTTTTTTCGCTCGTACATGTATCTTCGATCCTTTGGTACAGTAGAACCAAATAAGTGCACGGTTAACCTAATACCGCGATTGAAACCTCATGCTAAACGGATTCAAATTCAATTGAGTTGGACGCCAACCAAAAGCTGAACCTTTGAAAGACTTGAAATTCAAAGAAGCAATTGAAGAGAGGTCTTTTCGTGGCATAAACACTTTACGTGTCCTCATCGAATGGAACTGCTGCTCTGCGCTTAAGTAGTCCACGCTCTCGCAAAGTCGCCTTTGATATATAGTCTTTCTCTCACAGACTTCAACGAGGATTACATGCATCAACTTTCCTTGTTCTTACTGCATTAAAGTTTAAAATGAAGATGTTGTAAAGTTTGAATGTTTTACGTTACGCGCAGCTTATAATTATTTTAATTAAGCGTGAATAATTAGTTCGCTGTCATTTTATAACAAGTTTCTTACTACACGTTTCATTATTTAGTTTCTTCTATCTAAGTAGATATTGTGCTAAAATGAATAAAAAATTTCACACTATTTTATCATCACACATATTATTATGTTTGCGAATGTTCATAAAGTTCGTAGAAAAGAAATATCATGAAATGGTAAAGAAATAATATGGAAAAATGCCAAAAGGCAACGGAAATTTCATTGGAATTGAGATAGAAATTCTTGGAATAAAAAGCGCTATTTCTCTTGGATCTCATTATTATGCATTTAAGAATTTTTGATCTAACGGAGGAAGGATCTAAATAAATGAAAATGCAGCAACAAAAATGCGATGGTCCGCGAGCGTTAATTTGCGGACAGTCTAAAAGATGAAAAACATACTGATGCAATCATTGATCCAGTCGTCATCGTCGTCGTCGTTTATCTTTGCGTAATCTGCAATTTAACTCCGAAACGACGCTCGGGAAACTGAAGAAGAATGAAATGAAGAAGAGAAATCGGATTAAGTCTCGGAACGGCACAAAATGCTGTGCAAATGGAACGAATCTTGGACGAAAAGCTCTATTGATTCTATAACGAATTAATTAGTTCTGGCACAAATGCTTTAAAACTCGGTCTTGCTCTTTAATTTACAGACCAGCTTCAACTGTGTTATTTTTAAGCCCACTGTAAATACTTTCACGCCCCTCTCTTTGATACCGAAAAAGATAAATGAAAAGAACCATTTTAAAGCTTACCATGTTTCTCGGACTTCTGTTTGTCCATTAAATTTATATAGTTGCTCTTTCTTTTTAATGAATACAAAAATTATGACTCATATAAAAGTCACACTTCAGCTTTATTGTTCGTTTATCCGGAGCTTGAAATTGAACTACAAATAGCTCGAGGTCGTGAAATTTGCGTACGTGCTTATGATGAAATGCACAGAAGAATGTTTTTCATATTCGGCGAAGTGAGAAAGCACAGGCTCTTGCCTTTTTCTCCCCTTCTTTTCAACGTAGCCACCTTTAAAAGCCACGCTCTGACGGTGGCTTTTAGCGTGGCACAATTGTTGAACGGTACGTACCAAACCGGCGAGTAAGTTTTAATGTAGCGTAATGGATGGTCGTGGTGAAATTGAACGATCCCGTAGAAAATGCGATTCTGCGAAACTCCCCGTTAGGGCGTTCTAATTTTAGCGGCTCATGAGGCTCGTCTGTGACAGCTTAGGAAGAATTAGTATCGTTGAGAGGTCGATAACGAAGGAGAAATAATAATAAGACGCTGATGAAACGCGCCATATCTCGTCAGAAATTAACGGATATCAAATGATTCGCGAAAATATAGCCGGATGAATGGCTTCTTATGAATAAAAATTGTATCAATTAGTCAATTTAGCTTTTACTTTGCAATAATCAATTTTTTTACAATTTTCTTCAGATATTAAATAGTCGTTAACTTGAGTAAATCAATATTGTTGTATAAAAATATTAATTTAACTTATTGTTAGATCGATATAACGTGGATGCATATTGCAAAGGTTGAAATGCTGTCTCGCGATTTTGCATTTTCAAATATTTTTTCTCACGATTTCCACACGATCTAACGTCGACGACAGCTTTTCCTGTATAGAGATCATTAGATTCCCGATTTTGCAACTTAACGATGCTCGCGCGTGCAGCGAATTATTCACGGCTGCGCCAGGTACTTGGATTTTAAAGGTTGGCAAGCCCCGATATTATGCAGGATTATCTTATACCGGAGTATCCGCCCCGAGGATCACGCCTGAAACATTTGCGGAAGTAGAGACTCATGGGAGAACCGCGTATATAGAATCGCCTTTACATTTTCTCTTAATACTATCAGGGTCTACTAACGATAAAACCGCGCAAATTATGGTCGAATGATTACATTTATATACATTTACATAGCCTCAATTGCCTCTTCATGCCAGATATATTTTATTCTTATATTTATTTAATATATTCCTCATTGAACTGCTCATAATAAATATATGAATATTTAATTAATTATAAAGAGATTCAACCAACATATATAAAATTTTAAGTATTTATTTTAGAAATAAACTAATTAAAAAATTTTTATTTTATTATATCAAAGATATTATCTTTATTAAAGTAATATAAATCTACCTTGTGATAAATTAAACGTACTATTCATGCCATATACGCATCGATTTTGTGCGTCAGTAGTTCAGCCGTGCGCATAGTCAGCCATGAAAATCCTTTCGCTGGATCGTAAAAGATGTAGTTTACGCTAGTCCATTAACGCTTTTTATAACGAACTATGCGACGAAATAGCTTTTTTCCAAAAATTCGGCTCTCTCCGTGTTTTTCAAAAATTGATCTCTCTCTCTCTCTCTCTCTCTTTCTCCCTCACATGTACAGATTACAGGATTAACTGACGAAAACTATAAGAGAGTTGTAGAACAATTTTTTTTTTTTTTTTAAACAAACACGTAATAATGCTAATTTTAGCAATACAAATTTTGAAAGTAATTATGCTAAAATTTAAATAAAAAATATTTTAGCTTTCTTTTTTAATTCTTATTATAGAATATATTTCATAATAAATAATTGAACCTTAAATTTTATTATGCTTAATTACATTATTTTCTTATTCAATGCTATTAATCTAATATATAATGATAATATCTTATATGATAAAATGTGAAATGTTCTATCTTATTGGTTAATGGACTTTCGTACATGTACAAAGTTAAATAAAAAAGTTCAATGAATTTAAAGCAGTTAATTAGTTCTAAAGCAGCATGTGTTTTAACTTTTCTATTTTCAAAAGTGATGATTTTAACATCTTGTATTATTTCTAACTTTGCGAGATTTCAAAGAATTAATTATTAGAGTATATAATTTTTGAATCACAATAATCATATTGTGTGCAATGACGAATAAAGTCGATGAATATAATCAATATCGTAACAGTTTTTTTTTCTTTTTACCATTGCAAAAAAACAGAAAACTGGTTAAATAATTAAATTTTTGGCATTTCCCACGTCAAAATATGTTTATATTTTATCCAGGGAATAAACGTGAATAATTTCAACATTGAATTTATTACATGGCGTTTGCTATCGAGACGATGTGCTGCTCAAATTAAAATATTATTTTTGCTGTTATTGCCATTTATTTTTAGACTGACGTTTTTTTCGGAAAAATACGTAAATATGTCATTGAATTGTTAAAAATAAATGTGTATATATATATATATATATATATATATATATATATATATATATAAAGGCATGGTAGTCATATATAAACAGTAATGTAACCAGATACATAGATTACAATTGCTACGCAAATCAAATGAATCTATTTTCAATTCCGATTCTTCTAATTAATTTGTGCATATTAACAGGCAAATTTACAAGTTTCATGTATCATTCAAAATATTTGTTTTGCTAGTAATCCCCACACATAATACACATACATAATTCATCGTTTTACAAATGTGTCATTATCTAACAGCGTCACGCAGCGTGAATTAAATTGTTTTCTTTTCTCACATCTATCACACTTTAGCGCCCGGCAGACTTTTCCGAGCATATAGGCGGACAAATCGAGTGTATCAGTTCGCACGACTAGTCATTTATCATTTCATTACCGTAGTCAAGAGAGAAAGAGAGACGAAAGCCAACCAATTAACGTCTGCATAAAAAATGACAAGCGAGAAGGCGCATTTATTTAACGCTGCGCCTGGTGATTCGTCAAAGCAACTATGTATATGTATATGTCGGTGTATTAACGCATTGCACCCACAATTCTCTACGTAGTACGATGCTCGCGTATCCGTTATATCGCGAAATAGTCGACATCCACATGCACTACGAATTAATAACAATAATATTAACGTGCAGCGGAATAACAGTTGCTGCTAATTCGCCAGCTATCAGATATTCACCGCAACAATGCCGGACTCGTTGATTGTGTCCAGAGTTATATTATTTTGAAAGACTGGAAAAATTAATTTCTATTGATCTCGATTTTAAACTTTGTCGAATATAAAAATATACATATATTGAAATATCATCATACGACTGCAAATTGTCAGTGAAAATATATTTTTCTCGAGGATGAGCAGTCCTCCGTATAAAATAGCGTTGCAAAGCCGATATTAATATTATAGCAAGGAAAACGTTCGCGGCACTGTCTCGAAATGCAACATCCAAGAGGACAGATAAGCAGAATTCTTTAGCGCGGAGAGACGAGAGATACCCACTTACTCAGCTCCGAAGATCAACTTGACTAACTACTGCTCTCGCGATTCAGGGCAATTTATCACCGTCGAGCGACAGTTGAAAGCTTCCACGACATTACTCAGGACGACTCTCTCTCACTCCTCTTTCCTTTCTTCTTCCCTCTGTAGCCTTTTTTTGCCCGCGCTTCGGCGGATTCATCCGCAACTCCGATGTAGTAAAGCCGACAAGGTGTATAGCCGCGAGATCATTACTCCGGAATTATCCGAATGCCCATAACTTCTCCTCGCTAAAACTCCAGTTCGCGGGGCCGAAATTCCGACTGGTGGAATTTCAGCGGCATTTTCGGGATTTCTCCGCTATTCGGCGGTTACCCCGTACCCGTAGTTATCTCGCTTCGTGGCCTACCTTGCATATCAGCAAGGGATTACGCGGGTAGACGAACTGCGTTCGATCTCGGTATAGTGTGCGGTCGTTCGCTCCTATTCGGAGAAGTATAATAATTTGAAGATAAACTGTTGCAAAACCATTAGAAGTTGAGTCTAGGCCGTATAAACATGCCGAATATACGTTGTCTGTATATTGAAATAGTTACTCGTTGGTTTTACTAATATAATCTGCGGCTTTTTGGGTTTATCGTTCTTCAGCGTTCTATGTGTATATATGTATGAATGAGAACCGGTTATTTGACCGTATTAAATAACACTTTCCGTGGGAGAATCTTTGTCTTGTTTTGAAATGTCCAAGTGAATTATTCGCAATTGCTTACAAAAAACCTCTTTAAAGCATTAACTTTTTCTTAACGGGATGAGTATGCGGTTTTATTAAGCCATCCTTTATTCGCTTCGGGCGACTACCACTTTACTTGGCTTGGAGAAACCCTTCAGATAGTTTTTGCTTGGACATAATTGACAAACCATTATCTATAACAAAGATATAACTCGATTTTCTATTTATACAATTCGATTAATTGAATCGGATCGAATGAACGATATTAAAGTGGCATAATTATAAAAATATACGATAATACAAACTTATTTATATAGAAAATGATTTTATATGTAAAAAATTAAAATAAAATATTATAAATTTAAATTAAATAAATTTCAATTAATTTTGATAAATGAGTATTTGAAAGAATAAAATTGCATAATGTATATAAGTAATTAAAAGAACGCTGCTAAAATCTTTTTCGATAATTACTGCACTATATCGAAAACAGTAGAAATAAATTAATTTCTTCATAAAATTATTTCTTAAATAGCGTAAAAATATTGTTAAATTAATTTTTTATAAATAAAATATAATTTCTTACTCACGCGCGCGTGCCCACGAGCACATATAAGTAATATATAATTCTTATAAATAGTATAATATAATTTTTATTAAAATTATAAATAATATAATTATAATAAAAGAAAAATTAGAAATTGGTACTAACAAAATTGATTACGTTAAATAAAAGCACATTTTTGTACAAACAAGCGAATAATAATAAGTACGCAACCTTTTAATTAACATTCTGCTATTATCTGGCCATTATATGACTTTAGCAGGCGATTTATGATGGTAACACAATTATGCACAATGAAATTCCATTTGGGCAATTTTCATGTTATACATTTAATAATACAAAAATGTATAGCAATCTAAAAAGTTTTGTATATTACACTTTTTCTATTATAACAAAAGTTATTATAACAGAAAGAATGTAAAATATTATTTTCTATTATCAAAATTATATAATATATATATATACATACACTGGTGGATCCTGAGGGGGGGTAACCCCCCCCCTTGCAAATGAAAAGAAACAGTTTTGCTGAATTTGTTTAAAAAATATAAATAAAGAAAAACAAACATTAAAGAGCTATCGACGTCGTTGATCCTGGAATAAAAGCTAATCATGAAACCAAAAATATTAATTAAAATAATTTTGCAACCCCCCCCCCCATTATCAACGTCAGGATCCGCTAGTGTATACATATATATATATAATTTTTATAAAATTTTATATTATTAACTATTAGGTATCATAAATGCAAATAAATAATTTTTTATGCGACATTTTTGTTGCAGGCCGAGATATGGAGCGTCTTTATCGCGATCCTGAGAAAAAGTGTCAGAAACTTACAAGCGTGTACGGATGTGAGTCTCATAGAACATGTTCTGCATCGATTATCTCGTGCGGAAACTGTTGTCGCCGGTAAGTATATACTTCAAATTAAGTTTGGCATCATATTATCGGTGATAAGCAGCTAAAATAATTTAGTTTCTCAAAGCATGACAAAGCTATTTTAACAGAGATTTCTGTATTCTACGCACAATACTAATTACATATCACTATGAAGAGAAAGTTTTGCTACTTTTATCTAAGTATATCTTTTGATAATGCAAAAAATATATTTTTAATTATATTTTTGTGTATTACGACAGATTTATTAATCGATATGCTGGGAGTGCTAGCAAGCTACAGTATAACGGTGAAAGAATTAAAACTTTTGTTCGGCGCTATGAAAGCTGTTAAAGGAAAGTGGGTAAGAAATTTTAAGACTGTTTTTGCAAATTGTGTAATGAAAAAAATTTGGATAAATATTATATCGTAAAAATATATTCAGTACATTACGATCAATATATCAGATACGATAAGATTACTGTCAAATAATACATTTATATATTTCGTATAGCCACGGCATTCGGCGAAATTGTTAAATGTCCTGCGCCAGATGCCACAGCGAAATGGGCCCGATGTATTTTTCAGTTTCCCCGGTAGGAAGGGGTCGGTAAGTTGGTTTCTTTTCTTGTTCGCCTTTACTTTAGGACAGATACTTCTTACTTTACGACATCCCAAAGGACGTCGTTCGATTTTAAACTCGATCAAAGTTCCGATAAAAGAATTTACCCTTTCCCGCAAGATTCCGCTGCCAACTTACATTTTCGAAATCAATCACGACAAGGAACTTTCCTGAACATCATTACCGCATACACGATCAAGTAATATACGCTTGTTACAATATCCCCGAATGTTTTTCAATTTAAATAACAATATAGATTTATTGCTAATATCATTATTAATAATAATGTAATTTTATAATGTAATAACATCTCTTATCTCCCTTTTTTTTTCTTTTCTTTGTTTTATTCCTATTTAATCAACCATATTCTAAAAAGAGAAATGTATAATAAAATATAAAAAACCGCTATTGAACATAGAAATATATTACGAGCACTGTTATAATTCTGCTCTTTATTTTATATACAGTAATCATGTTCTAAAATAATTATTTATTCCACATACAGTTATATTATTTTAATATAGAAGTAGAATATATAATAATGTTTGTGCAATTAATATTTATATTATAGAAAAAATAGAATTAGAAATTAAAACTGGAGTTGAAATATTTTTTGTATAACGTAACTTTTAATGTGCATTTATATAGACATATTTATTTTTATTATTTCTATATAAAATATATCGTCGAACCAGAAACAACAGTACAAATAAATAATCATAAAAAATTGGAAATTATTGAAACGACGATATTTATTTAATATTCGATATTTTGCAAAAAAAAATATTTTCTTTTATAATCTGATGACAATCGTTTCACGTTTTCCGCAGGCAATTGTCTTGCCGCCTCTTGCAAAGTGGCCACATGAGAATGGATTTACCTTCACCACATGGTTCCGCCTAGATCCTATCAACTCTGTTAATATCGAACGAGAAAAACCGTACCTCTACTGGTAAGTACTCTTACATCAAGCACCCTTACACAAGCACTCTCTTCAGGTGGAAAAAAGTAACCTTAAAGAATCACCTATGTTTCTCGAGTTCGAAGAAAACAAAGATTCAAACTGAATTCATTAAGTGTGATTTTGTTTGCACACAATTTCAAAGAAAACAATGCTGACATTTTTTGAATTATTTTACGCTTTCCTCCAATTTTGCTTAAAAATAATTCATTCTTGTTATATATACATAATTTTTGCTATCTTTTTACATTAATTGTGTTGTTTTATATCAAAAGAAAAGATGCAAGAACAATGAGAGAAATTACAAGTAAAATAGTTTTATCACGCAAGGAAAATAATATAATGCTTTCTCATTATATATTTTAGTTTTAAAACAAGCAAGGGAGTAGGATACTCTGCACATTTCGTAGGCAACTGCTTAGTCCTGACGTCTATGAAAATAAAAGGCAAGGGCTTCCAACATTGTGTCAAATACGAATTTCAACCACGAAAGGTGAACTAATAGCTTTATTAGACATGATGCTTTCTAAGAAGCTGTATCTAGCACGTTCTGATACGCAGAAAAAATTTTTCTATCCTCTAAATTTCTTTATTTCGCAGTGGTATATGATCGCGGTAGTGTATATATACAATAGATGGACAAAGAGTGAAATTAAATGTCTGGTTAATGGTCAGTTGGCGTCGAGTACAGAAATGACATGGCATGTTTCGACAAATGACGTGAGTGCCTGCAAATATTTTCGGTCCTCCCGAGTATTCGATATTCCCCTCTCGCCGATTTGAAAAGAAGAAAAATCTTGTTTTACAGCCTTTCGATAAGTGCTACATCGGAGCAACTCCCGAATTGGACGAGGAGCGCGTGTTTTGTGGACAAATGAGTGCAATATACTTATTCAGCGAAGCGCTGACGACGCATCAGATATGCGCGATGCATAGACTAGGGCCGGGATATAAGGTAGCTGGATATATTTATGGTATATGTATATTGTCGGTATAGGATGAATATATTTAGGACGCCAGATATACTTGTATAAATCTTCAATCACAAACTTCATATATTTATGGGATGAATTTTATCGTCGTTTTTTTTTGCGATCCGTGCACAGAGCCAGTTTCGTTTCGACAACGAGTGCTACCTGAATCTGCCCGACAATCATAAAAGGGTGAGTGAGCAGGATCTCTCTACGAGCATGGTGGACCTAAGTATGCAAATTGTAAGCATTTTGATTTTATTTTCTCGTTAATATATGATTTGTACTTTGTTAATTATTCTGTTACTGCGTTCGAGTTCACCTGAGGTAATTACTCAATTACGACCACATTTTCTTTCGACTATTGCGACTGAGTTTATTATATTTTGTTTTACATTATTTGGACTTGGAAAAATCGGTATTATAATCATAAACTTTGTATTATGCCTGGTATATTATTAATGTATATATTTATGAGTAATGTTATTTATGAGTAATGTATATATTTGTGCATAATATTTGTTTTCGTTGCTAAATGCTTATCTTCTCTAATCAGCGAATGTCATTTTTTGCAAAAAATAAACTTTTTTGTAAGCATCGCTTTGATTTTATATACCGTATAAATTTTCTTATACGATCTGATTTTTTGAGATAAGAAGAAATAGTAGTAAGTAGCAATATAATCTGCAGTTGAATTATTGATTATTATTTTCAAGCAAGATATGTATGTGTCTTTTCTGTGTATATTATTATGTAGTTAGAAAAATTTGAGATATTTATATGTTGGTAAGATCGAACTGATTTAGTAGTTGTTGATGTTATATTTTGTAAAATATTTACAATATAATGTAATATTTTGAAAATTTTTAGAAAGATTAAAAATTATGTTCATTTTTTATTTTATATGTAATATTTCAGGTACTTTATGATGGAAAACTGTCGAATGCAATTGTGTTCATGTACAATCCAGTAGCAACAGATTCGCAGCTTTGTCTACAGAGTGCACCGAAAGGCAACGTCTCCTATTTTGTACATACACCACATGCTCTAATGTTACAGGTATAGTTTATTACTGTTATTTCTGATTTAGAGAATAGAGATTTAGCGTTCAGATCATATATAGTTAAATGCGTTTCTTATTTTTTTAATAATTTATGCGGCTTTACTTTCTGTATTTGAACAACACGTGTAGAATAAATTCTAGATGTAACGCACAAAAATTGTTATTTTGATTTTCAGGATGTCAAGGCAGTCATAACACACTCGATTCACAGCACGCTAAATTCGATAGGTGGTATTCAAGTATTGTTCCCATTATTCTCACAACTGGATATGCCTTATGACTGCATAGCACCGAATGACGTTAAACGCGATCCTACGTTATGGTGAGTTTCGTAATTAATCGTTGTCGCTTCAAGAAGCCACGTGTTTAAACAAAAGGTATTAACGAGAAATGTCGATCTTATTTTTCAGTTCAAAATTACTCGGCTTTATTTGCGACTTGGTAGAGAGTTCTCAAACGGTTCAACAACACATGGTACAAAACAGGGGATTTCTAGTAATAAGTTTCATGCTACAGAAAGCGAGTCGAGATCATCTTACGACGGAAGTCCTTGCATCCTTCTTGGAGCTCACGAAACATTTAGTGACATGTCTCAGCGCAAACAGCGATCTACTATTGAAACAGGTACCGATCTATTAATTAATAAATTATTATCTGTTATATTCTGTCAGATGTATTAATGTACATATTTTGATAAATATAGTTAATAATAGCTCTACAGATATATAGATATAGAGTTATAATTAAGATAATAGCATCTTATCTTTGCTCATATTAATTCGAAAATATAAGGATATACTAAATTTCCTAAATATAATTTTGATACATTTTTCCTATTTTTGCAATTATCTTAGCTATAGAAGTACTATAAGATGCTTACATATATAGATTTAGAAAGATTGAAAAGAAATATGAAATTATTCGCGATATAAAAAATAGATTATAAAAAAACATTTTCTACGTAGATTAGAAAATCAGATAAAAAATTATTGGTAAAGAAAGGATATTAATTATTGTGAAGATTAGAAAATATTGTGTTATTTAGTCGTATTCGAACAGTCAATTTATTTAAATAGAATCATTACAGAAAATAAGTGTCCCATAATATATCATATTTAATGATTAGTTGATTTTAGATAGTTGACTTTTATGTAATTTAAAATCTTTATCCATGCATAGTTAGCTATATTTTTTATTTTTATATAATTTGCGTTAGCTTTATATATCTATATTTTATTTAAACAAAAGCATGGATTATATTAAATTTACAACAGATATAAATCAATATTACTGCATTCTAGTCTATTAATTTGTCTTGTCTATGCTATGTCATGTAATAGCTTCCATGCTTTCATTACACTCCTATTTAAATGTAGATATCCTATATATCCGTAATAATATATGTGTTTTTAATATGCATTTTGTTATGTACCCCCCCGATACTCTCTCAACAAATTGTCAACAAGCCTGTTGAGCATGCCCATTCACCTTCTTCGACCGTTATTATATTAATCAAACTTCGGATCGCATGCAATCTACCGACTTTTAAGCTTTCTGATTTGAAAAAAGTGGCTACACAAAGTATTTTGTTCATAATATGTCGCTTTTACTTCAAAATTTATAATTTTTATTTTGCTATCATAAAATTGATTATGCATTTCTCTGTCTTCAAATATGCACTATTATCAAACTCCTGTTACACGACATATTATTTTTGATTGTCATAAGTTTTCTAAAATTAATTCTATTTTTCAAATACCAATCACAGTTTAATACACATTTATAATTTGTGTTTGTGCAATTTAATATAAAATGATGCGTTTTTTTCTACGCACTTTTTCTATGATAATTACGTTATTAATTATACAAATTTGATGGTATTATCCAACTTTCGAAATGTGTACAAGTTCATATATGCACTGTACAACCCCAAATTTATGTTTTTTAATATTATTCCTCAAAATTTCATCCGATTGTATATCTCTCTTTTTATATATATATATATATTTTCTTTTTTCTTATTTCGTTTAATCTAATCGAATATAATTACACGCTCAAAGCGAAATTATATTATTCTTTAATAATAAAATTTCAAAAATTGCAACGCATGCATAAAAATTGCAATGCATGCATAAAGATATACTAATTAATTATGCAATGCATAAAAATTTAATATTTAAATCTTTAACAAAGAACAAAAAAAATAGAATTTTCTACAAGAATCTTTCGATCGAAATATCTGCGCTTTCAAGTTTTGCGGTCAATCTCGCGCGTGCCGTGCAGCGTGGCGGACATATGAAAGTGTAGATATTTTGATCAAAAGATTCTTGTAGAAAATTCTATTTTTTTGTTTGCATTTTCTGTTAAAGATTTAAATATTGAATTTTTATGCATTGCATAATTAATATATTTTTTTATGCATTGATTGCAATAATAATTTGTATGCATGCGTTGCAATTTTTAAGATTTTATTATCAAAAAATAATATAACTTTGCTTCGCGTGCGTAATTATATTTGATTAGATTAAACGAAATGAGAAAAAAAAATATATATATACATGCACGAACATCTATCTGCACTCGTGACGTTCTATATCATCTCAACTATGATTCTTTTGATAATTGTTGTTGTTATGTAACAGAAATGCCATCTGCATATCGCTTTCAATCATAAGCTTAATAATTCATGTCTGCGTTTATTATTTCTCCATACAGCTACAATTAAACTCTATACAAAATACTCAAATATATTTTTGATATCTCTTTTACTCATATATATATTTACACAGATTATTAAAGTTGAACATAATAATTTAGAATCAAAAATATCGTAAAAACTTTTGTGCAAAAATACATACGTACATCTGAAGTAACATTTTATTTTATCGTCTGGATCAATACCTTGGACAACTTAATCGCGCTAAATTATGCTAGATTAAAATATCAAGATAATAGCGTAAGGTATAGAGATAATACAAAAGTCGGCTAGATTGGTGTGTCCGAAGAACAGGCAGATCCATGGTGATGTAGTTGTTTTATTTTTCATTCCTAACATGGCAGCTACTGGATCATGTTCTTTTTAATCCTGCTCTATGGATATATACGCCAGCGCCAGTACAAACACGGCTTTACTCGTACTTGGCCACAGAATTTCTTAGCGACACGCAAATATATTCCAATGTGAGACGTGTGTCGACAGTTTTACAAACGGTGCACACACTGAAATATTATTACTGGGTAGCTAATCCTCGAGCTAAGAGTGGAATAACACCAAAAGGACTCGGTACGTTATTATATTATATATCTGATTATATATAAATAATATCGGCGATGCTTATTTTTTATTCTTAACGCATAGAAAATAAAATCACATTTTATATCAATAAATTTTTCATAGATGGACCGCGGCCGCAACAAAAAGACATTCTTACAATTCGTTCTTATATCTTATTATTTTTGAAACAATTGATAATGATTGGTAACGGGGTGAAAGACGACGAATTACAGAGCATTCTTAATTATCTGACAACAATGCACGAGGTAATTTTATAAAGAATGATGTAATCATGCAAAATGATAATATGAAAGGGATGTTTCTCAAATTTCGTGACGAAATTTTTAGGATGAAAATTTGCACGACGTCTTACAAATGCTCATATCTTTGATGTCGGAACATCCATCATCGATGGTACCCGCATTTGACGTGAAACAAGGCGTACGAACCATTTTCAAACTCTTAGCAGCTGAAAGCCAGCTGATACGTCTGCAAGCGTTAAAACTGCTAGGATTCTTCCTCAGTCGCAGTACACACAAGTAAACAATCTTATAGATTATTTATATTTATGATTAAAACATATTTTTAAGAAATTTAATATTCCTATATAATGCACACAGAAGAAAATACGATGTTATGAGCCCGCATAATCTGTATACGTTATTGGCTGAAAGACTCTTATTGAACGAGGAAACGCTTTCATTGCCGACGTATAATGTTTTATACGAGGTATTCACTCATTACATTTTTTTTAATTAAAAAAGCATTTATATATGAAAATTTTTATTTTAATTTTAATTTCAGATTATGACCGAGCACATTAGCCAACAAATATTGTATGCTAGACATCCTGAACCTGAATCCCACTATCGTTTAGAGAATCCGAGTATGTAATTGATTTATAATCATGTAAGCAATAAAAAAAATATATTTTTTCCGTATTAATCTGTTAAAATTCTTTACGTTTTAGTGATCCTGAAGGTGGTCGCGACATTAGTTCGACAATCAAAACAAACGGAACAATTGCTAGAAGTGAAAAAATTATTCCTCTCGGACATGACGCTGCTCTGCAACAATAATCGAGAAAATCGGCGAACGGTTTTGCAAATGTCTGTATGGCAAGAATGGCTTATCGCCATGGCTTATATCCATCCTAAAAATACGGAAGAACAGAAGATATCCGACATGGTGTACTCCTTATTTCGCATGCTTCTTCATCATGCTATCAAACATGAATACGGAGGCTGGCGTGTATGGGTTGATACGTTAGCCATTGTACATTCTAAGGTAAGTTTTTGAGATATTATTGACTTGAAACATTTAAATATTCTTTTACGGTTTTTTTTGTACAGGTATCCTACGAAGAATTCAAACTTCAGTTTGCTCAAATGTACGAGCATTACGAGCGACAAAGATCCGACAATATTACGGATCCTGAGCTAAGACAGCAGAGGCCGATTAGCACGATTTCTGGATGGGATCAACAGCATTCCGGAAGTAACGGCTATAACAGACCAGCGGTGTGGGGAAATCAACAAAATCACGAGATACAACATATGGAAAGAAATTACAAGGTAGTTTCAATAATCGTAAAATTTTTATTAAATTTTGATAGCTATTTTTTTTGTTATTATAAAGTTTATGTATTATGTTTATGTATCAAAAAAATCAAATTACGTATTAAATGATTCTCATTTCTTGTATTATGATGCAGGAGTTCGATGCATCCGAGGCAAACGATCGATTGGAAGAATCCTGCAGTTGCGACCTCAATTCAATAGACAACACCGAAAGCGACGGTAGTCCAGCCATTGTAAAATCGCGCAGCGAGACTCTGGATACTCTACAATCGTGCGAGGTAGTGTCGTTGGATTCTAGATTAAGCGATAAACCGGAAACACCGACCACCGCGCGCGAGACTCATACAGAAACACCGACCATCCTCGAAGAAGCGAATAGCGAAGCTGTCTCGCTGCCGACCACGCAAGAGACCAGCGAGGTGATATCGATTGAGAGTTCCAGCGATTTCTACAGTGAAGTACATAAAATCGAGAGTTCCAGTCCCGATTCGATGATTGTCCAGGACATACCGAAGAAAGAAGAAGATACAGCTTCGGAAAAACAACCAGTCGTTGTTACCGAATCTCCTTCGACTGAACAGATTAAGGAGACCACGGAAGTGACAGTTGTCGAATCGAATGACACAACGGAAACCGCGGAAGTTACCAATGTCTCAGATACTTCTACAGTAGTGGATAAAGACGAAATTACTTCCGTAACGGACACGGAAATACAGGATAAATCTGTCGAGGAAAATAACGTTGCGACCGACGACAGTAATACACCGACTAACACTGAAGATTCTGACGAAACTACGACGGCAGTCGAAAACGCAGATGAAAACTCTGTTGTTTTAAATATCGACGTCGACACGGAGAAAGATACTGTGCCAATTGTCCCTTCTGACGAAATACAAGAAATATTGACAGTTAAAGTTATTGAAAAACTTCAATTGGAGAACGATCGTGAGATTATTGATAGCGATACATCAGAAGCATATTTAACGCCAACAGAGAATCAGGAAATCTCGAACGAGGTGAGAAGCAGAACGTCTGAAGGTGAGAAAATCGACGATGATACCGTCGAGAAGAAAGATGATTCGGAAGATAGGGACATTACCGCTGAGACTGTTGAGAGCGACGAAGGGGAGACCGTAAAAAATCCTAATTGCTCAACTAGCGTAGTAGAAAGCGGCGAGACTTGCGCGGAGAAGACGGTAGATCTAGAAAACGAGAAGACGGAAGCAGTAGTAGTGAATAGTGCGTTAAGTAGTGACGAACGCGTCGTGGATTCTTTAACGGAGGACAAAAGTGCTGTTATTAATGATAGCGAAAACGCGAAGGTAAATGAGGAACACTCAAGGGAGCCGTCCACTATTTCTACTAGCGTAAGTGATAATAAGTCAGACGTTCCGGCGACGAGCGGCGAGGTAGAAGTAACAGATAGTGTTTGTAGTAATAGTGATGTTCAAAGTTCTGTAGATAATGTGACGCAAGTGCCAAATCCTATGCAGCAAATCCCAACAATATCTACGGTCTGTGATGCAACTAAAAGTTTATCCGACGGTGTGCCTCAAATCGTTAGTTCTAATGTGGTTGCCAGAGACAATGCGTTATTGAATGACTTACCTCCAGATCACGTAGACGCCCATCGCAGATCCAGCCTGCCGATCGTATCCTCGGAAACGGTCGCGGACGATAACAGTCACGAGCCACCCTCCTTGCCTGTGCCCTTACGAAAGACATCGTCGCCCCAGAAACGACCAAGGAGTGCCTCAACGTCCACGCAGGTGGATCCTAATCATTTCGGTGCGCTGCAAAATTGAAATTCATTATTCCTTACAATTAAGAATAAATTTGCTTAATATATAGATAAATTAAGAGTAATTAGTATAAATTAAGAATAAATCTACTTTATTATTTTTCTATCGTATTCTTCTGCATCGCAGAAGCCAAAAGGTCAAAGCAAGGAAATCCTTCCACGCGACCAATGTTCAGTCCAGGTCCGACACGACCTCCATTCAGAATACCGGAATTTAAATGGTCTTACATACATCAACGGCTATTGTCGGACGTTCTATTCTCCTTGGAAACGGACATTCAAGTGTGGAGAAGGTAGGAAATACAATACTGCATACTAACGTAATGTTTTAACTTTGTCGAAATTCTACGTTAATCTCTGCATTGTAGTCACTCGACGAAGTCTGTATTGGATTTCGTGAACAGCAGCGAAAATGCTATTTTCGTGGTGAATACTGTCCATCTAATTTCGCAGTTAGCCGACAATCTCATAATAGCCTGTGGTGGTTTGTTGCCCTTATTAGCATCGGCTACCTCGCCGAATGTATGTAAACTATTATCGCATATAAGATTAAGAAATTTTTAAGATTTAATTTTTATTTTTAATTTCCATTTTTAATTAATATCGATCTCTATTTATATCACTATCTCTATATGTATATCTTTATTTATATCTATACTTTTAGAGCGAATTGGATGTAATCGAGCCAACTCAGGGGATGCCAATCGAGGTGGCAGTTTCTTTTTTGCAAAGATTAGTCAACATGGCCGATGTACTTATATTCGCTAGCTCATTAAATTTTGGAGAACTGGAGGCTGAGAAAAATATGTCGAGTGGTGGCATATTGCGACAATGCTTACGACTGGTTTGTATTACTGTATATAAGGTATTTTTTATGGATTCAGAACGAAATGATAATACGAATGTTTAGAATAGATAAATAGTTTTGATTTTTTTATTATTATGCAGTTTATATATCTACAATTTACAAATTATTTGTGTGGATCTATTTAGGAAGATATAATAATATTTAGTGCATTTTTATATGTTTAATTTTTGCATTGATGGAATTATAGAATTTGTAACATACAAAAGTTTTGTTCTAGAAAGAAATTTATTAAGAAATTTAAAAAATTACAAATAATTATTATAGAACTTAAAGAATTATTATGTCGATATAAGACCTTTTTTTTAGTTTTGCTTTACACGATGTCGTATTATCTATGTCGTATTTTTGAATAAAAAAAAATACGAGAACTATACAAAAACTACTTGAACATAAAAATAATTTAATGTAATACACAAAGCAAAAAATGCAGATGCAATATATAGTATAGTTTGTGTTCATCTTTATTTATTTTTATTTTAGTGAGAATAGGTGGCATGCACAAAACTATACAGTACAACTAATTACACTTTGAAAACACAAGATATGTTATATAAAAAACTTGCATACTCAATCTCACATGCAAATGAAATGATTTCAAAAATTGAAATAAAAATTACAATATGAAACTTGATAAAAATAATTATAATATTTTATAGATAGAGAGTTGAATCACAATTTAAATCAAATTAAATAATTAATTCATTTGTATATGTGATAAATTTAGACGAAAGATTGATAAATAAATCCTCGATATTAAATATATAGTAACGTAATGTAGTATGACACATTTCATAGTTTTTGAAGTGTCATGTGTAGGAGATAATTCTAATCTGTGTTTTTACTGTTAGATTCAAGATATATTGCAGTTAAAAAGATTTAATATGTTCAGCCACACAACATCTCTTATTATATTTATCTAATAAACTGCTTCTATAGGTCTGTACATGTGCCGTTAGAAACTGCTTAGAGTGTAAAGAACGTGGCAGATCGTACAGCATGTTAGATCGGCAAATTGGTTCTAGTAATAAATCACAGCACATACAATCGCTTATACGCGGAGCTCAAACATCGCCTAAGGTACGTTTCATCCGATCGAACTTATTTTAATGATTATAATACTGTAATAGAGATAATAAATACTTTTATATATTTTCATTGCTTAAAACACCAACTTCTATTCGCTAAAGAAAAATTGTTTTGTTCGTGTAGCTCCCCATGCTCTCTAAATATTAAATATTATATTAAAATATTTTCAATTTTTATAGAACATCGTGGATAACCTTACGCATCAATTAAGCCCCGTAAAGGATCCCGAGAAATTGTTGCAAGATATGGATGTAAATCGTTTGAGAGCTGTAATATACAGAGATGTTGTGAGTATTCGAAATTTTATTGCAATAATGCGAATGAAAAATATGTATAGTACATAAGATGAAAAAACTAAATCACTTATATCAATTTCAGGAAGAAACCAAGCAGGCACAGTTTCTGTCTCTAGCTATAGTTTACTTCATCTCTGTATTAATGGTTTCGAAATATCGCGATATATTGGAACCACCAATATCGCAGCGTCCACCGAGTCCAGTGCAAACGATACAGACAAATGGTGCCGGTCTCAGGCCAGGTAGTCCTTCAGGTGAGATCTTCGTATCTTATTAACATTACTAACACTAAGGTAAAAAAAAAATAATCGGTATAAATATCATTACGGAAAAGACTCGTCAAAGTTAAATGTATTCTTTAAAAAATGTCACATGCGAAACGAGAATAATTAAATATTATGTTATAATTTGTAAATTATTTTTACAAGGTACTATAGATACAGCGAAATTATTGTTTTCACTATAGTTTTAACAAATTCTATTACAAGGCCTATTATACTGACAATGAGAGTATATGCACTCTGCAAAGAACTTATAAAATATAATACAAAAAAATAATGGAGAGAAAAACAAAGAAAGAGAGAAAGAGAGAGAGAGAGAGAGAGAGAGAGAGAGAGAGAGGGAGAGAAAGAGAGAGAAAAGTAATACAATAATATGCTATTTTATGTTGATAACATGTATATGCTTTTATATTATAATTTTAAAAAAAATTAAATTTAATAATAACTCGACATTTTTAATTATGCTTATTAGATAATTATCTATTATTTAATTAATAAGAAATTATAAAAGATTAAACATATAATCTTTATATAATCTTTATAATAATTAACAATAATCTTTATAATAATCTGCATATGCAAATTTATATATATTATAATTTGCACGTTGAAACATTTATTCAAAGAAGAGAGAGAATTCTCTCTAAAAATCTTTAAAAGAATTGAACATTTTTAGGTAATTTTCTGTTTACTCAAAACTCTTACGTGTCAGATATATATTCTCTTATCTTTTTTTTAGAAATATATCGTAACATATAAAATCAATTCAATAAATGAACGCTATTGTTTTTGATATTATTAGCATGTCTGCAGCTATACGAAACGTAAAAGAGGAATGTATCCCATAAAAACAAAGCTATATACTTACAATTAGATAAAATGTAAAATTGTCTTCTTTGAAATTTTAATTAACATTGGTACATTGCTAAGAAATTATTATATGTCATTGTTTAGTAAATTTACAGCTGACTAAAGAAGTTCTAAGTTATAATAATATTATAAATGAATGAAATATGAATGGTATAAATAGCTTATATGTACAAATATGTAGCTATTGTGTTGAACACTGTGCACCAAAACGATGTAGCTGCAACTAAAACAACAGCACATGACACCAAGTAGAACGCATGTGTTATTGCACTGTATGAAATAAATATCTTATATGTATCTGACAGTGAGAGTTTTGATGTTTGCCGAATGTGTTTGCACTTTTTTTTGCGTTATAAATATACTATTGTTATATTATTGTGGTTGTATTCTCATGGATGTGGAACTTCTTTTATGTGGGACATTTTGAAAAAAATATATGTCTCTATATATATGACTGCTGTTATATTAATATTTAGATGTTTAAAAAATTCGATAAATTGTCATCATATATATACATATGTATATGTATATATATGAGTGAGAAAGAAATAAGTTCTTTTAGAATGTTATACTCCGCGCTTTTTAAATATTATAATGATAATACAATAATGTGCTACAAGGGTTGATATTTTAACTTCTACTATTATATCAATTCTTTCTCGTTAAAATCTACATTAAGGAACAAATTAAAAAGCATTATTAATCTATAATTATTTAAAAAACTTACAAGATGGTACATTATTAATATAATTAAAATTTATTTACTGAATTTCACTCTATGATTTAATCAAACAAATTTAAAATTGTTTAAATTGCTTTTCTTAATCTTTAAGTGCATAAAATAAAAAAAGAAGTTTTTTTAATTGAAGCTTCTTTTTTTATCAGCTATTTATAACTTATGTGAATATACTAAAACATTTTAAACATTTATGCTATACTTTGCAGAAGGGACTTTTCTAAAAAAAATTTTTAATTGCGTATACTCTTAATTGCAAAAAAAATCATATTGAGATTATGTTTAAGTTTTTCTGATATAAGAAGCGCTTAACATTCGATATAATTCGCTAATAATTGTTTACAAGACATTTTTTTACAAAAGTGGTGACACGATTCGCAATGGCATAATTTTATAAATTCTCAAACGCTGATCGTGATAGTATCTGCTCGATCTTGATTTTACACATCGAGTGCATAGAGTGAAAGGCAGTATCAAGAATACGCTGGATAGCGCAAGAGATAAAGATGATAGTGCACACGATCCGATAACGTGGTAAATGTGGTTCCTCGGCAGATGGGAATGGTGGTGGAGAAGGGCGGCCCCTATTTCCACAGTGGTCTCACCACGTGTATCCACAGTTCCTCCCAGGATCTCACCCTAACGCCAATGCGAATGTCAATGCCAATCACCACATCAACCAGCACCATCACCAGCACCCGCTACCGGCTGCCAGGCACTCTAATCGCCAGCCACCTTCTAACTATTATCTCCCGAATCACCATAACAATCACTACAACCATCATCCGAATAACCATAACTATCATCGTCATCATCACTATCATCATCACAATAACAACAACCATCACCATACGCTTCAAAAGCATATCGATCAGCCCCGAAATCTCTGTCATAGAAACTCCGGTGTCGGTCTGCAAGGTAACTTGAAAGCCCGAAAGTTGTTTCACAGAATGCCCGAGTTTTATTGGCCTGATTTATTGCGCAATTCCTGTTTGTTCGCTGAATTGCAATCTGCATGACGCTTATCGGTATGAACCTCCATGCGAAATTTCCTCGATGTTTTCTCGATATTATGTAAACGTTTCGGATCCTTTTTATATTATGAACCTGTTTAAATTATCTTAAGAAAAGTATATTCTATACAGTCAACTCTAAATAATCAAATAAAAATTTAGTTAATTAATTGATTTTTTATTTCAGGGAGATTTTCTTTTGTAGTCATTTATATTGAATGTCTAGTTGATTGAATATTTTTATTATATTGTTATTAAAAATAAAGATATTGATTTATACCGTTTAATTAATCGTGAGAGATACACACTGCATGTGTTAGCACAAAGAGTTATCTTAAACTATCAGCATATTATTGTGAAAAAAAAATTTTAATGCCTCACAGCATGTACTTTAAATATGCATTTCCATTGTGAAAAATATCGTGTTACTTATTTATTTATTTATATTAATAAAGACGCATGAATATATACAAAGATATTATTTTCTACAAGTTAATGAATAATTAATTATGCAAGTAAAATACACAATTATTTAAAAAATAAATTGCTGTAGTAGTTGTCAATTCCTTTTATGTATGTTAAAAACAAATTATTTTGTACAATTATTTAATTTTTTATTATATTTTTTTTGTTTTATATATTTTTCTCGATAGATGTGTGATTCAAAATTTAAGGTACATTATATTGAAAATGAAGGATTTTTTAGCACCAGTAACTCTATATTATTAAGAGAATACACATTAAATGTAATATTAAAACTTGTGTTCTTCTTATTCTCAAATCGATTGAACGAATTTATAAATATTAGTTTTATGATTTAATTTTCAAGTAATTTTGCGTATATCTCTGTTTGTATTTACATATGTAACATCTATGTTAATCGATGTATGTAAAAGTATTTTATTTTTTTGTTGTTATTTATTGTACATACGTATTACAGTCTACTTGTACATTTCTTATACATTTTTTACGTAAACGAATTGCGAATTCTAGACAAAATAATATTATTTTATACAAAATGTGCATATAAGAAAAGTATTATACTTTGCTGAAATTGTTGAACGCATGTGTATGAATATCAATGTTTTGTAAAAAAAGAAAAGTTGTTTATATATTTTTCGATTTTTAATATCATATCTTATTCCCGTGTTTTCAGGTAGCGGAGGTATAATGAGTCAATCGGGTTCTCAAGATGACGGGGAATACGAAGTCATCATCGTCGACGAGAATAATTCTTCGATTCTGGCCGATCACGATGTTACATCGTCAGGTCCGCCATCGACTAAGGTAAGCTAGCATCGCGAAAAACTTGCAACTTGTTATTCGAAATTTCGATACAATCTGAAAAAATGCGACAGACAATTGTCCTCTACCAAACAAATTCGAAAGAAGTGTACAGCGAGAATTATAGAACCGAAAATCTCAGGTAAAAAAGTCTTGTAAATTCCGTTTCAAGTATGGAACTCAATTCAATATATAGTGACAGCATAAACTGATTGATATAAAACAGTATTCGGCTCTACGAGGCTCTATGATTAATGATTTTACTTGAAACTGCATGCATTTTTCGATAGATCGAGAACGTAGACACGAAATGTTTCAATCTGTCGCTTTACACAGCTCTAAATAGCGAGTGCGGGTCTTTCTATAACGTTTATAAATTGAACGTCCGTTTCTTTCAACACTGTCCTAATCTTTCTTTTTGTATTCGATAGTTTCAAGTGATATTGATATAGCAGCGAGACTTAAATAGCACATTCTTTATTACGCACGATCTTACGGGATAATTCACCGTAGTAATGACGAGATTTGTGCCATATCGCACAATGCTTTGCATTAGTTTATCACATGCAATTTGTTTCGTCACGCGATAATGAGTTACGTTTTTATGCCAAATTATTTGATATATTACTATACAATAGATCAGCTCAAAGGTTAGTTATAGTTATATTAGATTTACGCAAATTAAAACTCGATAAAGTAAATCGATAGATATTCTTTTACCATTGAATGTTAATTTCACATTAGCACAATTTTATAATATAATCTCTTCTTTATTATCTATCAACCATTCGATTCTGAAGTGTTCTTAACTATTTGAGTTAAGTATAATTTCCTGTGAATTAATCTTGATTACACAACAATTATTAATTATTAATTATGACAATTATTAATTATTAACTAATTTATTAGATTAATCGAGATTTTGATTTTATCGAGATCTGTCGTAGTTGAAAATTTCTGCAACATCCAGCATGTAGTGTTCACTTATCAATTGGTGTCTTGCATCTACGTAGCCCCAACGTAACAACCGTTCTATTAATTTACGATCTCTCGTAACTATCTCTCTCGCACGTAATCTGTATATCTTATAAATTTCGAGATTCGAGCGAGTTTATCAAAACCGCGAATTTCGGGCGCACACTCGCATCACCGAGAACGTTCGTATCACGTATTTATCTGTATTATAATCCTATCGAGCATGCGATACTTTGACTCTCGAATTTCTCTCATTGTTAACTTCCTCTGCTTGCATTGCTATGCGTACTAACTACTGGTTCTGAAGGGAGGTCACAGTGGTGTACCTCGGCCGCGGACTATTCTCGAGGATTACACCTCATCAGAACCAACGCTTGGCACTTCTACAAGGTCCGAACCACTGCCACGAAATCTGCAGGTAAAATTTGATTTGAGTACAGATCCGGAGACGGGAATTTCGTTTCCCCCCGAGTGTTACATATCGACCACACGACTGGCCGTATTTTGGGAGCGATTAAAAAGAAATGTATTTCTAATTTTTTCCTAAATTCTGTAATCTTACATCGTAAAAGAATGCGAGAAGATACGCAATAATGCCCAAATTTGACGGGTATAAGAAAGAGAGAGCGATACACTTGACTTGATTTGTCATCCCTTTCTTGATGCTTACGTAACGTTATTATAAAATGTAATATGTAGCGGCTCTTATACGTGTACAACCGTTTGATCTTAATTTGCGTAGGATCACTGATTCTGCTATTGAAGCTTACATATATGAATAATAATAGGCTTGGTTCTTTCTTTCTATGATACATTAGTTGATTGCGTAGTAATGGTATATTACTAATTGCATGTAATGAAGTAAGTACATGGCACGCGAAAATTTATTATAAAGTGTGATTGTATGAAATTTATATATCGTACAAAACGTTTCTATAAAAATATATAGCTAGATTTTTGTTAGTAAAAGACTTCAGTACCATAGTGATATTAGTATTTTTAGACCTGAAAGTATATTTAAATTTTATACAATAATTAATATTAAGGAAAATTCTTTGAAATACAATAAAATTTAACAGAGCGCGATAAATAAAAAAAAATCTTGAGTGTTATTATATATTTAACAAAAGATAATTTATTGTAAATCTACGTATTTCTCAATCGATGCTTTCTATTTAAAATCCCCTAATATTCTTCTAACGGTTTATGGTCGGTTTAATCGAAGTGGATGTAAAAACTTCAATGCCTCATGTTTTTCTTTGATCGTCTTTCTCTTAGAGCAACGATTCCAGCGAAGAGACAGTACATCGCAGCAATGTCACCGCGGACGCGAGTCCTTCTGAAATTACTACCGATAACGAGAATAAGCACAATTCGTCCGAAGAAGCCTGGACAGATGTAAACCTCAATGAAGATGGCGATACGATGCCGATCACGAATCCAAGAGAAGACCCGCGAAATATCCATAATATCGCCCATTCGCGTGGTAAGAGTCGAATAAATGATAGCGTCATTTGCGATTAATAAATGAATCGTTATCAATTCGTTACGTAAAAGGCACACGCATTGTGAAATTCACAGGTGATATGCAAGACAGCGAAGGCAATGTTCTGGAACAAGAAATGCTCGGCAACGCGGAACGAGGGGAAAAACCGTCGGCGGAAATCTCGGTGGTTCGAGTTCCCGATCGACTGGTGGTGACCGCAGCATCCCCGAGAGCCGAAGAGTTGCCGATCAAGGGTCTGGTCGATCATTTGCCGGTACCGACACCTTCCCGCGAGGCTTCGCTCACACAAAAGTTGGAAATGGCTCTGGGTTCGGTTTGTCCTCTCTTACGAGAGATCATGGTGGATTTTGCCCCCTTCCTGTCCAAAACACTCGTTGGCTCCCATGGTCAAGAATTATTAATGGAAGGAAAAGGTACGAGCTGCAAGGGTATGTCGAATGTACGGTACATTTTTCTATGTGTTCGGTGTGTGCATGTTGCATAGGAATCTGTTACGGAAACATCTCTATCCCGAGTAAACAAAAATATAAAAAAATCAATTCCTAAAATTCAGTGATTTTGAAACAGCGTTTCAATAAGTTGCATCGTAATAATACGGGAATATTATTACACGCGCATGTAAAATCAAATTAAAAGGAAACACGTTCTGCGTTTTATGCGTGTACGATACAGAATGTGTCTGAAGCTCGATAAATAAAAAAAAGACATATTTTACGTTAGATTTTATTACACGGGGAACACAGTCGTAACATGGCCTGTTTTCTAAGATGCCGAGATATATCACGCCTACGGATAAAAAAGGAATCATAAAGAATTAGGAAATTAAATTTCAACCAGATTCGTGTCGATATGTACAATATTTTCCGACACGTTAAATAAAATTATATATTCCTTTTTATTTATTTTTATTTTAGTTTATTGCGGTATAAAATATTTATCTCGAAAAAATATATAGCATAGCTCAATATAATTTTTTCTCGTCTCTTACATTGTTGTTGATTATTTAATGTAATTATCATTTCTGAGAGATATGCGTCAGTTCGAAAAAAACAATTTATTCGAATCATAAACGCGCGTGCCTGCAAAAGAAATATTTAAAAAAATATAGAAGAATCTTCATAATCGATGTATTATGTGCTCATTAAGATAAAAAGATCATAAAGACAAGAATTCAACTATCGCGCGCCGTGTAAAATATTTAAAATTGTACATTTGAATATGTTCGCGTGGATAAATTAAAATTTAGAATCCGCTCACAGATGGGCATATTTGGCGGAACTTTTGTCACTTTTTATGGTTTAAGTATTTCTGCCATCTCACACCGAGTATTCAAATTAGTCACTTTATGATTTCACTTTAGGAAGATGCTAGCGTATTCTGAGTTATCGTTCACTATTAGTATTCAACATGTAGAAAGCCGTGATGACTCTCGCAGGTTTTATATTCAAGAAACGTAGCGTTTGATAGTTCTACAACGTATCGAATGCACTTTATTTTTAACAACGCTCGATACATCCGACGATCTTTTGCAAATCACGACATTGTATGTACATTTTTCTCCCGTCCGTCACCTTCTTTCACTGTCTCATTGTTATTTATGTTTACCATTTATCGTTCATTCGTTTACAAAAATTCCCAATTTTTAACTTGTCCAGGTTTGACTACATTTAAAAACAGCAACTCCGTCGTGGAATTGGTTATGCTCCTCTGCTCCCAGGAATGGCAGAACTCCCTGCAGAAGCACGCGGGTCTCGCTTTCATCGAGCTCATTAACGAGGGAAGGTAAAACGTTTATTACCGCTAGAACGCGTGCAAACAAAACGAAATCAAACTCTTCTCGTTTCCCTTCATGAAAATGCTTCCTTGCGTTTACACAGATTGCTATCTCACGCCATGAAGGATCACATAGTAAGAGTTGCAAACGAGGCAGAGTTTATTTTAAACAGGATGAGAGCGGATGACGTGCTGAAGCATGCTGACTTTGAGGTACTGCATTTCTTCTCTCTCGACTTTATTTCACTGTAAATAAATCCAACCAGTTTTTGTTGCCTGAAGATTCGCGCGAGTTCTCTAATATACCGTATAGATACAACAATCCTTTTGCATAATTACATACTCGATTAATTATATAAAAAAAAATATTGGACAAAATAATAAGATAGTCTTTTTGTGGTATTAGTCTCAGTGTGCGCAGACGTTACTGGACCGTCGAGAGGAAGAGCGTATGTGCGATCATTTGATTACCGCAGCACGAAGACGCGATAACGTAATCGCCAGCAGATTGCTGGAGAAAGTTCGCAATATCTTGTCCAATAAGCACGGCGCATGGGGATACATGGATCCAATGGCTGCAAAGTAAATGCAAACCTAATCGTTATTTTAAATTATCTCGTAATTATACGATTGTTTTTCACACACGTTGCGTACTTTGCTGTCCACAGATTAGCCGAGTACTGGAAACTGGATGCTTGGGAGGATGATGCACGTAGACGCAAGCGTTTCGTGCACAATCCACTAGGCTCGAGCCACCCCGAGGCTACTCTCAAGGCGGCTCTAGAACACGGTGCACCCGAGGATGCGATACTACAAGCGCGTGAAGAATTTCACGCGCATCTCGCAGCCTCGCGTGCACATCAACAGCAATTGCAGTCGACGGATCTTTTGGATGACAGTGAATTGCTGTCGGACGACAGGGATCTCGACAACGACTTGACAGGTTGGTCAACGTACTGTTTTTTGATAAACGAGGAGCGACGTTTTAATGGCATATCACCAGGCCAGGCAGACCGGTTTTATTTCACGATTTTTGCGTTGCTTTTTTCGTTGAATTTTCGTTATTTAAATATCGGTCGTCAATTGTTATTATTTGTTATTTTAATTTCTGCTCTTAATTTCCAATTTCTATGCGCCATATATTGCGAAAATAGCATGTTACTGATACTTTGCGAGATGCATCAGTTAAAAAAAAAAGCATTTTTATATGCACATTTTTATAATTAAATAATAATAATTACACACATGCACGCAAGCAGTATATGTTTATACTGTATTGTTATTCGCGTGCGTCAATTTGACTGTTCATGTTTTATTACAGGTCCGGTGAACATCAGCACGAAAGGCAGATTAATTGCACCCGGTATCGTGGCGCCCGGAATCATTTCCGTTACATCTACAGAGCTGTATTTCGAAGTGGACGAGGAGGATCCGGAGTTCAAGAAAATCGACAGTGAGGTAAGTACTTGAGTTAATAAAAACATTTATAAACACACACACACACATACACACATTTCTTAATATGCGTTTCTGTACGGCGCGCGTTGTTTATGTTGTCTACGATAATTAATTGCTTTTACCTTGTTTTTTTCTCTTATCTTCTTTTTCATTAAAATGGAATTGGGGCAACTTGATACATTTGCGGTGCTGTCTTTTTGAAATATATATTGCTCTTCTTAACGATAAAATTGTTTTTTCAATGAAAAGTTAAAGGCTAAAACATATTATATTAATGTTTTACAGTAAAATACTATATTAAAGAAAGCAATATTTTTGATGTAAAATTGATAAAGAATCGACACGCACAATTTTCGCGATTTACATAAATTATTTTGAAATTATGTAAATTATTTTTTTTCTTTTTAATTTTATTTTTTCCTTCAATTTTTTCTATCATCTATCGCGGGTGTATTAGAATGTGTTTATATCAGAGTACATGTATAACACTGTATATCTACAGTTTAAAAATGTATGTGGTAATAGCGATGCACATTATTTACATATTAAATGTTTGAGATAATATTTTATGCTCCTCTTTCTTAAACTGACGAACGCGAGAGCCTGAGGTAGCCGTTCATAACGAAGAGTATCAATCATTTCGGCCGTCGTAGAATTTGAATAAATGTGCGTCGTAAATGATGAGACGTGGCGAAAGCTTCTACAGCATCAGTGGTGGAGGTAGATTCTGGTTAGAATTAGTTCGGACGTGTCCCTGTCTATCAGTGTTTATAAGGCATCCTATATTTCGTGAAGCTTACACAATTAAAAAGAAAAACGAAGATAAAACTGAGATAAAAAAACACGAAAAGTAGTCGAAGAAGAGAAAGAGAGAGAAACGAACTGGAAGAACTAGAAGGACGATTATCATATATCGGTCGTAGATCTCGCGTTTGTATAACTAGGGAATAAAACAAACAGAGGAGGGCCCCATGTGGTCGACCGATCTTCAGGGTCGGCAATTATGAGCCCCCCGCGGGGCCCGATATCTGCCTGCCCGCTCTTCCGTCTCTCCTTCACCCTATCTTCCATCGCCTCACCACGCATCGGTGGCATAGGTGAACAAACAGCTTCTCAGGAATGTACTGAAACTACCACACTTTCCCACCTAGCCAAGATAAACATCACGTAGTAAAGTCGCGTCGTGGAATCTGCGTCTCGATAGCGCATATCAATGATGTAAATACGTAAAAATGTTACTCGAAAGAGCCCGATCATATTTTAAAAATATTTTTAGAACGATAAAATCGACATTCTCCAAATTGCCAAGAAAACAAACGTTTGTGTAATAAACATTGTCACGAATTTCACCGATGTTACAAGATCGGATTCTTTTTTAACGTCTACTGACACCGACGTTCTTATCGATGTTCTTATCTCTCGTTACTTATACACAATGTTCTTCGAGAGAATTTCAATAATCGCTCATCAACGACCTTATCGTCGTGTTTCTCGAGGGTCATGCCTAAGGATTTCACCGTGTCCACCTGTCGTCCCCGTTACATCTCGACGGACTTGTTCGTGAATAGGACGTACGAACTCATTCGGGTTCTCTTAATTGGAATCCTTTTTAAGAAAGAACGTTGAGCGCACCTGGAAGTGAGGAGGGAAAGAGTGCTCAAGAGAGAGAGAGAAAGACAGGAAGACTGGAAGACGAGAGACAAGGAGAGAAAAGGAGAAGGTAGAGATGAGAATGACGGAGAGAAAGAGAGACTGGTCGTTCACGATCGAGACACGCTCATTAGTCGAGGATGTCCCGAGGGTAGGCGGGAGGCTTCGTCGAATTCGTAGGCGATGGATCACTCGATAGTCGAGCCGAGACTTAAGCGATCGTAATGCGCGGCCGCAGAAGAGGATGCATCCAGGAGTGGCCCCAGGAGAGACTGCATCTCGCTGCTGCACCCCTTTGTGCATATCTCCTCTGCTGACTCTCTCCTTGCCGATCGCGCGTCGATTCCTCCCCGTTCTTCTTCCTCCGCCTTTTATAATGGTCCAGGCAAACGTATTTATCGTGATTTATCGTTTACACGGGTCTCTCCTTTCTCTCCCTCCCTCTCCCTCCCCCGGTCCGCCGTTTCTCTCCTCCATCTTCCTTTCTTTGTCTGTTCTGTAGCATCGTACGTTAAAGATAGAGAATGTACATCATGCGATTATATCGAGAATGAATTATTGATAATCTAATAAAATATCAATATCGAAAATAAATAATTAACAATATGCTACACAAATAGAGTACATATATTTTGCTCTAAATTTGATTTTAAAAAAGTCGCGTCTTTTTCTTCAAACTGGATATATAAAATCCTGCAACTATATCTCGTAGTGAATAAATAGTTATTCGTGTCGCACATCTCACATGTATTATTTTGAAAAAAAATATGTCATGTAATTGCTCGTAATAATGATACGCCGTCGTCGCGACTGCATAAGTTGGAGAAATTGAGTCGCTATTCAGGTTATTCGTAGGGATAGCAATGCGGAATGAGATCGTAAAATAATAATTGATTTTCTGCCTTCCTTATTAGCACATCACCGTATGAGCTCGAAAGTCCCATAAAACATATTCTACCAAAGATTCTACTAAAGATAGATACTTAAGTATGATGCGATAGAAAAACGAAAGATATCGTAAAATAAAAATTACATTTTGCCTTGAAAGTCATATTAAAAATCACATTAAAAAATTTATGCAAAATAATACGATTGATTTTGGTGTCTTTTTCGTGTATGTATTCGATCTTATATATTCTTATATATTCGAAGAGAGAAAAGCAGATTCGTCTATAGGTAAATCTAACGGACTGTCGGTCGCGCGAGCTTCGGAAAGGGTAGGTCACGCGGGACATTAAACTCTCTGCCGTGTCGCAGCGGATCGGGTAGCTCGCATTTTTATGGAAACCTGCTCTGTGGCGCCTAAAGCCCCCCTTTCCTACGTGGTATAGTTATCGCCAAACACATGCTGCGAGTATCCCCATGGGATGCCCGGTACGCAAGAGAGAGAAAGAGAAAAAGAGAAAAAAGAGAGAGAGAGAGAGATAAAGAACAAACGGGAAAGGAGCGAGGGATACAAACCGGACAGGTGGTCTGTGCTATACGTTAGTGCACGCTCATTCGCAAAGAAGATACCATTAACGAGGGATATGTGAGCGCTGTGAAAAATCCGAGACATCGGGCCGTTTATCAGCGATCGCAAATAGAAACTTCCTCGTAGATCATGCAGTGCCAGAGATTCCCAGGTTCACATAGCTAGAGATATTTCCTGTGACTCATTTTATATTCGAGATTATTAATATCATTTTATTATTCATACGTAAGTATACATTGTGTAAATGTGTAATGTATGCTTATGCAGCCGATATGATCTCTCTCGCTCTCTTTATCTCTTTCCCTATGAGACATCGATGTAAAAAAATTTTCTATCGGGAACACATATGTATAAAAGACTAAACGAGAATGACAAGAGGGCGGACTGTGACCGAGCACCGGTTTAATGTTATGCGGCCTTCTTAGACGATGCATATGTATGACATCGGTTTAATATAGTGCAAGTGACGTTATAATAATGCAACTATAATTATTTTGCAGTCCTGCCGCGATATGTCGTACGTACACCGACAGTGCAAAGTTTCTGTCCACTTCATTTTAAACACAGCCATTGGACCGTATCTCGTTCCATTAATTTTACCGCGTTATCTCTGCATCTTGCGATTATAAACATGTATCGATAAATAATAAAGCCTGTCAGAGCTACTTGTGGCAGAATTGCCGTCCTGTCAATAGCTTCTTCGATGAAGAGAGAGAGATCCGCTTTTCCTCTCCCAAACGTGATACGTTCGTGGTCATTCTTTGAATTATGTATCGGGAATTTCGAAATAATAACTCTCGTCGGGTTTGATAAATAAGCGTATAACTCTCGATCGGATCTAATGCCTTGCGCCCGCGTATACATCACTGGCGTTGTTATTATTAATAAAAACTGCATGGAGAATCGAGAGGCAATAATTACTCTTCCGACAGTCACGTTGCGCATTTTCTACCGATCGCTCGGGGTGCGCGGACGCGTATCGACGCAAAATTTGCATATTCCGCATAATTTAATCGATCCACGCTTTCGATGGGATTCGACGTTGTGGTAGCCAATGACCAGGGGGCAGTTTGCGCGAAAAGGATGCAGTTAGTTTGGTAAACATTCATCAATTCGTGGGCAGGGCGCAGCGCGAGGTAGAACGGGGCAGAACCCGAAGAGCAGGCAGGCTGGAAGGAGCGGGCGGGTTCATTCTCAACAAGGCAGGGGTAATCACTGCTATTAGTGCGAACATTACTCCGGTGGTCCGCCAATCTCCGTAACACTCCATCATATCGATGCCCCAAGATCTTTTAGTGGTGTAGAAAATGAATTTTCCTTAAGATTGTACAGATCGCCGCTGCGTAACGTTTTATTCGCGATAAAGTTATTCGTAATTGCGCGAAAATAGCTTCGTCGTCCAAAAATAGTTATATTATTAATCGTGCAATGTTATATTATTAATCGGAATCTATTTAAGCAATTGATATATTTAATCATAATTAATTGAAGCATTTAATTGAAAGTTGTGTGTATCGTAATTATTTACTCGACTCTATTTCTTTTCAAGTCCAAAATATATATACGACGATTGTATATTTCTAAATCGGCGACACCTCGCTGAATCGCGGAAGTCGAAACGTGTCATCCTCATCCATAAAAGTGCCAGCGACAAATGAGCATCCGAAATCTCCTCTCGTACTGTAGCAAATGATTTCTCTCGCGGTGCCGGTTTCTTCGTCGTTATAGGCGTGACGACCGATTATCCTCGAAAGGTATGATGATGGATATCATAGGCAACTGTCTCGTGCCACATCAGTTCTGTCAGCGACTGCAGGTAGGCGGAAAGCTCGTGGGTGTATCCGTTCTATAGATACGCAAACCCAGCTCAGTGTTGAGAGTTTGCCGGAAGGTATCTATATATACAGGGTGTCTCAAAAGCATTACTTTGCCTTTTAATAACAGGTTTCGCGTATCGAGTTTCAATCCCATACATCGCTGTTTCTTCATGTCACACATGCATAATTGCTAAGAATGCGTGCATTTCAAATCGTTCTCTGTACTGATATAACACAAAGTTGTTCCGTGTTCCCCTCGTATTCCTCTGACACACCCCATATATGTATACGTACGAAGGATACAATACGTATCAAGGGACGACGTTGCCACAACGTTAGACGTTGATCAAGGATGGCGCAATTTAGGCAGTCGCCTTATGACTAAGAATGTGAGGAGTTAATTACTGGCTTCAGCGACGTCGATTTAACGCAGAGAGGAAGAGAGTTTCGGATTCTTTTTCCAGAAGTGATGTTATAACACTATTGTTTCTTCTCAATATTAAAAACAGAGTTACAACATTATTGTATCGTCTAGCGAATGAATATTGAAAATCTTTCGTCGCGTTCGAGCCGAAACGTGTAATCACAAAGTCGGATTGCGTCGCCGATTATACTTGCCATTCTGTGGATCAAGGGTTCCTTCGTTGCCCCATCAATACGGACCTGGAAGAGAACTAGTCGCTGGCAATATAGGCGGGGCAAGGCTGGATCCGATTCAGAGTGTGACGGATGGCGCCCACCTGTGGATTCATTCACTAATCTGCTCGCTAAGCAAACAGCCTGAACACACCCCGTCATTATCGCTGACGGCGTAAGTAGCGCCCGATCTCGTCCTTACCCGATATTTATTATGCCTTCTCTGGTTCTCCTTCTTATCTCTCTCTCTCTCTCTCTTTCTCTCTCTCTCTCTCTCTCTCTCTCTCTCTCTCTCATTCTCTCTTTCTATTTATCTCTCTTTCTCTCTTCACTTCCTGTACGATCCCCTACAACAGGCCGCGGATCGAGCCCATTTTCGCATCACCCTTTCGCCACATTGATTTTCGAGCTCTACGGGTGCACGTTGCCCCGTAATTATCGATGGACGCCCGGTGTATCGGTGGTCGCGTGTGCCATCTGGATACGTGTCTGGAATGGAATTTCAGGGCTATACGTCGCGCAAATAGCTACTTTTGATTCCGCGTGTGTATGGAAGCGAGCTCGTCTATTGATTGTTTCGCGATACGTGCATATCATCATGTTCTTCTCATTGTAATCTGCGTGAAGATTATTTTAAGATATCCATCAGATATCTATAAAATAACATTCGTAATTTAGAATACAATAAAAAAGCTGTTTTCAAATTAATATGAATATAGAATATTATTTTATATTATTTATTATTTATATTTTAATATTATATATATATCATTTTAATAAAAATTATATAAGAAGGCTATCTCTAAGTAGCATAAAATTAGTGATTCAGCCGCAAAAACAAATGAATATTAATTAACAGATGCAGGAATGTCCTATGCTTCGCACAGAATATTTTCTAATACTACTCTGCAGATTGTATAACGAGCATCGTGAGCGATAATCTTCGATGCAAGAAGAAAATTCTATATAAATTTGACCCGACTATTTCTTCGTCGCGTGCGCGACGGCGCATATCTAATTATTTCTGTCTCTATTGTCAGGTATCGTTCCCGATAATAGGTAAACTCATCATCGCGCCGAGTATTATTTCGCGACGTGTCTTATCCCATCGTAACGACCGCGAGAAACGATCGAACGCCGCGAGATAAAGGGAAAACATCTATCCCTCTATCCGAGGCCTCTTTCCCGCCTTTTCTGCCATTAATCACCAGCGTGTCTCGCGCGAGGACACGCGGCGGGGGCCCGAGGCGCATTTTCAAGCGCGTTGCAAAATAAGTGCGAGTCGCGACACTCTATACGACGAATCGATTAATATTAATGAAACTGACAGTGCGCGAGCCCGCAAATCAGGCACGAAAGAAGATAGGTGCGCGACAAAAATAGATTTATCGCATAATATCAATGCCAGGTGATGATCTGTCATCGCATTGTTAACGCGACAATATTCTGGGTCGGAATATTCTGATCGTATCGATTCATCGATTAATTCGATGAATTCATCGACCGTGACGACAATGTCATGCTGCCCTAGATCGGACGAACAAATCTGTAAAAGGAGAAATGCTTCCCACCGGACTCCGCGTGTTTGTATCGCACGATGGAATATATATACACTCAACTCCAGACATAAATTTGTACTGTACGTTATCGAGATGCCTCTCTGACCGTTTCATGGAGTATTTGATAAGCATACGAGAGAGAGATCTGCATACCTGCAATAATCTTAAATTGGTCATCATCGTCTCGATAGAACGAGACACGGACACAGAGTGTAGCGTGAAATCATCGGTATCGCGTATCCGGTTTTGCCTTTAGAAGTGCTGGTTGACGAAGCGTGTAATTTGTTGCTCGCGGAGAGGCAGGTTTTATTTCTCAATTATGCAAAAATGGAACCGGACAACACGGAGAAAGGATCGATAATGCGGGACGAAATAGTTCGCCGTATTTAATCCATTGATTAAATTGCGTAACGCAATAATTACGTGTCGTTGTCTTTACTTTATCGCATTCTGTGCTAAATCTGATCCGTGAGATGGAGGTGTTTCGAGTTTTTAGTTAATTTCGATCTATCATAACGAGCGAAGCGATGAAAGCCGAAGACATTCCGAGTTTTCGATGTCATCGTGAGAAACTGATGGAAATTAATGGCACACCCGGTCCGTCCAAAATTTCGAAATAAATGTAAACTATTAGTACGCATCGCGCACGCCGATCGCTCGTTGCCGAGCGATTTTTATTATCCCATTAATCACGCATAAACTGATGACGTTGGGAACCATAGGCGCGTCAGCTGTCGCGCACGATTTTCATTCACGGCGTGCGTGCCTGTCGATTCGTGTGCGGCGAAAAGAACGCTGCAAAAAGAAGGAGAAGCAGAAAAAAAAGGCTAGTTATATATCGACGAGAGACCAAGATGGGACGAGCGGATAGGCAGGAAACGGGAATGTGTTACTGACCCGGGAGAGCGGGGCTGGTAGTTAAAACTGTACGCATCCCATAATTTAGCGATTATTTTGACAAGGGTATGATCTCCTGACAGGTTGTTGGCCTTATGGCTACGCTCTGAAATATAGCTATTTAAATGGGCACTTAGAGATTCCATAACGAAATACATACTTTCAAGGAAAACGTCGCGAATTGTTGTCAAGTGTCCGCACACTTTTTTTAATCCTTACTAAATTTTTTTATTTAAAGAAAAAAAAATTATTGATAGCAATGAAAGAGAAAGAGAAAGAACGGAGAGAAAGAATAGAATATCGATATAACGTCGGTAAAATCAGTTGACTCGTGCAAGCAGTGTGTAAACCGATGAATTAGCAGCTGATTATACACATATACAATTATCGATAATTCACGAGAGCGTGCGTGAAGTAATTTATAAACTATTGCATGCATTTCGCAAGCTCCGTGTAGATAATGACACGGTTGATTACAGTCGCGTGACCGAAGGCAAGGAGTGAGAAAACGGGCAAACGCGGACGAAAAAATGCGCAAATTATTCTAAGCATAATTTATAATTTTTCAAATATACAGATGAATGAATAATGTCCTTGAGCATGCTTGTCCTCTTACCTGTGATCGGATATTATTCCTCGATAGCAAGTAGAAGCAAAATAAAAAAAAATGTTCTTACTAACTTCTAGTTCTACATTTAATCCGCATTATCTGTTCCCATAAATCAACATTGAAAGAAGAAATATACGAGTGTACGCAATTCATGTCAATGCTCCGAAGAATAACACCGCGGCTTGCGCATCTTACCTTCGATTAATTCTCGTTACACGAGATTATTCCTGGCTGATGAGTCGTTTTAAAACGGCAATCGCGAGCGAATTAATATTTGACAAGCATAAATCATACGATGTTGCGCTCAACGGGGTACGGATGGCAGAGAGGCAGGCGAACTCACAAAAGAGTGCTTCTTAGCAGCCATAAAAACGCCATGAGCTATACCGCTCGCAGATTATGGGATTTGTACTGAAGTCGTTTAGTGCAGAACGGTGTAAACGCGCGATGAAAAAAGATAGAAAGAGAAAGAGAGAGCGAGAGAAAGGGAGTTTTGTTGGACTTTGCCAAGAGATACCGGTGAAGCGAAAGATTGCCTCTCGGTTCCTACGGCAACGATTATCCGGTTGTTAGTCGGTCGCACGAATCGATGGAAGAGAACGTTGTTCTCCGAGCCTGCTTTCGGCACGCTGTCATGCAACATGCAAAATCAGTTTTCGTCGGCCATGAGTCAATTAACTGCAATAATCGAACCTGCGTCGCATGCTTTATCCACAAAAATTTTCTCTTTTTTATTGGCTTCGTCGAACCTGCGTGTTGAATATTATTTCATTTTTTATAATCTATTTTCTTCTTCAATTCATCTGTCATTTCTTCTTGAATTTATGTTAAATATTCGAATGGTTAATAAATCAAAATCCAAGTATCGTATTACGTTATTCACACTATATCACTCCATCGTGCATGTGGATTTTGTGGCGACAGGTTGCGTTTTACGTCGCTGAGCGTATTCGGTAAACCGCCGAACGGGTTGCGGCATCTTTATTCATGCACGTCGTTACAATGTTTGCTTTTAATGGTATTTGAAGGAGCGGTAATATACCACACTGTGAGAGAGCGGGCCCACACATTCGTGAATACACAAATACCTTCCCGACGAGTGTAAGTGCATGCGTGTAGAAGAAGGGAGGTCCGCCCGCGGCTGGAGGCGCGACGTATGTTGAGTTATGGCGCAGGTTAATTATACAAAACATTCAATTATACTTCCCCACGAAACCCACACGAGTCCGGGCTCCTATCTACATGAATTTTTGCACCGACACGTGTACGTATCCTAAAACGCCTGCAGTTTGCAGGGGCAGGTTGGACGACGTTATATATTCGCAAAAATCGAAACCGACTGCACTAAAAGAATAAACGAATCAAATCGCGATTCTCCAACTCCCCAAGTTAACATCGAACTCTTCGCCAAGCGCAAAAATCTCACCTTCCTACCTCTTCCGTCTAAAGATGAAAAAAGCGCCGAGAGAAAGCGCGTGGCGGACCTCATCTCGAGAACCGATCTCGTTCGAGGCCGACGAATTCTGTCACGGGGGAATGTGTCGCCGTGCAGCAGTTGCGCGTAGTTTATCGATTGATCCCGTCCCGAAGGGTACCATTTATCACGACCGCTAGATCCTTGGGATGCCTTAAAACAAAAGCGGCGGAGGAGAGTAGCGGCATATCTTCCGAGGTATAGGAGAGGACGACGAGGAGCGCGCGAGAGGCGAGATGGTGGACCGAGGTGGTTGCCGGGCCCCGACGTGGCGTGAGGCCCCACAACGGGGCCCGATCATCGGCGGTGCGCGGCAAGGGGGAGCTCATAACGCAGAGATTTTACGCGCCGGCGCCGGCGCCCCCCGCGGTCTCAGACGCCGCGATCATAATGCTGAAGCCGAACGAACGACGGGTATTTCTGAGACTATCACATGGCGCTCCCCGAGAACCCAGCTTCTCTCTCTTATTCCTCCGACATTTAGCTGTTTTTATCGGTATGCTTGTTACATAATGTTCGTATCGCGGGATTCTATTTTAATCGAACAAACTCACGAAAATTCAGAAATAATGATACATCTTTGTTAATGTAAGCAAAATTAATAACGTCGTTTTTGATATCTTTTTTATACACTTCCGATGTTTCATCATAATGATGATGTCTCCGTAAATTTTATTTTTCGGGCAATTTTGGATTTTTTATTGCTCAAGATAAAGCGCTGCTCTATGAATAATTGCCGATGAATGCAATTATTTTTCTCGCCGAGAATTCTTTAGAATACCGATCATACAGATTGGTTATCATATATCTATCGATCGTCCGAAGAAATCGTATCTGAAATGATCGTGGTCGATCATTAATTACCGGAGTTTATTAATGGCATGCGTGAGCGCAGTATCATTGTACAAATCGCGTTATGACTAGTTTTCTTGCTTGTACGATTGATTTATTTTTCGACCTTGAATTTTTTCATGTCGTGGTAGGTCGGAAGAACGCGAAGAAGCGTTCAGCACAAGTTTGGTCGTTGTTGCCGTGACTACTGGATTCGAAGAATGATTACGAGAGACAAAATCTAATAATAGCCCCGATTTTATAAACGCGCTTTATTAATATTAGTCATTTTATATATAGATTCAATTAATAATATAAGAACATTTGCGTCAAAGTCACGGAATAGATGATTTGCTTCGTGAACGTGACTCAGCATCGAAGATACTTCGCAACATCATCGAAAATATTATAAAATCTATGAAATGTGTGTGTAGATCTGTGTGTATGTATCTGTATATTGTGCGTGTATTTCTTGGCAATGTCAGAAAATTATGGACGCAACTTTATCCCGAAAAATTATGATATATACATACGCTGTATGTCTCTACGTTTAATTTACCGTGAAACTCTATCCTGAGAAGAAATCCCGCTATCAAAATATATCTTCGTCGCGTTGCGCGAATCTGCAAAAGCAGGTAAATTGCATTCGCTCGCTAGGCGGAAGATTGAGGATATTAATTTCGCAAACGAGAGCCCGCGGTATATATATAAAATTTGTAAAACGCCGACGGGCACGAATGGTACCGCGCAAATTACCACGCAAATCTCCGCCGATAGACAATTATGTACGTCGTCGTGGGATATAATAGGAATATATTCGCGCGGCGCGATTCACGCGACAGGATCGAGTCCGGATAAGGGGGTCCTGGGACATCCTTGTACCATACATACAACCGAACCTCTAACCGTAAACCATGTTTTCCGAGGGACGCGCTGTACGTATGTGTCTTCTGCGACCAACGGGCCTTGTTTTCGCCTCGATTTGCGTGCGCGGTCTCCACCTATTACCATGAAACATTCTTCGTCTGGAACAGGTAGAAGTACGGGCGAAGAAGTACTCTCAAGAGGGTCTCTCTGTCGAATGCGTCTCGGGTTTCCGCAGGCTCGGAACAGAAACGGGCTCCGGGAATGGATCGGAACGCGGCTTGTCGCGCGGGAACTGACGCAATCGCGTGGCATCGCGCGGAACCCCACGAATCAGCGGGGCGACTAGGTACGCAACCCCGACACCATAAACTTGATATATACCGTCTCGGACGGACACCAATACGATGACCACGAGGACGACGACGACGACGATGATGACGATGACCGTTTCTGTCCGCGGATACGATTTCCCCGTATCTTCTTTCCTCGCATTCGAAACCTATTTACCTATTCATTGTTTTATAGGGGTCGTAAAAATGTCAGGCAATTAAAAGATTCGCTTGATTTGTTGCGTGGGCGCGACAGTGTCGACAATACGGTTTGATACGTCTCTCGAGTAGCGACGATGATGGTGGTGATGGGAGTGAAGGTTGACATATAAGTGGACGATTCAAGGAGGTAGACATTTGATATTGTACCGTGGTTATTCTACAAAAGACGCCTTTAGCTATGCTCATAAATGTTCCGTTGTGATATATCACGAGCTGTATATTATATCCATAATATACAACGGTTTTGGGATAAATAACCATCGTCAACTGTATGTTTTGCTTTGATATTGCTTATTATCTTTCGCGATCCACGTGCTCGATCAGAGATATCTCGACATAAACGCGATAACGGAATGAGCAATGAAATTTTCTAGTATTTTCAAGTTATTTAATTTTTCGCACGCTCGTAAAGTCGTTAATCAGCCATTAAATGCACTTGGACATGTGGATATTTTATATTCTTTTTCAGCTATTAAAATTAAAAATTTGCAAAATTATATTACATACATGAAATTTGCAATTATAAAATAAGATTTTTTCATGAAAAGGCGAAATTCTATTACGAGCTATGGAAAAGTATAACAATTTTTTAATAAATCTTTTTTGCAAACAATGATTTTTTTTAACAACTAGATCTTTAACGATCAATTAATAGTGGTAACATAGATACTCTAATATCGCGAGAACCTCGTAAGCTCCCATTGCAAGATTAGGTAGAAAGATCCCGTGACCAGACCCGCCACGTTGCCGACGAATGAAACCATCGCGTGGGTTATTTAATTCTCGGATGGCGACGTAATCAATCTCCGTGGCGGACAACAGGCCGCATCCTTTGCCTGCCACCGATGTCTCTAACCAGAAACCGCCGATGGTATCTCACGGGAAGAGTTCGTAGTTAGCCGTCCGCCGTCGGCGACGACGGGGACGACGGGGACGACGAGAACGACGGCTATCTAGCAAGGTTGGTCGCGACAATATAAGCTGCAGTAGAGAAAGCCCGAAGAGACAGACTGAGAAAGGAGAGACAACGACGACGATGACGATGTTTCGGTAGGAGATTAAAACAATGCGGTCGGTCAGAGAAAGAAAGACAGAGAGAAAGATAGAGAGAGGGGAGAGAGATAACGCGGGTGTGACAGCTCTGCGCTGTATCCACAGGCCGTAGACTCGGCTGGACCTTAACGAGAACCTCCTAATAAATAACCGGCAAGTTTGCGCTCGTTTTCGTCTCCTTTTCCTATGCTCTATTCCTTTCTCTTTCTGCCTCATCCTGTTCTCTCCGGACTCTTCGTGCTCCGAGAGTCGCACGAGGATGGAAGGCCGAAGGGATGGACCCAAACAGGCCCCTAACATGAAGATGAATGTGGTCCGAGGCGCCGCCGTCACCTGGCAGGCCTTCCACCAGACTTTCAGTTGTACTTCGTGGCGAATGGAGAACGGCTCAGCTGCGACACCTTGCATCGAGGAAAAAATTGTCGAATGGATTTGAACGTTCGTATTAGTTAGATTTTTTGGAAAAGGACGCGACGATCGACGGTGTGAGTTATATAAAAAAGTTACTAATTTTTAAAGTGCCGCGTTTCTCTTCATCTTCATTACTTAACTTCATCTCAAATTTTTTTAATTTCGATGGATAAATTTTATAAAATCCTACAAAAAAATGTTATTAGTTTCTAATATTTTATGGTAAGATTTTATTTTCTTTACGCAAAATTATTTAACTATGTGCACATCGTACGTTGTCGGTGCATTTTCGATACCTGCTTGACTCGGTAACCCAAGGGATTCACTTATCTTCCACCCGATCGTCTTCACGCATATTACACTCTGAGGAAAACAGTGCGAGTAAAAAAAGGGGATGGCCACATCCTGCACGGCAACTCGTGAGTTCTGCCGCGCGAGTAACAGGATCAGGTTACTCTGTTGGAAAAAGGAAAAGGGTCGAATGGTGTTTTTTAAGAGATCCCGACTGACGGCGGTAGCTCAAAAAGATCTTGGCAAAGAAAGGGTTAACCTATCGTTTTCCACGAGATTACACGCGAAACATTTCTCGATAATTTTCTTTCGCTCTTTCTTCGTGCGTCTCTTTTACACTAATAAAATTAATAAAATAAACGCAACATTCGCAGACGTTTGACAGCAGTGCGTCTATCATGATGCGTGACTTAATGATAACGCTGTTAAGTAAATTATATAGTGACAACATTGAGATAATCTAAACATTTAAATAGCGGAGGAAATAATTGGATAATAATAGGACAAAGCTGAAAGAGGAAAATCTAAAAAAATCCTGTTTTGAAAGGGTGACTGAGGCATCCGCGACTTTGCGACACACACCGTTATTAAAAATCATGTCTCTCCGCTTCTTCGGGCCTACCCTGTCTCCCGATAGGAAGCATAAATCTTAACCGGATCGGATGATTGACGTCTATTTAATAGAAACGCAACTATACAAGGATGATGTGGAATAACATTAACTTGTTCGGGAGTCGAGGGGGCTGGTCTCGTCGCGACGGGTGGTCATTGTACCTCGTGGACCCCTGCGAGCTTCGGTCTTTCTCCCATTCTTATGCCTGCCAGCTCCCTCGTAAAGTCAAACGTTGACACTACCCGCGGGACACCGACTTCACGGCCCGAAACTCTTTCTCTCTTTCTCTTTTTCTTATATCTCTCGCATACTTTTCTTCTGTTATTCGCTTCCTTTTCGCGCAAGTCTCCACCCGCGAGCTCTCTTTTTCTTTTGCGTGTTATCCTTATATTATTATTACTAAACTCGCGAGCATCAGCGAAGAAGAACAAGCCCGACATACCACCGATTTACTATAAAGAATCACGGATAATTTTGCTTGTGTGGGAAAGTATCGCTCGTATATTATTAAACATATACAAATAATGATAAGTTTTATCATTGAATATATTTAATAATACCCGAGCAATTTAGAAAATTCATACTTTGTAGCAATTATGGGAAATAATATTCCGTTGTCGTTTGATTTAATGACATGTAAAATAGGTTCTTCGTGTCTATACATTGATACGAACGATAAGCAAGAACGAATAAATAAGAAAGAGAAACGCTGAGATTGCGTGTGTCTTAAGTTTATAAATTGCAAAAGAGAGTCGAAGGAATAATTTTAATAATAATTATATGAGCGGTTTCTTTTGCCTGTCATTATTGCTTTCTTCTTCGACGTTTTGTTGATTTTCTCGATTCTATTTTTACTGACGTTTGTTCTTCGCTATAAATTACAATGAGTGAACGCTGCTATAAAAACGGCATGCAACTTTGTGTGCGAAACTTTGAGAAAATCTTAAAAATAAATCGCGCGGAGTTGGTTTGTCGCGCTGCGCACGTGGATGAGGCACTTTGGCATCGTTCGTTAAATTAGGAAGTTTACGGGTGCATTAGCAAACTTAACGACCTAATCAGAGCAGCGCGGCATCAGAGAAGCCGCGATAGAATTGACGTGAGCATCTTGACGCGGGCTCGACGCCTCGGGCCAAATCAACAATGCCTTTTATCTTTACCGATTCTTTGTACAACCTTGGAAAATATTTTTTTATAAATTTAGTTTAAAACACATTACGTTCTCTCACTCTTCTGTTAAATCATAAAAATCTCTCGAAATTAACGCGCATCGTTGTCAAGTGATTAAAAAATACGCGCCAACATATCGAATTTAAATATGAAACATTCGCGTTTTTATTTAAAAAAAACTTCTCTTTCTCATACCTGGTCCAATAAAATATTCGGTAACATGATATCGGTCAACGTGGTTCCGCGTAATCCTAGTTGTACTTTAACATCAGCTAGCCAGAGGAGCTATATGGGTAGGAGAATGAAAAAGAGAGCCTTAAAAACAAGAGGAATATGAGATGCGAATAAGAGATGAGGCGAAGAGGTAGAGTAAAAAGAGCACGGCTGAGGAGAAAGCGAAGGAAGGGATTTGCTTTTCGCTTCGTCGGCAAGATCAAGGCGGCGCCACGCCTTCGGACCGCCTCCTCTAATCATCGACTCATTACTCATTAGTGCTAATGAGCCACGCGTATCATCCGTACCCTACCTCCTTAGACACAATACATCTAGGAAATCGCGTGTACCTGGCACAATAGCTCCTGCCGGAGTAACCCAGCCACGTCTGTGGAGCACCTCTCTCTTTCGTCGCGCGACGATAACGTGCACGCAACCCGGCTAGAACGTGCACGATCCATCCTCGAGGATCGATAAGACCGCAACATCGGTTACGTCGTGAAATGGAGCCGCCTCGCGAACGGTCAGGTGAGGATGATTAACGACAACGCTAATGGAAAACGTCTTCGTCCGTTTATTATAAAGATCCGGTATATCGGTATGGTTCTCGATATCTGTGCACGCTCGAAGTTTTTGAGATAATCCTGGATAACGTTTCTCTAAAACGTATACGTATGACGCACTCGTCTAAAATCTCGCTGTTAATGATTCAGGAGTCGAAGTAACACAGTTATCCGTGGAAGTTAAATTATTGCGCCAGCAAAGTTCTCGAGATCATTAAACGCATCATTATACAAGCTTTAAAATACAGACAGACTTTTCTTTAATTGGAGAACATTTTTCACACAAAATTATTCGCGCAATTTATAAGATTAAAACTTTTTAAAGACAAAATGATATATTTTTGATAAAACTATGATTATAAACTTCGCAGCTATATCGATAAATTAACGCAATTACACAATGCTCAAGTAAAATGATGATCATTATTTATATATGATTTACCTAGAATTTATGTTTTTAATCTTGCGAGTGTACGCGTGATCCTTTGCTGCGTGACGCGACGAAGGGGATGAATTTCGATCCTCTTATACTCGCAACATCCCCAGTTTCCCATAAAACAAGCCGTAACATCGTGCCCAGCGAAGCGACCACGTGTGACGAACGCTCGCGCGGAATGAGAGAGCTGCGTCTCGTTACATCCGTCACAGCCGTCGGCCCGTAAAATTGGCGCCACCTGCCACCCTCTCAGAATCCAGCTTCCCGTTGCTGGTGGAGATTCTGACTCATCCCATCGCCTCCAAGTATTTAATGCATTTATAATACGCGACTTAATGATCCTTAGCCTAACCCGTCATCTTCAGCGAAATTTATTACGAATCCAACAACCGCCTTGTGCGCGCAAGGAACTTGCTTGCGTTATTCATTGATTCGACCCGTTCCCTCCTATATGCCCCATGGCTAGCAAAAATGGCCCCACATGACTGTGATTTCTTTTTGCATTTTCAAATATATGCATGTGCAATTATTTTGAATCTACGGCATCGAGAGTCGGAAGCGTTTCTCTGATTAAACGGAAACGGCAATTCTTGAAAATAAAGAATAGAGAAAGAATTTCCGTGCTTTATCTGTAACGCGGGAAACGACTTAATTAAAGTAACCGAATTTAGACGTTTATTTGTTCCTAGCTTAAAGGAATAAGGGATCATTACATTACATTAGTCCGGCTAGTCGGAGGGGAATCTGACGTCGCGCAGTTGCGAGGGTAGACAGGACTTGATGTACAAAATATAATGTGATTGTTTCCGAACCAACGGTCGAGTTGGGGATGCTCTGCTGACGATGACTTCATCCCCATTTGATTGTCGTTTTCTGTCCGTCTCAGAAAGTCATGCGCAGTGGACCGCGATGTTAAAAACGAGAAAGTTAATGGCAAATCCAAAATTTCGATCACACATATCACATATACAAATTTTACAACATTAAAAAAATATTTTATGCATGAGCTGTCAAAAAATTTAGTAAAGCAAAAGAAGTAGTAAATGATATTCAATATTAAAAATAAAATATATTTACATTTGACGACCATTTTAAATGTAATATTTGTTATCACAATCTAAATCAATATATACCGGAAGTACGATGTTCGTATTCTGCTTAGAACCGCGATGTAAAAACACGTCTATAGGCGAAGACTAGAGAGGACTCAACTAAGATCGGCAAGAACAAAGCTCGCAGATAGGCCTGCATTGTCCCGTAGTTGTTTGCGTCCATTTGTCCCGGAACATTTGTGCGCATTGTGCTATTCGATGTTCTCGCCGTGCAGCATTGGCTCCTCTCGCCAACTGCGAGGAAAGGATTACTGAAGAAATCCTTTAATGGCATTGTTGGCATTTGAATAACACGAAATATGATATGAGATCAGGCCTAGCTCCGCGTCCGCTTCTCCGCCTCCCTCATCTTTTGGTTCTGCCCTCTAAACTCAAGCTTGGGGGTCTTTGGGTGTAGGGTTACACTGCTCTAGATTGTTATTCGCCTGGATTAATTGTCGGCAGCTTGTCGATGAACGTCATCGTAGCATATAATGGCGAAAAATATTTGTGAAACACTAGCAAAGCACCAGCATTGTTCAGTTGATCGCTATAATGCAATGTATTTCTGTAATACATGCTCTAGAAGAGTTGAAGTCTCTCTCACAAGATCTCGATAATTATATAACTAAACTCGGTCAAATGTAGGGAAAGTTTATTTAATCCAACAGTAAGATAGAATCGAACGTTGGTAGAAATCGACGTTAATTTAATCTCCAGTCGCCTGAGGCTCCATTTTGCCGCGCGCCGCCCATTTCTCGAAGAACAATACTAATGTTTTTATAATATACGTTCATTTAGATTCTATCCTATAGTTGAATTTGTATCACACGAGCCTTTGCCACACCTAATCTTGCAAATAATGATTGGTTTTAAGAGGTATAATTTATATTTAATTTAATTGAATTACAGTTCTTTTACCGTCTGGAATTATTATTTTACATAACGTATTATTGTATCGCTGTTGTTTTTTTGTTTAATTCTTATACAGCTTAAATTAAAAAAAAATAATTTTACATTTTATTTCTTCTAGCATTTATATAATAAGATTTTTGTTATGAAGAATGTGCAGCTTGCTAAGTAAAGATTCTAATATTGCAATAATTGACACAAGAAGCCATATATGAAACGAGTCACGAATTTGGTGAAAGTTTGCGTAATCAAAAGCGTGGTTGTTTAAATTACCTTGCAGAGAAGCACTTAACTTGTTAACGTCGTCTCGTACGTGAGCGACTACCGGTCACTCCGTCGCATTCTGCATGACTATTATTTCTCTTAAAGAACGTTCATAAACCGAACACTTTAGACATTTAGCAGGTATCACGATCTATTTGGTATTCACAATGTTGCAGACACGCGCGAACGTGGAACGAATAGAAATATTTCGTTGCGATTATAAAGTTTGTTTTTACTAGTCACGAGAAAAAGGATTGATGAGGTGACTCGCGTTGAAAGACGGATCTCGTTGAGAAGGTTACTCGAATGAGCGACGCGTGTGAAATATTTCGGAGATGGAGATTTAAGAGATTTAAATCTCTAATTCAAACACTTATACTACAAATTTTAAACACACACAATTCAACAAGTTGCTTATATTATCAAATTTAATAGAGAACCGTCACTAAAATTATATTTTTTTCTACTTTCAGGTGAGTACATACATAGACATATCATACAACAATCAGTCGTCCTCTCGAGGCCTGTTCTCTGCAGCTATCGGTGAGTACTTTAGTTATCGCAAAAAACAAGACAACGATAATAACTATATAGTCGCGACGCTAAAGAGAGTCAAGCACGTGTGCTGTGCAGTTATAACTAACACTTAAAGCGCAGCCAAGGCACGCCCTTGCAAAGGATGCTCCGTAAAATAGCTCGACAGTTGCCGTTCTTTGAAGATATGAGCGTAAACAGACGATACGCTTGACATTATTGGAGAATAGCGGTGGTCGGAGGCGCGAAAAGGTCGTGGAAAAGGACGGAAAGTAACGTGGAGAGGGGGGCGAAGAAAGTCGTAGGACCTACGGCGATAATTCAAGCAAAAGGATGCATCAATCCTACGGGCCCTTCGCCTCTCTCACATCCCGTGGCACTCCCCTGCCCAGAAATAGAGTGATGTTCGTGAGCGCTGTTTCTTTCTCGCCTGTTCCTCCTCTCGTCGGCGTTCCCACAAACTCGCGCCTGGTCTCTCCCTCGGGAAAAGCCGGCTGACTGCCGCCGCGGAACCATCCCCCTCCTTCCGCCTCATCGTGCAACGTGCACTTTACAAACATAAATCTCCGCTAGCACGCGCAAGGATCGACGCCACCCCTGGAAACTAATCGAATTCGGATTCGCGTCGATTTGACGTGATGTATCCCGGTATGTTCAAACGCGACAGGTTGCCATGGATATTTTACGGGGGAAAAAAACATCGTTATATACGTGTATAACATGGCTTGCGTCTAAATTCTGAATTAAATATTTAATTAACACGACTTTTTACGCGTGATGATATATGCACTGATCTAGCACTTCTATTATTAAATTCAAGAATTTTGCAATGCGTATTTCATAATATAATATAGTAATTTATTGAAAAAATAAAACGAAGACTGAATCTCTAGATTGATAAATTAGAATTTTGCGGAATAGTACGAGAATTGAACGGCGTAATTGAAAAGCAAATGGGTTTAATGCGCGCGACGCGAATTGAAAGAAATTAATTTATCGTGATGATAAATTGTGTCTCGCGAGCACTTAGACCGTTCTTTACCCCTTTCAGTATTAACGATATTACCCGAGGTCGCAGTAGTCCCGGGGAGAACGATTAAATTTCTTCGCCCTGAATTACGGGTAAAGGCACAAAATGTTTTAGCACAACGTCTATTAACGTCGCAAATATGAAGGCCGAGTATATTATGAATATACTCTGCTTTATACACGTTTACTCTCGGAATTATTTATCTTTTAATCTCGCGTGAAAGCTTTGCTTATTGGCAAAGTGTTCTGTGTGTACGATAAAACTTTTCTCGTTGCGCAGACCGCCATCATAACATTTTTGTCCCAGGGCGCGTTTTATCGGATTGAGACCTGCGTCGAGGTGGCGATCGTTTGTATCAATTTGCCGCGACTTATAAGAATCTACTCGTGAAATATAGCGATCGTGGCTTCCTTCTTAAGTTTTTACGAAATTGCGTTCTCCTAAAAATTACAGAGCCACGTGACGAAGTCGTTTGCAGTTTCCCTTCCTTTGTAAAACTAATGTGCTCGGTGATAAATAAAAAAATGAACAATTTCTGCGTAAAATAAATCACAAATTATCGTGCCGAAAATTTAGCGCTTATTTAAATAAATTTACCAAACTTTAGAAACGAAATCTAAAATCTTCGATTTTAATACTATTACTCTCGAGTAAAAGGAAGAGAAGAAAGAGAAGCGCCGATGTGTTTCTTTCGGAAGTAGCAGCACTTAATAGCGCGTACGGCTCGTTCGAAAGGTCACAACAAAGTTACCACTTACAGATTTAAAGCCAGCGTCCGGAGGTTCTCGCTTTCCACCCTCCCATGTGATTTAGTAAAACGCGTCTCAAGACATTTTCGGCCTATTACATTTTGGACGGCAATGCGTACAGTAGAGTAACACCCGAATCCGTAGAAGAAGCCACTTCTCCTAAAAACAAAGCTCGCCGCCTTTACAGGCGTCGGAGATCTCCCGCACTCTCTCTTTCTCTCTCTGTCTTTCTACATTCGGACAGATGGTTCTCTCTCTCTGTTTTTTCTCTCTCTCACACTCACTAGGATGTTAACCAGATCACCGGATGCCCGGGACACTTTTCTCACCCACTCGACATCGTTATCTGCGCCATTGAGAGCGGGATGGCCATAAAACGAGACCTGTTTCGTGCCCGGATCTTATTGAAAAGTCCCATTAATTTCGCATTCTTTAGGGCAATAAAGAACACGTCTATTGACGAACGAATTCGATATAACGTACCTATTGCGAGATAGGCCCGAGACGCAAATAAAAAACGAACTGACATCGATGGACCGCAAGAAAGTCATTTATCGCGGTTACTTTGTAGTTTTACCGTCCGACGACTCTGTCTCGCGGTAACCGATGCTCGTTAAGCCCGTACGCAAAGTTGTGCGATTACTGCTACCGCGATAACACCTCCAGTCGAACTTCATAAAGAAGAGATTACCTAACGGCTTAGCTTATCTTATTAACCCTCGATATACCCTCTGTCGCTCGTTCCGCTTATCTTCTATGTTAATATCGAACCACTTATGCCAGATGCAAATCTCGCGCTCTCGTATATAGGTGATTATGCGTTTCTCTCGCTGTATCTGCGCGCAAGAGGACTTAATAACAACTGCAGTTGCAGTAGCGGAAAAGTGGCCCTTAATAGTCGATCGAATTGAATCCTTTTTGCTGGATACAATTTCGAAGATTAATTCTCCTGCGTGCATTTTTTTCTATAAATAAGTCTCGTCGTTATATTAAAAGTCGTGCGAAACGCAACTTGGTCTTCTCTTAAAGTTCACAAAGTCATCTTTGCGACGAGAAAGGCTTCTTCGGATGGATTATACACGTGTAGACTGACGTAAGGAGCGCGGTCAGATTGGTACCTCGATTCCTCGTTGCACGAAACGCTACCCTTCACGATGATCTCGCGTGTCGACGTTGCGACGCACATTCGGGGCGCGCGACGGTTCCCTCGCCGTTCTCATTAATGTTGCAGATCAGCACGCAATGGCCCTAACCGACACGGGCGCGATACACTAAGTGGTTTTGCTCATAAAGCTGTAACGGGCTCCGTAAGATAATGCCGTTAGTAAGCGCTCCTAAGTACGGGAATGAGTACCACGGGTACAAGAGCGCACATGCGACCCGGGTCTCATCGCAATCGAGATTACTTTCGTCGTGAATAGGTCAGACCATTATAAATCTTTAACGGTTTAAACATTCGACAAAATAAACAAAGCAAAAATTGTTTTAATTAAAAAATATATGTGTGTAACCTTTTTCTTTATTTTTAAATAATATTTAAATGATTATATAGTATATCTCTCTTTATTTTTAGCATTTCTTTTTGTGAAGCCTACACGTGCAGCTCATTCTAATCTCGTTACTCTAGATACAATATTTATCGTACATTGAGAGAATTTTCTATTAGAATTTACCCTGAAAATCATAGTAATTGTGGGACAATATTAATATTTATCACAATAAAAATAATATCTATCACAATAAAATATAAAACATGTTTGATTAATTTTACCAAACTGCATGGTAAAATTACTCAAACATGTTTTATATTTTAACGTGTAGATATTATTATTTTGATTGTGATAAATATTAATCAAAGAAATTCTCATAAAATTCTTTCCATACCATATTGTCCCACAATTACCATGATTTTCAGGGTAAATTCTAAAAGAAAATTCTCTCTGCGTAGCACTGTTAATAGATTTTTTTGTCTACATCGTCATCGAATTTCAAAATTTATAAATAATTTCTATGAATGTGTGTTAAATGTAAATACATTAGAGTATAACAGCTATTCGTACACATTATTACTAAAAGGTATCAGGGGCGATAACAACCTATAAATTCGAACGATTTATGCAAAAGGTTTTACTTCGCCGTCTCTCTGATGTAAATTACGCGGTCTCCTACAATTTATTGAATGCAGAAGAATACTTCACAATTCTCCAAACGATATTTACATTTTTCTTCTGACGCGATTTGCGAGCGCGGTTTAGATGGGGTCAACTAACGCTCTCGCGTTATTTTTACAATCTCGTTTCGGCTTCCATCGCGACAGCTTTCGTGGTCTTACAAACTCACGCGTGCATAAAGAGAAGAAAAAGTTCGACGGGTGGTATCGCGTTACCGGTAGGTAAGATGCTTTTCTCTGCCTTTTTTTTCACTTTGGGAGGGACGCTTGGTCGAGGGTCTAATAAAATTGAGACATACCAAGAGTATGATGAATTGCTCAAAATTCGAGCTGATATATAAGCTCTCATGCTTTGAAGGCTGAGGTCTAAAATATAAATGGTTGTATCCTTTCGCGAATTAAGAATTTCAACGTCGTTGAAAAAAATTTAAAAATCTGATGTACAGAACGTAATTGGATCAGTGGACCAGCGTTTTCGATTAGTTATAATTTATTTTACGATTTATTAATTAAATATTATTTTTAAAAGATTATAGAATCGATTATATTATTTATAACATTCATTCACCTCTCGAAAAAGTCAATCTAGAAAATTTTGCATTGCGTACTATTGCGAGGAACAAAAGCTACTCCGCGATCTTGAAGATCAGCTCGTTATTTCCCTATAGAAATCATCGAGAGACAAACAGCGATCGTATGTATGTACATACATACATACGTATCTCAGTATTACGGTAAATGTAAAAATTACGAATACATAATGCACAGTAATCTCGGGCGCAATGTATTCGCATGCGACAAGGAGAAATCGTCTACGAACCCTTATAGTCGATCGAGAGTCTATACAGAGAGTAGATTCTAATGAGAACTCGCTCATTCTCTCGAAAGATAAGCGTCGCGGTTGGATAACCCGTAACACGACGCATTTGTCCGTGCATTCCTGTCCGGTTTCCTTCTTTTCTGGTCGTCCCTACACCCTTCGTCCCCTTCCGTACGTTTCGTACCACAGCATCCACTGCAATACGGCTCTCTTCCCCATCCTGGCCCGATCGCACGGCCCTATCTCTTCAGCGTTCGTTTTCTCTCCCCTCGCTCTTTCTATCTTTCTTCTTTCGTTCTCTTACCTGAGAGATCGCGAGACTCTCTTCCCCGCTTCTTTTCCTTCTCCATCCATTCCTTCCTTCGTCTCGTCCACCCCCGGCATCTTTTGTCTTATTATTTTGTCGGCGCGCGCGGCCGGCAGGTATATCTCTCCTTCTACACGGCACTTCTCCTTCTTTCTCTTTCTTTTCTCCGCGCATATAAACATCGCGGTTTTATCTGAACGTTTTATAGCGGAGAGGTCCCTGCCGGGGCCGAAGGGGCCCGGGATCACCCCGAAGAAGGAGGAGGAGAGCCGGATCGGTGCCAAAGAGGAAAACACGGATCCACGGCCTACGCTCTTCTTCAACTCTTTCGCGATCCTCTTTCTCTCTCTCTGTCCCTGTCTGTCACCGTCTACCTCTTGTCTCTCCGCCAATTACAATGTTCGTTTTCGCGGATTCTCTACCTTTGTCTCGCGCGATCTGCGCTGAATCCGAAGGACGGGGCGCCGTTCTTAAAGGATCCGATGCAATGATAAAGCGTCCCCGTGATCGCCCCTTGCAGGACATCGCCGTAAGGAAAAAAGGAAAGAGACCAAAGTTATTTGCATACTGCGGCCGAGTCTCCTTCTCTTTATTCTCTTTCTTCGTTTTTACTTTGCTCTTCTTACTGATTTTTTGTACATGCGATACTAAAACGATCACATTTGCCGCTAAAATAATGAGGAAACAACGTAGTACAGTCTGTATATTTTTTTGAACATGATAAAATTTGGTAGGTAGGTTCAGCAATACATTTTATTTCAATTTTTTTCAAATTAAATTTTATAAATAGAGTGTCTAGATTTCTTTTCGCGAATCTCGAAAATCAATTTTCCTATTGGCCGGCATTTTTATCATTAGATAATAATTGAATTGCTAAATAATATATCCGTGGATGCAGTATATTAATAAGTTCGTGTATACCAAAAATTGACGACGATCGTATTTTATCATATTATTAGTGAATCCAACAATTAAGTTTATTTACAGGAAAATAATTTATTGTAATTACCCCGTTTCTAATCAGTGTCATACCGCTTTCTTGTTGTTCTTGCGATTTACGAAGAGGTTGCCTATCAGCTGCCTTGAAAGCCAATGATAAGCATGTAAATTCGACAACTCGTCGCGACGGTCTCGCCAAGTTACGTGATATGCAATCAGCGTATGATGTTCGAAATTTGAAAACTTTTCGTTTGCGTGAGGTATATTTCTACAAGGTGTTTTATTTAATTTTCCTTTGTGCCGGGAGACGTAAAATAAATTTAATAATAATTTATTTATTTAATAATAATGTCAAATCTCTCGAAATATTTATTTTTTGTTCCGTGCATCGATGTACTTGAAGAGCTGATACGGAATATCAATGTAAAACTGTAATACTGGCAAAAATTAGTGATTTCTCGTACAAATATATTACAGATTAAATTACAGAATATTTTTTTTTTCTTGAACAACATTCTACATATATTCAATAATACACGCGAAATTGCTATCAATGTAAATTTCATTTCCTTGCATATATTATAGAATAAATCAACACGTCTTTTAACGGAAATATGTTTCCGTGTTTTTGAAAGATAATTCTCGTGTAATTTGCGCGAGTGACTCGCATTACTGGTTTAATTAGTGCTAGTTAATTACTCTTGCATCCATTAAAAAATAAAAAAGTAACTGCATATTAGAGAACGAGGTTTCATAACTTTCTTTCATTCGTACTATATGATTTATCTCTTTCTTCCTATCTCTCTTTTTCTACATGTATATATACTCACATATAAATAATGTTTTAAACATTACTTAATTTTTTCATGGTCTTATGTCATTTTAATATAATTTATAACTGATATTTAATTTTTCCACTGTATATGATTTATGCAATCTGTTTATGCTATATACAGATTAATTTATTAGATATCAATGTCTCTCAGGACTCGCAGATCGAAAGATTAGCGTTGACACTAGAGCATTTATGTCGAAAAAGCGAGAGATTTCGTCCATTACTTAGAGATGCTATCCTCAAAGACCGCACGCAAAGACTAAGATATTAAAGTTTCTTTGATGCGTATGGTAAACACGGTTATTAGTAATTGTTGTTTGAATGGATGCCAGTTGTATGCTCGTTTATGCCACTTGAAACGAGTCTTTTACAACTGACGCGCGGTTTCAAATCTATTATGCGTGCAAAACCATTTGTTACTTCCGTTTAGCCTTTGAATAAAGTGTCTTTGAAACACGTGCTCACACAGCAACTGCTACGTTGTTATGTCCATTAATTGAAAACGATCCAGTACGAGTCTCATTTCGCAAAACCGCTACATTACATATTAGCCATCGTTGTGCATTTAATTAGTCGTCTAACAAATTCAATTCTGCTTGCAGTTACTATTAAAAAGAAACGCAATTATTTTTTTTCATAAAAAATTAATTAAATGTCCTCGATTACTACATCTTTGAGAGAAAAAATATGTATTGCATTTTTATACATATATATACAATGATATATCTGTTATTACTTATTATCAATATTCATTAATTGCAATAAAAATTTAATATAATATCTGAAAAATGTGAAATTAATATCACAGTAAATTCTTTTGAAAAAAAATATCTTTTGTTCATATAACACGACTTTAGCCTTGCGTTTATAACACTTAAAAATTGCATGTAACATTTGAAAATAATAATATAATCTTTATAGGCCCTCATTTCATTATCACCGTAATGCATTCTCTTTTTTTTATTTTGCACAAGACACGCTTCTCCTATACAACGACGACGTTCTTCTTCTACATGTTAGGAGCAGCTGTTTAAAACCCGTCTGGCTTGCCGCAAATTATTACATAGGCCGTCGCGCGTATAAGTAACGTTCGCGGCAAAACATTGAGATAAGATCCAATTAGCTTATCAATAAGGAGAAGGTAGGTCAAAAAAACAACGTACAACAGTAATTGCATTTCTATGTCGAAAGGAAACGAAATCGGCAAAAAAAGATCGGCTAAAAAGAACTTTGCGCGTTGTATCACCCTTTTGTTACCTACTCGTGAATAATTATTAATAATAGTCGGGCTCAACCATTTGCATTTGGTGCATGTCTTGGTACGTTAATTAAGCGTGCAAGACTGTTTTTTGAGTGCTGTGAAATGATAGCGATGATAACGAATTGTCTCAGGCAAAACAGTAAAATGCGTGAGAATTAAATATAAAAATACTGTTTTTTTCGCGACAGTCCTCGAGTAGGTCTTCTTGCGACACTCTTACCGTCGCTAGGCTTCGTAACAAGAAAGAAAGACGCATGGACGTTCTTTTTCTCTTTCTCTCTCTTGATTTCGAATGGCGGCGCAAAGGATAAAAAAAGTGCGAAAGCGACTGTAAAATTTATGAGGCCTAACTCGATCTCCACGCGACACCTTCATCGGGTGAAACGTTTAACGATCGTCGCACAGCGACTATCAACGAGATTCAGTGATATTTACGACGACCGATTTTTCGAACAGCACATTGTGTCGGGATAAGGAGTGGGTGTGCATGATGTGTCATCAACCGAACACGCGTATGTATATCAGGGTTCCATATAAATAGTATTATATTTCACATTTCGTTACAGTTCAATAAATATCTTTCAAATTTTATTTACATAGGCGGCGGGGTTTACGCGAGGGAGTTAATAAGAGAGAAACGTCGAACCTTTAACCGTGGTCGCAAGCAAACTTTATCGAAACTACAGGGTAAAGTTTCTAATCGATTACTAATCGATACATTGAAATTTTCGTGTAAAAAGTGTCATTAATGATAAAATTTATCTCGCGTTATAACTCTTTAAGTGCTAAATTGGCAATGCTTCAAATCCCCAGATTTGAGAATTCGTAAAACTATCGAAATATATAAAGCAGAGTACTTGAAAATATATATATAATTTTAAAAAATTGTAGAGGAGAATTTTTTGTCATTTGAAATTTGTATTCTGTTTTAAATGATCGTTTGATGTAGATTTAAAGCTTTTAAAGAGTTAAACGCGAAAAATAATTCTGTCTTTTCACTGGGTAAAATTTGACAAGATTTTTGTACCACAGATTAAAGATTATTTCACACGCATCGGTACAGCGTTGTAATCCGAATATTACAACGAACTGGCCATGTGTAATGATTCTCTGCTGCTATCTATATAATTAACAAATATTTCGCGCCGACAATAGAAACGAAACTTGTCTCTAACGTCGAAGTTATTTATGGCACTAATTCGATCGTCTGCGAGCAATCACGTGTTCACCAAACATCACATACACGCGTATAGTTATTCGCGTCAAAATTGCTTTTGACACACACTAAACATTTTTGAGATATCGAAAACGGGATATATAATCTCCAGAATTTCGGGATTTCGTGAAATCCAAAACAAATGTTGACCGAACTTGTGTCGATGACTTGGCAGTGTGTTACGATGACAGGGAAAACCAAGGGAAACGTAAATCCTTTCACGTTACTAGTCTTAAGTCAACGATGATATTCTCGCGCAGTTTTTACATAACCGCGTTATACGTTAAACATATCTTATTCGCGCGTTGAAATCAACGATACTGCTGCAGTCGCGGGAACGTGCGATGAGATTGCGAGATCAGTTCAGAGAATTATATGACGAGCACTCGTACCGTCGATCATTAGAGCTTCTCGAGCGCTCGGCTATTCGTCAGCAATTCCCTGGTGAGTCTCCACACTTGCTTCGCGGCGTTCTCCAGACCGCTGGGCGATTTTCCCTTGAAGAGATCGAGATTCGGTAGAAAGTAGTGCGGGCATCTGCGGCACTGCAAACAGGAGATCAATTGCAGGAAGATACCATTTATTCTCTCGGCCAGGCAACCCTCGTCCCACTCTGCCTCGTGAGGATGTTTCTCGCACTCGTAGAGCAGAAGAGTTTTCATGTGATAGCTGGTGACCGGATTTCCAGGCAGGTCGAGATGCCGATCCCTCAGAGTCTTCAGTATACTCAGGCAACGTTTCCTGCTCGCGCCCTGCAACAGTCGGTTTTCCGCGTCGATGAATGACAACGCCCAGGCGTCGCCCTCCATGGCAGATTGCTTGCCCTGCAGACCTATGCATTCTTTCGAGAGCATGTCGAAGCCCTCTGCTTTCACCTCGGCGACAATATTCGGATGTGGCCAAGGTATGTGCGCGATAGGCCAATGAGAGGCCGACCTGGGCCAGAGCCCGGCGCACTTGAAGGCCGGCGTGATCTGCACCACGTAACGCTCTCGTATCCGTAGCTTCACTTCGGTAGTATCGGCGATCATCTTCACCGAATCCCGATACGTGCACTTGTCGCAGGCCTGCGCCACTAGAGTCTGGAATCTCGAGCGTATCTTTCGGGCTGACAGATATCCGGACGCGGTGATAAATTCAACCCAGAGGGACATGGACCGCTTGCGGCCGTCGCTGAGCTTTAATACGGCACAGCCCGGCAGAGTGCCGTCGTCCACGAAGTTCAGCACGCCCATCTGATTTAGATAAATGATAATCTCGAACTCCGTCGGCGAGATGACGTCGAGGCCGTCGAACCGGCCGTTGTAGTCCGTCAAGGACGAGATGAAGCGGGGCTCTTGCACTTCCACCTCTTTCAGAACGTCCTGCACTACTCGGCATACTTCCTGGATGGTTTTCGTCACCTGGCTTTTTCTGGTCATCACTCGTTCGCTGAAGTACTTGTTGAATTGATAGACCATCCTGGAGTGGGACGAAATCATATCAGGCGGTACCAGCATTGTGGACCGCCTGTAAGTCCGCGGATGGTTATTATGCGGCTTTTCAGCTTCTTCGGATCATTGCGTCCTTACATCCGGGTCTTCCTCATCCGCTGCTTCCTGGCCTGGATGTCATTGAGTCGTCTCTCACAGATCTATCGCATTACGGGAAAAAATGCGCGAGATCTGTGGACTGGCTGGTTAGATTTGACCTTGAAGTGTCGTCTCGTGCGTCACCGGGGTACAGCAGACACTTTGGGATGCCGGAAACACCGGACGAAGTGAGAGAAAGAGTTATCACGAGCGTCTCCGTGCAGGAGCGGATTGCCGACTGCGCTGATGTCTACCTTCTCCGCATCATTCACCCTCCGTGGCAAGCACGGGCGTGCAACCTTGTCGGCACGCCTTCTCCAACGGATTACGCCTCTCGGCAAGATTTTTAGACCAATCGGAGGCTCGCCATGCTGTTCAAGCGGGGGTTAGCTGGTGCCAGACCGACAGAATCGATCCGTTGTGGGACAACGAGGCGCGCTCCGACAGCATTTATGTATAGTGTGCACGATATAGGAACCAAGGTAACGCGTGAGGCAACCCTCGTGGTAGCCCTTCTTCCTCCCCATGAATTATGCAGGAACTGCTTAGTTTATTTCCCATCCGCAAGGGCTTCAATCCCTCCTCCCGGCAGCTCCTTTAGTTACTCCGAAATTTTCGACATGGTGGACCGCGATCGTGCCGCCGGATAGAGTTACCTCAAATTTTTTCATGTCAAGGATATTTTGTTACCAATGAGAGTTAGCTTCGAATCGATTTTGGAAGTCGATAGACCGTAATAATTATTCTTCATTATTGTAGTTGGTTGATTAATATTCAAGAATCATCAAGAGAAATGTTGCTCTTCGGAGCACAAATGTATAAATTGACTTAAATATTTTTTGACACAAAACAATTTTTGAATGGATAAATGTTAAATGCATAGCATACACACACATATATTTAAGTTTCAAAAAATTATAATAAATTCCATTTTCATGGCAACAACAAATAATATAGCATGATCGTTAATAATTTATTCTTTCCATACATTAATTATATAGATGTAATATTTTAATATTTTGAATATCTTAATTCTTTATGTTTTTAAATTGCAAGATAAATTAAAAAATTGGATATACAAGTATTTAATAAATAGCTATTCATGATATTTAGAATGTCTGCATTAAATAATATCATTGATTTTGCATAATATGAAACAGAGAAAATAATGAATAATATCATAAAAGATATAGAAATGTTAATATCTTAATATATATAATAATAGCAATATTATAGTTTCTCTCGCAGTGGAGAATATCCATTAGTTTGAGATTCCATAGTCAATAGAGATCTTTACTGTTCGTGTTAGAGTGCAATAACAATTATCATATACATTTGGAAGTGGTCGAATATGTAGTAAAGCAAGGGAAGTGAATGGCATCGGTTAACGAATGTCATCACCAGAAAAAGAAGACGCGAAATGTTAAGGATAAAATTAAGATAAGGACGTGATATTCTATGTAGGCGTATAATGATTGTTCGCCTTGCTGCCAGCGAGTTATTTCAGGCTCTTATACATACAAACTAAATACAAGTCGGCATAAATAATTGGACACTCATTGTAATCTAATATACAACATATGAGAAACATATTTCTCTGTATTAGAAGGGCGATTCCATAGAAAAATAATTAGAGGAGAAATATGCACATATTTCATCAATTATTATAAAACATGGTTTATGAACCGTATAAGTAACGTTTTAATAACTCTTATAAGAATTTGTTGAATTAAGGAATATTTGGTAAAACAGAGAAATACAAATGTTTCTTTATGTTAACTGTAAATAATTAAATAACTTTGATATTTCAAAAATACACCAATTATTTATGCCATGTAATTAATAACACATTTAAAAAATTATATAAATTCTATTATATACGGCATACTTTCACCGATATTTCTCGCACGCGATCATACTTTAATATCAGTATAATAAATATATATAAAATTCTCCTTAATTGCAAATTGCAATTGAATATCATTTTAAGATAGGATAACTTTACCTGTTTCAAAAATAGCTAGTTATTTAATTGATAGTGGTAAATGCATTTATTTATTATTTACATTTAACATGTTTTAAATAATGATCCAAAATTATAAAAAAATAAATATTACTTAAATAATATAAAAGTATTTATATTATTCTACATATATGTATATACATATAACAATAATCAACTACCGTCGGAAGCTTGCTGCTAACCGATTATAAATATTAGATAAAGTAACAAATGCTATATATAGATAAATAGATAATTATAGTAATAGTCAAAATAAATTATATATTTTATATAATTTTGCAACTTAAAATGCTAGAGTGTAATTTAAGATGCTTTCGTTATAAAATATATATGTTTAAAGTGTAGAAATTTGTTTTTATAAAGAGTTTTATACAGAACGTTGTTTAAACTTTTAAAGAATATTAAAAATTGAAGACATCATGTGTCTTAAGAATTTATCTTTTTATTTTATTGCGATTATAATTTTGATACTCGTTGTTTGATAATTAAGATGAAATAATTATTATCACACTAAACATTCATACGAGATATTCTATTTCGACAGAATTAATTGCACAATTCGTATGTATTGCAACGTCACGCATTATAATAACTATCGAAATATGCTATGTACTTAATATTTAACTAATCGCGCAAGATAGCTATCGTGACATTGCTTATCTTACAGCAATATAAATTATTTGGAGTAAAGCATTCATACATATTATTATTGAGACCTCGCAACTTGCAGAAATCTAAGACGGAATTGTCGTGCTGTACGTATATTTCACGGTATGTTTAATTGCTAAGTTAATCATACCTTTTTTTTCGATATTTACAGTTCGCACAAGTCTATTTATCTATCTGTATGGATTAACTAGTCGTTCTCGCCAATCCATACTTGTTAAATAATAAATAAATAAATTTTGTTTTAACTCAGTTTTCTAAGGTATAAACTTAGTTTTATTTCTACATTTATCGACAAAATTTTCGAATGTAAATAATATAATCTATTTTTAAAAAAATGAAACATAATAATTCAATATGGCTAAATATTTAATTGCAGGGATATTAGACTATTTGAATATTAAATTTAAAAAAATTAATCCGCGATTATTTATCCAAAAATTATTATTATTGTTTAAATTATTATTATTTGAATCGTGATTGTTACTAAAAGAAAACACGTACAAATTAAAATAGCTTACTTAAGAATCATTTGTAACAATGCATCATCTCTAAGTCCTCGACATAAGAGAGTGAATTAAATAATAATTAACTATTCGTGTATAGTATCGGATAAACACGTAATACGGTGGCAACAACATTTTATTATACGTGTCATCGAGCGATTTCTCGTTCTTTATTATCGCGCGTTTTCTGATGTTCTCGAGATGGAAGATGCTAAAGCTTCTCTAGCGCGCGGCTGTTTGTGAGCAACTCTCTTGTAAGTCTCCAAACTTGCTTCGCAGCATTCTCGAGACCGCTAGGCGATTTTCCCTTGAAGAGATCGAGATTCGGTAGGAAGTAATGCGGACATCGCCGACATTGCAGGCAGGAAATCAACTGCAGAAATATGCCGTTGATACGATCGGCCAGGCATCCCTCGTCCCACTCGGTCTCGAGGGGATGCTTCTCGCATTCGTGCAGCAGTAGTGTCTTCATGTGATAGCTGGTGACTGGATTTCCGGGCAAATCGAGATGTCGGTCCCTCAAAGTTTTTAGTATACTGAGACATTTTCGGCGACAGCCGCCCTGCAGCAGTCTAGTTTCCGCTTCTGTGAAGGACAGTACCCAGGCGTCACCCTCCATCGCTGATTGCTTGCCTTGTAGCGCGACGCTCTCCTTCGATAGCAGGTCGAAGCCCTCCGTCTTGACCTCTGCCACCAGGTTCGGATGCGGCCAAGGGATGTGCGGTATCGGCCAGTGGGCGGCTGATCGCGGCCACACGCCGGAACATTTAAACGCCGGAGTGATTTGCACGACGTATCGCTCGCGTATACGCAGCTTCACCTCGGTGGTGTCGGCAATCATCTTCACCGAGTCTCTGTAGTTGCACTTGTCGCAGGCCTGCGCCACCAGGGTCTGAAATCGCGAGCGTATCTTCCTAGCTGACAGATAGCCGGACGCGGTGATGAACTCCACCCAGAGGGACATTGACCTCTTGCGTCCGTCACTGAGTTTCAGCACGGCGCAACCCGGCAGTGTACCGTCGTCGACGAAGTTGAAGACACCCATTTGATTCAGGTAGAGAACCACCTCGAATTCACCCGGCGAGATTACCTCGAGACCCTCGAAGCGGCCATTGCACTCGGTCAGCGAGGAGATGAAGCGCGGTTCCTGCACCTCGACTTCCTTCAGCACATCCTGCACGACCTTACATACCTCTCGTATAGTCTTTTGCACCTGGCCCATGCGAGCCTGTACTCGCTCGACGTGATACTTGTTCATTTGGTACAGCATCTTCGATGGGCCACCCATGATATCTTGTGGAACCAACATCATGACGAGACTGTTCGCTTCCGAAGATCCTGAGGATGTTCTTTCGCCTCGGATGAACGAACTTCATTCTCTCATACGCATATTCACTCACGGATCAACATACTATCGGTATTGTTGTTATTATCGTCAATCGTTTTTCCGTGCATGATTTTGACAGTTCTTTTTGACAGTTTAGATCGCTACGTCGATTTCGCCTCGATTTTCGAGTCAGGGGTAGTTTCGAGTCAGGGGACCGCACGAAACTCGCAAGTCTTAAAAAAGGTCGCCGGAACGGGTTACGAATAAACAAATCGTGTGTGCCTAATCGTGTGGCAGGTGTTATATGTGCAACGAGGTATCGGTTCGAGGTATCCGGCGCGCGCGACGACAGAGAAAACGCCGCTGACCACCGGCTGGTTCCACTTCTGTTGTAGTTGTGTTCCTAAAGTCCCGCCTCCAGAAAGACAGAGTCACATGGAGCGTGCGCGTTGGTACCACGCCTCCCTGTACCTTTCCTCCTCCACTGCTCCTTCTTCTGGTCGCTATCGACGGACAGCGATAAACTAAGCTATACGAGTTGCGGAACCGTATGATGTTCCGTCACTAGTAAGTCGATTTGTATTGTGTCAATTTTGGGGATATTTCAATTAAATTATTCTAATTTCCACACGAAAGTGCAAATTTTTTAATAAATTAAAATATAAAAATTATCATCCCTCCCTAAGAAGAAATCATGCATAGAACTAGATCATGATGATGACGATGATGATGATGATGATGATGACAATGTTAGAGTAGCAGAAATATTATCTTAAATAGAATTAGCCATTAAAATCCTTTTAAATTTATTTTTTTTTTAAATCGAGACATTGTTACTTAAGACAATGCAAATTGATAGTTTGCAAAAATTGAAGTTTGCAGTTATCATTGTATTTAAATCAGTAGTTAGCGTTACTTTCACATGCCATGTATATTGGTAGTTGAGACATTCTCTGCAAATGGGTGAGCCCGATTTCATGGTACGATAATTTCAGACACGACCAAGTGAATAGATACGATAATGCTCTGTTGAAAGGATCATTTGAATATTGAACATTGATATGGTATGTCTGTGTATGTGTGAAAGACGGAAAGTGTCAACGAATGTTTCCTGCTCTCATTCGCGCACGCGAACATAAATGTGCAGCTTCAATTTTTATGAGACGCGCACGCACATATACATACACATATACATACACATATACAAACGCACATACACACACACACATCCGTAGAGACAGGTGTGCGCGACGAAAAATAGCTTACAAACACGAGATACTAAAGAACCTCCCTTTTATACTACGATCGTAAAAACTCACGCCATACAAATATCCACCGAAGAATACCGATCGACCAGACGGATACATCAGATATTCAGTGCGCAAGATTTCGCCGATTAGAACCTCCATATCATCGGCAAACATCGGTTTCCGCTCGCTCGATCTTTTCAATCCTTTACTACGATGGAAAAGAAAACAATCGTATTGTTGTCAACATGTATGCATAGAGACATTTTACTGTCTGTTATCGTGGAAATAAGCCGCGACATTTTTTATCATTTGTTAACTTCTTTTATCATTTTATGTTTAATTATCAAAAATATAATCTCTTGTATTTTACGGTGTGTTTTAAACACTAGAGAAATAGCGGTACTTTTATTTAATTTACTCTCTTATTACGCCGTTCATTATTGTCCGACTGGTTGTTTATGCTCCGATTGCTAAAGCTCCGAAGCGAAACGGCGAGTTATACCAGAGAGTCGCGCCACGTTCAATTCGTGCTCCTCGTTCGTGGATAATCGAATAAAGCTCGGGAATCCAATCTACTCCAAGTTGGAGCGGTAGATTGGTACCCGGTGGTCCCTACTTCGCTTTCGCTAATACGACTTGATTCATGAGCCGAGCACGTGTGTCATACTCGCGCACTCTGTCTCGCTCTACGTGTGTTTCGCTCTCTCATCTTGCGTTGGTGAGCCGAGGGGTCAAACGTTCTGCTACATCAGCCCTCGCATTAAGGCAGAACCCGGGGCTCCTTCCGCCCTAAATGTGCCTTTCATCATCCCATTTCGACTTAATTCGTTTATCATCTGAATTATTTGTACACCGATGTTTTCGCAGCCTTGCTTGAGAGCTGACGCTCTGCGAAATCATCTTTCGACCGAAGCTACTTGAAATTTAGAAGATGGAAAATTATATAAAATAATATTATATAAAATAATATTATATAAAATAATAATTATATATGTTAATATAAAAGTAATATTAATTTTTCCTTATAAAAAAATCAGATTTACTGAGTGAGTTTGCAATCGGTGATGACTCGGGATCATCATTGTGCATAAAAGAACAAACTCGGACAATCGAGATGCATGCCAAAATATTTTGCTCGATATTGTATATGTACAACAGACATCAGAGCACTTTTGGTTTTCATTGCGTAGACTCTCGTGTTTCTATTGTGTAATATTTCTATCGTGAATCGTGACATATCTTCTCGAACGGTCGCTCCGATCTATGCAGACGACACGCCGAGTCGACCTTGTAAATCAGCTCGGATGAACATCCCCCCGCGTAATCCCGAGTAATCCGGGATCTCGCTCGTTGAGTTTCGGCAGCCGGTATAGAGAAACGACGTTCCTGGAGTACGTATTTCACGGTTTCTTTGTCAAATGGCACGGAAAAAGATCGCTCCAAATGTCGAGATTTCATCTCGAAAAAATCGCCCCGTCATTACATAAATCCATCATTGAGAGATCCGCGAATCGTCTGATCGAATAATATAGAATTCGCTTTGAACACGTATTTTTTATTAAAGATCACGAAACGATTACATCCGATCACATTAGTTACGGTAGAGTTATTATAAAAATACTTGGGGTAGTCGAAAACTGCGTTACGCATTTAAACGCCGATTATGATGCAATTATTAATAGTAGTGATGACGACGCAGACTGTCATCTCCTTAGCGTACAGGGACTAGTAGTTCAGACCATCCGTTTGACGCGACAGCCGGCTCGTTCGTTCGCATCTGTCTTACCGGAAGCAAGTCGCATTATCTACTATTTTATGATACCTGGGAAAAACTCGCGGGTATGGGTTAATTAAATGGAAAAACATCGTTTTCTTCGTCTATTGGATGTCATTAGCTTCGTCGGCTCGTTGCCGACCACGTTCTGTTCGCTTTTTCGTGCTCGTCGACGATTTCCTCGTTACGCATGTGAAATATACGTACGCGTGCGATGTGCTTTTTATTTTTCCTTTTGTTCGCACTACGGCAAATTTAATAGAACGCGGGACGAGTCACGCTGCGCGGCCTTTCTTTGTTGCATTACATGCCGCTGTGCGTTATCTCCCAGCGATGCTGCGGTAATAAAGGTATGAGAACGCGCACGTGTCACACATAACTCATCGTCGCTTGGGATCGCCGAATGTCTCGAGCATTAGCCGAGAACATCCACGGAAACAGATGCTGTCTGTTTCCGTCAGCGCGATGATTTTACGACGACGAGTATAGTTTAGAAATTCGATGTTCATTTTTACTTGCAGCATTAAATTTGCATACGAATTTATATCTTGCTTCTCTAAAACATTGCAAAAAATTTAGATAAAGATGAAAAAAATTAATTAAATACGTCGTTAATGTGCGTGTGTAACAAAGATATGATTTTTAGCTATCACTGTTTTATTTAAAATATTTTAAGCTATTAATAATTAGGTTGATATTATACAATATGCTGTTTTATACGAATTATCAATTTAATTTATTAAGAAGGCAGACACAAAATAAAAAATTGATGATCAACTGAGATATGAATATACACTGAAAAAAAAATTTGTTAACTTGACTAAACCTTTCAACTAAATATTATTTTGTTAATTAAACATATATAAATATTTAAATTAAATATAACATATTAAATCTAACACAAAACGTATATTTGACTTAAATACTAATGCATGTTCAATTAACAAAATAGTAATTTAATTGAAAGGTTTAGTCAAGTTGACAAATTTTTTTTTCAGTGTACAAACATAACTTTTTCCTTCAGCAATCATTCATACGCTACACTTCACTTTGCCATTTGTATCGTGATTTCAAGAGAAGCAGCTCTTTCGGGGAGGGTTCTCGTAGGCGTCCAAGTGAGCCCGACGAGTGGAACGCGGCGGGTCCATTATTGTCCGGCGCTTAATCTGTTTGTTGTATACCGCCGGCGGGCTGCTAAGTGGTATCCCATTCTATGGGTACCCCTACGGTGTACGTACTAGAAGCGACGGCGGCGAGGGGGACCCCCTTGCGAACGCGACACATGTTGTTACATCACGTCGCCCATTGTCGTCGCGATGCAACCCCGGGGCTCCGCTACGTTCGGGACGGTTTCGGTTGGTGAGAGATGAGCACGGAGAGACATGGGAAGCTCTAATCGCGTATCACTTGACACTCCATGACCAGGACCTCTCTAACCGCGTGTGGTCTCCGCCACCCGGTCGCTGGTTCGTCTTGCGACGTGTAAATGTATTATTTTTACGTTCTAGCGTATATTGCGATGCGCATTTTGAGATGCATTGTGAGGTCTCACAAGCAGACTGTTGGGAGATGAATATGAAACACCTAAACGCGCAGGAATATCTCGCATTTTTCTTGTGCACAATAATCATGCAAATATATAATATTTTATAAATGTTTTAATTTTATATATATACACTGAGAGAATTTTCTCTTAGAATTTACCCTGAAAATCATGTAATCGTGGGATAATATGGTATAGAAAGAATTTTATGAGAATTTCTCTGATTAATATTTATCACAATAAAAAATAATAATATCTATTACAATAAAATATAAAATATGTTTGATTAATTTTACTTTGCAGTTTAGTAAAATTAATCAAACATGTTTTATATTTTATTGTGATAGATATTATTATTTTTATTATTATTAGATATTATTATTTTATTGTGATAAATATTAATCAGAGAAATTCTCATAAAATTCTTTCCATACCATATTATTCCACGATTACCATGATTTTCGGGGTAAATTCTAAGAGAAAATTCTCTCTCTGTAGAGAGAGACAGAACTGTCGGAGTTTTATATTTCTTACACATGCATAATTATCATTTATCCGTCTTTCTTTTATATTCCATGCTTCCATGTTTTATTAAAAATGAAGAATATTGTGTATTTTAAAATATTATATGTTTTTATTAAAAGTTATTTAATGATTCTGCTAACTAAAACACATGCGAATGTCGTAGTAAAATTTCGTTAAAGGATCGTCGGATGTTTCGTTGATTAACGCGGTCGCAACAAGAAGGTCGGAACAATACGTTGTACCTTGCGTGCAAGGGGGTTAAACGACGGATGAGCCTATCAAATCCTTGACAAGATTTAATGCAGCGTACGTGATATATCTGTAACTGCGGCAGCAGGTATCCAAATAATGGATTCTGAGCCGCGACGCGGCTGTTATCAATCTTGAACAGTGTTTGCGGAGAGCTTGCGCAGATCGCCCTAGGGGTTGGCTTTGTGCGTTCGCTCCCCGACTGGTCTCCGGCTCTTGCGCGTTGTGTTCACCGCGCACGACGTTTTCAGTAAGACGACTGCATCATGACTCTCGAAATCGCGGAGAATAAAAATAAAGAAGATAAATTATATCGCATTTTACAATAATTGCATTCCCTTTAACAATAATTGTAGAAAGCGTTACATGTTTCGTGTTGCACCCCTAATTTTTGCCGACACTCGATGCTTGTCACAAGTCAATGTGACATTTATAATCCGACAAGATTCCAAGCTGCTTACAGTTTAATAATTTTGACATGCGTGTGCACATCATCGTTAGCGTTTAATATATGCTGCTGATTCATAACATGTTTCGACATGTTCCTCTTTTTCTTCGTTAACGAGGTTGAGTTACTCTTCGCGCTCAATCAACATCATCATGTAAGGCATTTACTTTGGCTTACCGCGACATAATTTTGCATAAAAATATTAAAAAATATATTAACATAATTCATAGAAATATTAGATTCTGGAATCTTTCGAAGCCATATAAAGTATCATACTTTATTAGTAATATATCGTTCTTTATTGACGATGATTTGTGTATTGGCTGAAACAGTTATGTTTATTAAAGATATAAAACTGCTTCTTAAATTGAACGCTATCTGTTTCATTTTGTTAATAATTATTTCATTAAATTTTAATATTTACTTCAACATTCTTCTTTTCGTTATTGTTATAAAATTGATCAAGATATTTGTAAAACATAGATTTAACTAAGGATGACCAAAAGCGCTTTTAAAAAAATAGTGAAATAATCATATATAAACATAATTATTTAATATTTTTTCGATATCTACGGATTTTAAACATTAACAATATAACATTAAGATATATGTTTATGAATATTAAAATATATTAAAATTAATTCCGTAATTCATTCTCTTAAACGGATCGTAACTTAAATAATAAAATGAGTATATAATTATCTATTAATTTTGTATTTATTGAAACAATTATAGACGAATAGCCTTACGAATAGCCTTCAGATTCAGAGAGAGAGGAGCATTCTGTGTCTAATTGTATTCCGGCAATATCATGATTTCTATTTGAATCGATATTGAGAAATATATTCGGTTCATATACTGTTGCTATCTTTCTTCTTTTTTTTCCATCAAAGCAAGGAATTGAACAAGAATTGATATTAAGATGTTTTCGAATACTGATGTCAGTATTCGATAAGTCCACATAACAACATCTCTGTGATTATGTTTCTACATTTACAATACATTTACAATCACGCTTTTATCGGAAGAAACAGCTTTAATAAGATTGAGGATAGGATCTTATTGGCATTTTTTTGATCACAAACTTTTCGTAATCAGTTGAATGGATCATTTCGGCGAATTATTTTGAGGATAATTTCATTCGCCGCGCGTAAGGACATTGTGGCGGCACGATACGTCCTCATTAAGAGGCAAAAATTGAGGGCCTTGTTAGGGGTGGTAAATCTGGATCCTTTATTTTGTCCCTCTCCTTCCACCTTTCTTTCTTTTACCGCGTTCGCCGATCTTTTTCCTTCCATCCTACTTGTTCTTTCGCCAAATCTTGTTCTTTTTGTTCTCCACCTCTCCCTCTTTTGCCAACGAGATGTTCACGACTCGTTCGAGAGCGCAAGTCCATGAGGTCCTGGGATCGATTCTCGGCTCAGCAGGGGAGGCTCCTCCTACCATGACGGCCATCTTGCAACCGGCAAGTCTCACTATATCACATCACACTTCACTGCATCGAAGTTGCATACTTATATATTCAGCCATACGCTCGTATCCTCGGACCATCCCGTTTTGGTCTCCAATCGGCATTTTCCTAGTGATGTCCATACATGATGGTGTCATATCTTTGTCGGAAAATGCTCGTTTAATTCAAAAAGATATTATTGCAGTAATTAATTTCTAGGACATATTTTTTTTTTATTTAGCATCTTATAGAAATGACAGTAAATAATTCGACATGATCTCCACAAAGATCGTTTCTGCAAAATATGATAAGTTAACTGCTGCATATGCAAAATTAATTTAATATTGTATTACAGACAAACGAAATTGTAAGTAACACACAGTCATAATAGCATAGATAAATAAAAAGACAGATATAATTTGTCTTTTTAAACTTTGATCCGAAGGGATGATTGATAAAAGAAGCGCGTTCTTATTTTTGTTACAGGTGCTGAAGTATTGCGACCATTTACACGGAAAATGGTACTTTTCCGAAGTACGTGCAATCTTCTCGCGACGTTATCTGCTGCAAAATGTGGCCATCGAAATCTTTCTCGCCAGCAGAAGTAAGTAATTCCTTTCGTTTCGCTCATCCTCAATCAGCGCGTCGCTTTCAAACGAGAGCGACATTCCGTTTCTTGTTCAAACTCCGATCAAGCCCCTCTGCGTTATTTCGCGCGACGAAGACACGGTTTAATCTGCTGAATAGCGGCGGAATCCCGAGCTCGCCGCAAGGTGTGCGCGCGCGCATTACTTTTTATATAATAAATATCTCGCCCGCATTACGGTATGCCTTTTTCTAAAATACTAAGATCGTTTTATTATTCAATCCCATAAGCGCACCTGCCGTTGCTATACTTCGCCCAGCATTACATCGTAAATGTAATTTAACATATAATGAAGATTGATAACTTTATATTTTTCGATAAATACCATCATCTTTAATTAATATAAAGTCGCTAAATTTATATATATATTACTAATTTAATAATAAATATTTAAGATCCTAAAATTTCGCGTGGTAACAAAATTCATTGAATTCGCTAGAAGCATTAATTACCAATGACATTTTTGTTAACAAGTCTTTGTTTATCCGAGGCGGATCGCTGTATCCTATAACACACAAGCTATATGCGAGAGAATTATTTATACCTGCCTCTCGAGGCCTCCACTATCCCGCTGATTATTTCTCCGAGGCGCAGATAAATTCCCAGGCCTTCTCCGATTCTAATCTGATCTCGACTTTCGATGCGTCGCGCGGAGACGTTACCGGTGGAATGTCATCCCTGCGAGAAGCCTTCGTCGTTCATTAAAAAATCAGTTGAAACGCGCGTTCATTAGCCCGATGTCGGAGAACACGTTGGATCACGTCTTTTCTCGCGATAAATCGTCGAACAATAAAATCGAGAATGAGTTATTTTATACCACGGTACAACTTTCGATCGCCCGACCACCATGTAGTTGTGACATTCTATGGTCACTCAAAATTATCAATTATTTATGAAGAAATTTTCTTATTTTCGAGTGTAGTATAGTTGTTAATTCTGCAAGATAATTCTCATAATTACCGCTTCTTGATACATTATCTTATATCCGCTCATATATCTTGCGGTTATCGGACGTTCGATATACTATTGGGAATAAGGACAGTTTCTGTAATAAAATGTACTACGTTCGATGCTGGAGCATCTGCGCTTATTGGCAATACTAGCATGAATTTAAAGAAGAACAGCTGAAGAGGATACAAAATATCGAATATTTTATAAACAATGTGCACAAGAAATATTATAAAAATTTAATGCATATGGAGACGTAAGAAAAATCAATTTGGATTACTTGAAAATTTAATATCAATTAAAAATGAAGGATATTTAATCATTTTCTTATATATACATATATGCGTAGTAAATTAAACATAATCAAGCATTTTTATTTTACAAAAAGTCGATATTTTTCTTTCTTTTAAACAAATAGATGAAGATGTTAGTCTACATTTATTATTTTAATAAATATCGTATAAAATTTATTAAAATAATAGATGTAGACTAACATCTTCATCTATTTGTTTAAAAGAAAGAAAAATATCGACTTTTTGTAAAATAAAAACGTTTGATTATGTTTAATTTACTATGCATATATATAAGAGAATGATTAAATATCCTTCATTTTTAATTGATATTAAATCACACATATTACTTTCGTATACAAACAATTTCGTAAATTACAAGGAAGTATTTATGGTAATCGTCTTTTCTCGCACACCATTGCATCCTTTAAACTTTCGAGAGAACGTCGCGAACGAATTTTAAATGATTAAATCCTCTTCTCGCTCTCTAATATCATTCGGTAGACACAAGCTAATCGAATTTATAAATTTATTGCAAATGTTATTATACGATAAATTACAGAATTATACTTATCAATTTATCATTGCAGCATGATATCTTAATAGTGTGTTTAGTTCAATTATTATAATTAAATAATGATAGTCTTTTGATATTCAAAAGATATCATATAACATTTCTTTATTAAATTATAACTTTTATCAATCTCATAAATATATGTCAATCTCAGAAATTAAAAAAATATATTATAAGAACGGGAACTCTCTCTCATTCATCCTCTAAATTCTAAATGATTAACATAGCTAGGAAATCAGGGTTTCTTATAATTCGCCTTTTAACGCCTTTTTGTCCACAGCCTCGATCCTGTTTGCGTTCTCGGACCAGGCAACGGTGAAAAAGATGATCAAGGCGCTACCGCGAGTCGGTGTTGGCATCAAATACGGGATACCCCAGACTAGGTAAGCGATAACCACGTAGAGACTACGAGGAAGGAAGCGCTTCTGTCATTCCATAGGGATTCGAGGATCTCGAGGAGTCTGTTCCCAAACATGTTCACATTCCCCCGTTTCTTTGTCCTTTTCGGTAAAGTGATTCTACTCAGGGACGGATTCTCTCTCGAGAGAGAAGTGCTTCTTTCTATAAATGTTTATCCTTTCCGAGATTACAGTAGCATATAAATACGAATGGGTAAATTAGTCACAATCAGTGAATCGAGTGAGAAGTTAAGATAGAAAATTATTTATTATATTAAAAAAATAATCCTTCAGCCTGTTGACTTTTGAAGTGATACTAAATATCGGCTATAATAAACGCTAAAAACAGTAATATTCAAAATTATATTTATACACGCAAAAATATTCTTTTACGATATTTTAATTACATATTTATATATTATATATAAATATCTGTTGTACTTATAAATATATTTTTTGTTTAGCTCAGTATTTTTCTACGCGATACGTGAAATAATGTATTATTTATTAGGCACATATATTATCTCTACTATTTTGCTAGGCATCGTTGAATTATCGTATCGTTGAATTTGTAAATAGTACATACATTGAAAAATCAAATTATTTGTATGCAGCAATAGTGAAGTTTATACTTGTATTTATATATATTTTCATATATTTAATTTTTATATTTTATATAATTTTATATAATATTTTATATTATATAAAATAAATTCATTTGATATAAAATTCATATATTTAATTTTTATATTTTATATTTTAATATTTTATCTATCTATTCATACTTTTCTCATCAAATATTGTTGCATTTGAAAGAATAACAGTATGACAATATGAGCGAATATAATGAAAGATAGCAAGAGAAATTCGTCCCTGCAAAACGTTCTCGTATCGCGAACATCCTAAGAGAGACAAAGATCCTTGCAGGATACCAAGCCTCCTATAGGTCGGCAAGAGTTGGCGGCGACAACAGAGGTTCGCGTATCCTTCCTTCGACTCATCCATTAAAGCTCTCCTACATACGAGATAGTCGGAGAGAAGAATACATCGGCCATAAATATACGACGGCGAAACTCTGACGTTTCTGATCTGAGGAGAGAATTCCTGACTACGAAAAAAAGAAAATAATCCGCCGATATATAAAACGCGAATCCGCGCGTCGTAATACAGCAAAATTGCGCTGCATGGGAATGAAAAATTCGTAAATAAGAAAAGAAATTCTTAATTAACATTATTAATGTTTAATTCAACTCGCCGCATTATTTGACATCTTGAAGAAATATTACCCTTTTCGTTCAGTTAAATTTAAAATTGCAATTTAATAGAAGTTTAAAGTAAAAGAGCCTAAAATTGTATCGTTCTTTTTTATTAATTTTAATTATCGAAATATTATTATTATATATAACGATATATTTAATATATGATATAAATACGTTTTTATGTGAATGAATTCGGAAGAATCGTCGAGCATAATGTCGAAAAGTATAGCTGCTAACATGCAACCGTGAAGAGTTATATTTAATTTAGCTATTTCGCCTTGAAGTCATGAATTAGTATACAATCTTAATTGGTAGAATTTTACTACAATTATATATATTTACAAAAGCATCAGAATTTTTAGCAGCGCCAAAAATATCAAGGATATAATTTCGGTCTAAAAACAGCGTTCATCTTTATTTATTAACATCGTCATAAATCGATAGTAATCAGGCATTTCCTTTAGCATATCAGTTACGTGTTAATTTACATCTACCGACCTTGCTGAGAACATTAATCTACTCCACAGGCGAATAGGATGTAGAATCCTATAATCAAGTCTCAACCAGGCGGGACAACTCGTTGTATACTTTTTATATATACTTATATGCATTTATTTTAATTACATTTGTTTATTCTATAAAAAAACCTAAAATATCTTGAAATCTTTTCACATTAGAGAGAGAGAAAGAGAAAGAGATTTCATCTCGACAGTTATATGCTTAAGAATTGCAGTCGGTAATTTCGCTGATCGCCGATTGCAATGGAAGTTTTCACGCTTGCATGAAATTTACGCGAGATGTGCATCCCGAGGGTTGAATTTATGCGTCCGGTCGTCATCGTGCGCGCTCTTTTAACATATATCCCAAGAAACGCACGCCCGTTAAAGTCTCCGTATAAATCCTAAATCAACGATCTCCGCGTTCATAAAGTCGCGCGACACAAGCTTTATGGCGCGAACGCAAGGTACGGCGAACGCGTTCTAACGTAATTGCTCTTGTGAATTGAGAACGACTGCAGTTTTAATTGCATATCAAAGCCGATGCAAAGCCTGCTCGTTTGATTCGGCAATTAAAGCAACGCGTCTCGCACACTGTGGTCTGCAATTTGGCATGTAATTATGCCAGTTTCGCGCTAAACTATAAGTCCTCCAGTCGTTTCGATTACGGATACTTCATTGTTGGCACGTACAGCATCTATAATTACATGCATATGAATGCTCTTATTTCCATACGTCTACGTAATCTTTTATGCTTCAATTTAATGAGCAGACGTTTTTAGATGATAAAAATAAGTTGAGAAGAAATAAATTGAATATATCAATTATGAAGTCGTTGAAGTGACGTTAATTGATTAAAAAACGTTGTTATCATTAATATGATAACAAAATTAAGAGAAAATTATCGAATAAATGTATCTATTATTTGCTTACTGCTTCTATTAGAATATTAACTAGGCAATTGAAAATTTATTATACTTGTGTTACTTTATATTAATTATACATTAATAGTTTAGGTTTAAATATATTATATAGATATTATAATTTATAAAATCTAATTTATTTTGCAGACGAGCATCGTTGATGTCACCGCGACAATTGATGAGAAGTTCTAATATGACTCAAAAGTGGCAGCGTCGAGAAATTTCGAACTTTGAGTATCTAATGTTCCTGAACACAATTGCCGGTAAGTGTATATCTTTACATGAATATAAATCGCGATTGAGACAAATAAATAGTCGACCGCGGGGTGATCGATTGATTTCGCACGGATACCGATGGAGAAATTTTCGAGAGTAAGAGCAGCGAAGATGTCGGGTTTTTTTATGGTTGCACACGGACGGATGGAGACTGTCGCGCCGCATTAGGGATGTTCTCAATCAACCCTGTGTTCCGTTAGCTACCCCATGCGAGTAATCCCGACCTCGTGGGCCCCGGTAATCCTCTCCCAAGGGACCCACCACCACCATCCCTCCTACTCCGTTGAACTGCTTTGCTGAGGGCGAAATGGAGGCGCGTCTTTGTTTCTCTTCGGTTTAATATCCGCTCCCTCGCGCGCTCATCGAACCAAATCACGAAATTCGAGACGCCGCCGGTCTCGTGCGCTTTTTAATGGGACAGCTCGGACGCCCCTTCGCAGATCACGACGGAACCCAGCCAAGCGCATCGCCACGGTATTCCAAATCACCTTGTTGGCATTTATTTATTTATTTTTTTTTCGAACGCGATACTTATCGAAGATTTAACGATATATTTAGGCGCGATATCAGATTTACTCATTGTGCTTTTATTTATCTCGTACCTGTACAAGATGGGAGAGAATTAATCTTTTATTTCATGGAAGAGAGGATTCAATGCGCGCATCATTTGTCTTTTATATTACACGCGGGAAGCCTAGGAGAAGAGAAACAACAAACGTATCATCAAACGATTCTCTTCACGTGCCGCGAGGTTCATTGACTCTCGGGAGTGATCGATCTCTCTCGCTACCCTTCTCTCCCCAGGCAAAGGTTCCTTCAATAATAATCGTCGGCGCTCACGCACGATAGTGTTCCGGGCGGCAAGTTCCAATCGTCGCTGATCGTAAGGATATTAACCGCGGCTATCGGCCGCGATTCTCGTAAACGAGAGTCGGTCTTTTGGGCGCTCTCTCGCCCAAGTTGTAAGTTATACTGTCCACGTGGGATTTATGCGCGCCCACGCACGCACACCCGGTGCTTAATGACGGCGATGAGCACGGACGCGTAATTATTCGCGTTTTGGCGCAGCGCGCCGCGATTGCCCGGGGGTGGCCGCGCCGCGTATTTACGACGGTTATATATTAATTGCTTGAATAAATAGCCGTGGGTAGCGATGCTGCCCGCAACGGCAAAGGAACGGTCGATCTGGCGGCGAAGGTATAAGAGAATCGAATGCGAAAACGAACCGGTCGGACTCCCGCATCCCGATCGCGAGGGTTTATTTGCTCGCGCCCGCGCATCGGTTTATTAAAAATTAATGACAGCGAATCCGATGTAAATACGATAGCCCGCACCGGCGGTGTATGTACAGGGTGGACCGCGAAGAATGATCGTCGAAGACGCCGACGATTGATATTTCTCTGTGAGAGAGAGAAACTCAAACAAGATGTGTTATCAGAGTAAGAATGACAAATGGTTTTTGCATAAAAAATATCTTGAAAGATATTCCAATTTTAATTGTTTCGAGATGAAATGTTTGAGAAACTTTTTATGTTTGGAGAATCCCTTTTTAAAAAAGGCATGTTATTGACATTGTCGCTTTTTCGCGATGCCGATTGGCTGTTTCGATTCGCGTTGTGTATTATATTCATAGCATCGAGCAACTGTCATCGCGAGGGTTAGCAGTTTGACAGTTTGTTCAAAAAAAAATTAAATGAAATAATATTATGTTTTAAATAATATGTTATAATATACTTTAAACTCGAATAAGTATTATAATATATTATATTATTTACAAAATATTATTATTTTAATTATAATAATAATGTTGTAAATAATATGTACCTATGTTATAATATATACTTTGTCCGCAATTAATATTTTTTGACAGAAATCAGCTGATAACTGTCAAAAATATTAATCGAATTTAAAGTATTAAAACATATTATTTAAAACATGTTATTATTTTATTTAATTTTATTTTAAACAAACTGTCAAACTGCTAACCCTCGCGATGACAGCCTCTTGATGCTACTAACGCACAGTGCGAATCAAGACAATCTATCAGCATCGTGGAAAAGATGCAACAATACTTACGAGAATCGATTTAACATGCCTTTTTTTAGAAAGGGAATATGTATTTAAATAAATAGATATTTAGATATATATTATATATATAAATTTGTTTGAATTCTCAAGAATGTAAAATTATTTTTAATTTTTAATACTTGAATATTTTAAGAAGTCATTTATTAATAATATAAAAAAAATCGTTATTTTTATAGTAATATCTTATTTTATTAACTAGTAGTAATAAATATGTAGGTAGATAATTCCATTAAAAAGTAACTCAATAAGCTTCTTACAATTATTTTCTTACAATTATTTTATTTGAATAAATTATTTAAATAAACTATTTGAATAAAAAAATTATATCATGAAAATAATTCTAACAATAAGAAGCTTATTGAATTACTTTTTAATGAAATTATCTACCTACTGTTTATTACTACAGTTGATAAAATAAGATATTACTATAAAAATAAAGATTTTTTTTATATTATTAATAAATGACCTCTTAAATATCCAAGTATTGAAAATTAAAAATAATTTTATATTATAAAAAAATAAATTATAATTATTTGAGCCAATTAACAGTCAAACATCGCTTAATTTGTAAGCTATTGTGCATAGAACATGCACTCGAATAGACATATTGTTCACCATCAATAATATATATGTTTGTACCTTTTGATACGCTTGAAAATTCTTGTGAGTTAGTAGAAGAATATATTTTGCGAAGAAGTCTATAGTTAGGAGTTACATATTGTGCAAGGAGATAACTAAATTAAGAGTTCACGAGCTTAAACACATATACAATAATTTATCTTAATTCATTCATTTCAAGATAATGAATTTGTGATATATATATAATATATATTTATATATAATATTACAATTAATTTGACTTTAATTCTTTTAATGTGTAATAAATAGAAAAATTAAAAAAGGTAAATTTAGATATTCAAACAATTTGCAAGAATTAAAATAAAAATAAAAAGAATTTTACCGATGTATCTATTATTGCAAATTATATTATAATTATCAAAGAAAAAAAGGTTTATTCCTAATACTTTTTTATCTTACATATTGTATATGTATGTATTAAAATATTTCTGATATAATTTTCACAAATACATTATCTTAAAATTTTTTAAAATAATTCAACACTCACCAATTTGATGTGCGGAATTGTAGACAATGTTAATCTGTAAAATATAAACATATAAATATTATACAAAACAATTATTAAAATATTTAAATCATTTATATTTCAAATAATTTTTTGAAATATTAAAATTAATTTGAAAATTTAAATATTAATTTTAATGTTTTAAAAAATGATTATATTATGCACATAGTTAACTTTTGTTATTTACTTTAAGATATTAAAAAAACTACATAATTTGCAAAGAAATATTTTTTAAAGAAAGATAGAAGTAATTATAAAAAATATTTCAATTAAAATATTTTACTATTTATTTTTACTATTAAATATTTTAATTAAAATATTTAATAGTAAAAGAATCTAGTTACGCATTACATAAATAATTATATCTACATATATCTTAAATATAATACAATGTAGAAATTGTATTGTATACATATACAAATATTTATTATATTATTAAATTATTAAAAATTACTATAATTATTAGTAAATATTCTAAGTATTTCAAAATATAAAATCTAGGATATTTTATATTCATTATTATACAACAATGTAAAATTTGAATCATTATCGCGAAGATAAATAAATAATCTCACAAATAACAAATGAAAAGTTAAATAAATTATAAATTATATTTACCCTATCGGTGCTCCGCTGTTGCCCGATGCCTCCCCGGGCCACCTCTCTCTCTCTCTCTCTCTCTCTCTCTCTCTCCATACCGTTCCTTTATGGCACTCACTCGAAACATTTGCACTCGCGTTATTTTTTTCGTTCGCGATTCGCGACGTCCGGATTTTAGATATTACATTTTCGACGCGTTTCAAGGCCTACTTATCGGAGGGCCTCATCGAACGACGATACGATGCGCAGCAGCGGAGCTGTAACATATAAATACATAAAAATTATATAGTGAAATTTAAAATTGATGTTTCAAAAAATAATTATTTACATTGAGTTTAATAGTAACAATAGTAATAATAAATAATTCACCATATAGTTGCTCCGCCGTTGCCTGATGCCACCCCGGGCCTCCTCCTCGTAGAAGCTTCGAAACACTTGGACTCGCGTTACTTTTTTTCGTTCGCGACGAGAACGGCGACGCCCGGATTTTAGATATCACATTTTCGACGCGTTTCGGTAAAACGCGAGAATCGCGAGAGCTTATTCGCGCGCGAATAGAACCGAGATGCTCTGTTTTCGCGTCGCCGCTTTTTTCGAGGCCCACTTATCGGAGGTGGACCTAACCTCATCGAACGACGATGATGCGGCGACTCCCCCGCGACGCACTCAGGTTATGTCAGGAGTCGCCGATATTCCAAGAAATGGGCACTACATTTCATTATGTTTTATATATCACAATTCAACGACGTAGAAATCGCGGATCGACAACGCCGAAAAACACCGGAAATTCACGTCGAAAGCGCAACGGTAATTCGACTCGCCCGTGCGATCACGATCACGATGTCGGTACACGATTTCGCGACGTAATCGGTTTTGTACGACAATTAAGCACGCAAAAACACTAAACTCACACTTGTATTGTCGCGGACCGGCGATAAGCGTGCAAACATCGATCGCGAACAATGAAAATGCACCTAACAACAGCTGTACAGATGACGGACACCGGACTGGCACTGCCAGTTACGAGACGCGCAACACGTCACACGTTGCGACAAGATGGCCGAGTCCCAAGTCGTAGTGGTGGGGGTCGCAGCGTATGAATGGCGTGCGAGTTCGGAGCTCGGCTCGGCTCGGCGGTCCGGGCAACTCCGACTTGGCGACCTTGACCTGTTGCGCGTCCCATAACTGGCAGTGTCAGTCAGACACCAGTACTGCTGTTGTGTACTTTTGGTATAACATATGTATTATTTTAATTTATTTAAATAAAATGTTATAGTATTTTAAACTCGATTATTAATATTTTTTGACAGTTATCAGCTGATTGCTACCAAAAACATTAATTGCAGACAAGGCATTATAACATATTATTTACAACATATTACTATTTTAATATTTTTTAACATATTATTATTTTAAAATTTAATTATCAAATTAACGCTTTATTAATATCTTTTGACATATATCAGCTGATTAAAGCGTTAATTTGCTAAAATAAAATGTAAAATAGTAATATTTTGTAAGTAATATGTTATAATGCCATATCTGCGATTAATATTTTTGGTAGAAATCAGCTGTGATAACTGTCAAAAATATTAATCAAGTTTAAAGAATTATAACATATTATTTAAAACATATTATTATTTTAATTTGTATAACATATTTTTATTTTAAAATTTAATTAACACCTTATTAATATTTTTTTGTCAGAAATTATAGCTGATTAAGGAGTTAATTTGCTAATTAATTTTTAAAAATATATTATAAAAATTAAAATAATAATATGTTTTAAATAAAATATGTCAATTCTTTAAACCCGATTAATATTTTTGACATTTATCAGCTGATTTCTATCAAAAAATATTAATCACAGATACGGCATTATAACATATTATTTGCAATATATTACTTTTTTACATTTGATAACATCTTATTATTTTAAAAATTAATTAGCAAATTAACGCTTTATTCAGCTGATTTTCTGGCAAAAAATATTAATAAAGCATTAATATGCTAATTAAATTTTATAATAATAAGATGTTATATAATATAAATAAATAGTAATATGTTGTAAATAATATGTTATAATGCCCTATCTGAGATTAATATTTTTTTATAGAAATCAGCTGATAATTGTCAAAAATATTAATCGAGTTTAAGGAATTATAACATATTATTTAAAACATATTATTATTTTAATTTGTATAACATATTTTTATTTTAAAATTTAATTAACAAATTAACACATTATTAATATTCTTTTAGAGAAATCAGCTGATTAATTTGCTAATTATTTTTTTAAATATGAATTATTATATAAGAATGATATACGACATTTCGTAAAAATGATAGCTACACATTTTGTAAAAATGCAGAAAACAATATTAATTGGTTTTGTCTTCTTTATTATAGAAAATTACATATCTTAATCGCAATTCTGATTTTAATTCTTTTCGATATATGCAATTTCTTTAGGTACATTTCTTAGTTTACAACAATATTTTTAATCTCTTTGCATTCATTATATAATTGCATCTTGTAGATCAATTTTTGAATTTAACAAAAAAATCTACTACCTATATTTTTTCAAATAATTATTAAATAATTAAATAAAATGTGTAGATATAACGTGGGCATTAGTTAATTGATATTATTAGGGTATAATGTACAAATAATATATTGACGTACCAGTACCATACCTCTGTGTATAATTGTCGCATTTATTTCCCAAATGTATGCGGTTCGTTTCATAAACGCCGAATCAGGGACCTTTTCGTCTCAGGTAGTTGCCAACAGGTCGTCGCCTTCGTTTTCGATCGTATCTAGGCTGGTTCTGGTTTGCAGTGAATTATTACCAAGGATGCAGTGACAGCGAGATAAAACGACCGACCTACCGAACCATTAGTACACACATGTCTATAATTACGAGATGCACAAAAACAATTTACTCCAATCGAAGTAAACTCAATGGCCTAATTTTACAATTATTCTCGTTAAATCTCGCGATTATTTTCGTTAAATTACGCGTGGTATTATTTTAATTAAAATAAAATAAAGATGAATCCGGAGAATTATTAAAAATTATCTTACTTATTGATAATTATGTCGTTATTTCGTTTGGTAAAACTTTTCTGAATATCGTTCGTATTTTTTCCGGATCGGGGCTAAGGGGGGAAAAGTTAGGGTAAGATCCGAATCTCTAAACGAGAGAAGCGAGCGGACAGAGGGGTTGTGTATGTGTCGCGAACATTCCGCTGTCGAGGCGCGTTCCACGAGCATTCACTCACGCCGACGCTACCATTAATAATCACTTTGATGCATAACGCGGCCTCGCTATTATTTACTCGGCCGTCACTCGCGCCGGCCCCCACGATTTACAGGCGTATTGTAGAGACGGAGGGACTTATGTAGCGGCAGGCGCGGTACGACTTTTGCCGTTGCATCGCCTTTTTTTCGTCGCTGAAATTAAGTATCCGACGAGTTTTCGTTCTTGGAGATGGCTCAGCTTAGCGGATCCCGTCAGTTCGCGATGTCGCAGCTCGATGATATATGGCTATGCAGAGTCGATACCTCGAAATACGTTCTAGTAAAAGATCGACGTACATTAACAAATAGGTCAAGTAGCTATTTTGCTAAAAAAAATAGCATACAAAAATTGCATATTGTTGTGTGTTCTAAAAACTTCTATTTTATACATATTATATTTCTATTTTTTATTAACCAATATATTGCATTTAATTTTTTCGGCTCGCTTAATTATCTAATCACTTCTCTCGCGCGATTATCGCGAATAAGAACATTTCGCCGAATAGAATCATTTCTTTGCAAGAGAAAACGAAATAACGAAGAGCGAGGGAGGACGGTAACACACGTGTATCCGTCATGAAGGCGCCGAGTGACAAACTCGCTGACGTGCTTTAATTAGCGACAGGGAAAGAGATTAGAACTCAGCCTTGGGACTTGGCGTTGCCGTCACTAATGCACCTCGGGATATGGGATTCCGTGGAGCTCTCGCGAGGGGAACGAGCACGAGTGAGATCTCTGGGAGTGACAATTTCAGGAGCGATTAGCCGTCACGCTCTGAGTTATGCGCTTACTAAACGGCGCGACGCGCCCCATTGAACCGCGCACGACGCGTTTTTCTTAAAAATAGAATTACGATCTCTCGTGGCCGCTTTCATCGCTCCTTAGTTAAGAGGCGGAGAGGAGTGACCGTAGTTGAGACGCAGGGTCAAGTCGAGGAAAAAAGTAGGCCGGCGATTATCCGCATTAAAAGACGAATGCGCAATCTTCTCGTCTCTATTCTTGGCAATATATATGAGAAATTTAATTTAAGCACCCTTACTACCCTCTATGACTTTTTCGTTCTTTCTTTTGTCTGAGAGATGCTGAGCGATGATTTAGATCGTGTGAGAAGAGAAAAAGCACATATGCATACCGTAGCTTGAAATGTTGAAAGAATCTTGAATTCGATATTTATCGACTATGTGAAATAAATTGCATAATGCATAAACAAAGAACTAATATTTTGCTCTCAATTTTAAGGGAAACACACATATCTTTTCAGGTCGCACGTACAATGATTTGAATCAGTATCCTGTATTTCCTTGGGTATTGACAAACTACGAAACAAAGGAACTTGACCTCAGCTTACCGAGTAATTATCGAGATTTGTCAAAGGTATAGTTCAACAATTCTTCGTAAAATTTACATATGTACATTTTATAGGACAATGAGAAAGATATTCAATTCGACTTGATTTTTTTCATGCATGTCGTATGCAAAATATATCGATACCTAAGCCTAAAATATTGCAGCAAGATTTTATGCAAGAATGTTCACGATTTTTTTTTCAGCCGATTGGAGCATTGAATCCAAACAGAAGAGCTTATTTCGAGGAGCGATTTCAAGGATGGGAACACGACACAATACCACCTTTCCATTATGGCACGCATTATTCTACGGCGGCTTTTGTTTTAAATTGGATGATACGTGTGGTAAGTATTTTATTTTATGAAAGTTACATATTTGGTTTGACAAAACATTACTCAACTCTATTTCGCCCACTTACTATATCTGTGAAAAACAGATAGTATATTTTTACAACAATCATCACTCAAATATTTAATCGATAGAATAAATTTATTACATCTATTAAAATAATGCTCGTTAAAGATGAAAATACTCTCTGATTAGCACTATCACGTCAGTTCATTTATAAATGTTAAATTAAAGTTTAATTTAACGATATAAAACCGGGTCTTTATTTATGTAATGGGCGTATAATTAACTTTCAATCGCTGATTTTTAGTCTTTCCACTTACGAAGCGTGTCCAGTCTGCACCATAAATTTAAGCGACACTTTTAGTACTGCGTGCACACTAATTTGGGGTCGTCGAAACGCCCTCGTGCCAACGACGCCCGCCTTCTCGTTAAATATACACATTTGTTTTCTGTTGCATTTCCTCGTTCACTTAAAGTTTAGAATGTAGTAATTGAAAAACGTCTTCATTTTCCTTTGTTCTTTCTAAAATAGCGTATGTTTATGTAACAATGTTACTTCGCTGTATATAAATTATCATTTCCAACTATGGTTTCATATCGTCAGTTTATATCACTTTTGGATTTATATTTAATCGGCTTTATATATTTAAACATGTTTGTATTTATATTATTGCACATATTTAAATGCAATTTTGATATATAATATACTTAATTATTTATTTGCTGATCGATATTTCAGCGTATTAAAGCATGTTAAAATATTACATCCTAAATAATTTATTTATCTATAACTCCTGTGTTTGTTCGCCGGGGAGATACGTTAACGACCTTGTTATATCCTTATTATATCTAGGAGTCTTATCATAAAATATAAAGGAATAGTTAGACTTGGTATGTAACGCGGACCGCTCCCATTAAGTTGCAAAAATCAGTTTTATGCCCACGCATTCGCGTGCCGCAGCACAAAAGTGCATCGATTATGTGTGTGGCCTTTCACTAGCGTCTGTTCGCCCTGTCAACGAAACGGATGACTGACCGAGAACGAGAAGGGCTCCCTCAAGAGCCTTGTGCGCACACAAAGAGCCGTCAAAGTGTCTCTCTAAGTGGCGGTTTAGAACTACGCCGCCTTTTCTACGCCCCTATCGCACTTTATGCACTTCTACGTTTATCGTTATTGACGTTCTGCGGGATTTATGTTGCTCGATTTACGTGAGATTTGCGCGAGAAGCTCGACTTAGAGTCTCTCTAAAATGCTCTTGTTTGTTAAATAAATTATTCTTTACACGCATGTACGCAGGAACCGATGACAACTATGTTCTTGGCGTTGCAAGGCGGCAAATTCGATCACCCCAACAGGCTTTTTTCGTCTATCGCGCTCTCGTGGAAGAACTGCCAGCGTGATACGTCCGACGTCAAGGTTCGTTGCATTTAATTAAGATACTCGTAGAATTTACATTTTAGCCACGCCTCGGTGCGTCTAGTCGCATCTTCATTGTTATCTTTATTGCATAAATTTTCTATCGTACGCTTATACCGGAGATATACCGGAGATTTATTGGCGGGGCCATAAATTCGTCTTCTCATTAACAGGAGTTAATTCCGGAGTTTTTCTTTCTGCCGGAAATGCTGGTAAACAGCAATCGCTATCGTTTGGGCAGGCAGGAAGATGGTAGCTCGGTCGGCGATGTTGAATTGCCACCTTGGGCTTCGTCTCCCGAAGAATTTATACGTATAAATCGAATGGTACGGAATTATCTTTTTTAAAGTTTACATCAAGATTAAATTAATGTTGCAAATTGAGTTAAAAATAATATCTAAGTGTACACATATTTTTTTTACAATCAATACGTTTCATTAAATTGCATTTTCTTCAGGCACTCGAGTCCGAGTTTGTATCTTGTCAATTACATCAATGGATCGATCTGATATTTGGTTATAAGCAAAAAGGTAAGAAAATTGATAATTTACCAAATTTCTTACAATTATTAAAAATTCCGAGAGCTTTTTCTATAAGTATATATAAATCCATTACATCTCTGACATTAACGTACGTCGAATACCGAAATAAAGAGAATCTCTGTCATTTAATATATAAAATAATAGAATTTTATTGAGATATATCTACGCCGATCGCGAAATCATTTTTGGCGTCAAGTTCGGACGAAAACCCATGAATTGAGTCAATTCATAGCGTTCGCACAATGGCAGGCGCCGTTCGCGAATACCCTAGGATTGCGCCTTGGGTGTTGAGACAGAGGCAGTCGAGTCAAATTAGATTTCCACCGATGGTAATTGCGGATGGCGCCTCTATATCCGGCGCTTCCCCGAAGATGCTGTCCCGGCATCGGGAGGGCAACGAGGGAACGAGGGAGGATTCCTGGCGCGTATGGAAGGAATTAGTTTTTAGTTAGCTTCCTCTCTCTCGGGCCCTGTCCCGACCAATTAGGCACGTGTGCCGAGCGTGACAATGCGTCCCACCCATAATATGCAACACGTTTACGCGAGCAGCCGGTAGCAGCACGAAAGTAGAGTCAACCGGAAATACCGGCCACAAGCAATCGCCTTGGGGACTCTCAGAGTCGCTCTCGGAGGAATGCATCGTGTCGCGCAATGTGGCAACCGAATAAATCATAAAATTGTAACGAGAGAGGCAGGTGCGCAGAATCTTTTCGTGTAACATTTCGATTATCTTGTTCTCGCAGGCCCGGAAGCCGTGCGTGCGACCAACGTTTTCTACTATTTGACGTACGAGGGTAACGTGGAATTGGACGTGATCAGTGATATCATGATAAGGGAAGCAATAGAAAATCAAATTAAGAATTTCGGACAGACGCCGTCGCAGCTCTTGATGGAACCACATCCTCCGAGGAGTTCAGCAATGCATTTGGTAAGAGGTTACTTAATATATTACATATATATTAAGTATATTATATATGTATATTATATATATTCATATATCCACGAAAAAATTTGACGTGGTCTTAAAACATGGAAAATATTCTTCCAGTCACCAATGATGTTCTCGAGCATTCCGGATGATGTGTGCATGACTATCAAGTTCCCATCTAATTCGCCGATCTGTCATATCTCGGCTAACACTTATCCCCAATTGCCACTGCCATCGGTTGTGACGGTAACCACCGGGCAGCAGTTTGCTGTCAATCGGTGGAATACCAATTATGCAGGTAAAGTAATTTTCCACACGTTGCAGTACTTAAGTCTCCATCGTCTTTTATTTATTTGATTTTAATTTTTCGTAGCCTCTGTGCAATCTCCGAGCTATGCAGACACGCCTCAGGCTCAGGCTGTCAACCAACCATTATCTATGGACCCTGTTCTCTGTAAATACATATACATAAATTTAATAATATTATGTATACATATGTGAGACTGACAATGCTATTTTATATATTTCCAGCTCAAGCGGCAAACAGCTCAAATCCAATGTTACAACGTCGACATCTAGGCGATAACTTCAGTCAGAAACTCAAAATTCGCAGTAATTGTTTTGTCACCACTGTGGACAGTCGATTTTTGGTGACCTGTGGATTTTGGGATAACAGTTTCCGCGTCTTTTCGACCGAAACAGGTAAGTCTTGATGTTTCACGATTGATTAATCGCGCTAAGTACGCGACATATAATAAATAAATAAAAATAGACAATATTCGCTTGCATACAGAGCTTTAAAAAGTAGGAAATTGTCTTTTGCAGCGAAAATCGTCCAGATAGTTTTCGGTCATTACGGTGTCGTCACTTGCTTATCGCGCAGCGAGTGCAACATCACTTCCGACTGCTACATCGCATCCGGAAGTGCGGATTGTACCGTCCTTCTCTGGCATTGGAACGCCAGAACTCAGACCATCGTCGGCGAGGGTGAAGCACCAGCACCACGTGCCACCCTCACAGGTCACGAACAACCTGTGACAGCCGTCGTCATATCTGCCGAATTGGGTTTAGTTGTCTCGGGATCGCACTGTACGTATCTAAAAAATATGAGTCTTAAAAAGAGAAGTAGAATATATATATATATATATATTTCTTTGAAAAAATTCTATAATCATTAACTCACGCGCAAACTGTTTAATGCATATAATTTTGATATCTGGTGTTATAGACGGCCCAGTACTTGTTCATACTACTTTCGGCGATCTCCTGAGATCGCTCGAGGCACCGAACGGATTTTCGTCACCCGAAAACATCGCTATGTCACGCGAAGGCGTTATTGTGGTGAATTATGAGCGTGGACACATAGCGGCGTTTACTATAAACGGAAAGCGTCTTCGTCACGAGTCTCACAACGATAATTTACAAGTAACTTTCGATTGCTTATTTTTTTAAAAATAATTTGTGACATGGTAACATTATCTTCATCTTATCATTTTTTTTAATTTTTAGTGCCTATTGCTGAGCAGGGACGGCGAATACTTGATGACAGGAGGTGACAAGGGTATCGTAGAAGTTTGGCGAACTTTCAATCTTGCTCTACTTTATGCTTTTCCTGCATGCGAAAGTAGCGTGCGTTCTCTCGCGCTCGCTCATGATCAAAAGTGAGTATAATTCGACATCTTAAACATCTTCCTGAAATTGTTTAGCGGTGTGATACAACGTTAGCATAAATTTTACGAATTTCACTGCAAAATGAAGCGCTTTATCCCTATCCTAACGAGCAATGCATTTTGTTTTACAGGTTTCTTTTAGCTGGTCTGGCAAATGGGTCCATTGTGATATTCCACATCGACTTCAACAGATGGCATCATGAGTTCCAGCAGCGTTACTGAAATTACGATTTTCTCTTTGCCTAAGAAAGTAAGGCACATCCCATAAAATGTTAATACAGACTTTTGCGCTTATCTCTTCAAATGATATGACAATTTTGAACCTACATATGTATATCTCGGACAAATAGCGCTTCGTTCGTGCGATTCCTCGTTGATCGTGAATCATTCGCGAGAGTTTACAAATGTGCGACTAGAAACAGAAATATTAATTTGCGCGACATTTGTACGGGCCAGCTTCTCGTCAGACACTATAGTTTTAGATTTGCCGCAATTTATTCCGCAAAATAATCTGTCAGCCGTTCGGATTAAGTGCAATGAGCGGCAATGAAACGAGTGCTGTATTTTTAAGCGTATATGCTGTGGATTTTAAACGTTCAGCAATAAACTCGCTTTTCGTGGCTGCGTGCAGTGCTTCCGTAAGAAGAAACGTTCGAACGGAGGAAGATATAAGGCGCAATCACAGAAATGCAATCGGAATTTCAGGTTTATCTCTGCGCTTAATTATACCGAGTCAAACTCACATCTCGCAAGCTAATAAAGCGTGAAAATTATACGCGTGTCGCTCGAAACGCTAGTCAATTAACGAAGACTCGGATCTACTTATTTGCGGATTGTTCGCGCGATTTCGTCTCACGCGAGCGTAAAGAAAGAGAGAGTCTACGCTCTACCGGGGAAAAATAAACCGCTGATACAAAAAAGAGGAAAACCGCGCGTCGACAAAGACGGCGGAGCTACGTGAACATATGTTATTTTTATGCCTGAAACTGCACGTGGATTTAGCCACGACACTTTAGCGTTAATGTCCAATGTAAATACGGATATATTCTTCACGTTATATATAAATATATATATACATACACACACGTACATACACATGCGTGTATGCTTAATTCCGTATATATCAGATGGGCCGAGGAGGAGATATGCGCGTATTTTATCGCGAGAGATTTGCATTGTATTCTTCGCAGACGCGTATTAATGTCGCTCACGTCGAACTTTTTGGCTAAGCACCTTGTACGTTCAGTTTGGACTACGAATGCACTGCGAACACGCACTGCGAACATGCACTGATGCCGATGCGCCGGAAATGGATGCTGCGCGGAAGTACCTCGCTAATCTATATCTAATTCTCCGGATATCGCGCGGTATCAGTCCCCGCTACACTTTCTACACCCTAATATTCGCGTCCTTCAAAAGAGATCCTAATTTTTATCAAAGCCGTCCAGCTTAACTTTCGCGAGGATATTTCTTAGTATTTTCGCACGCGACGTATATTAATCAGCAAAGCAAGTTATTTAGGCTAAAAATGACATCCCGAATTCATCCTTAAACATTCCGCGACTTGTCGAGGATCATCTGTGTGTAAATGCATCATCGGTAATCTCCCTAGGATGACCTCGACTGACGATGATAGAGCAGAGTATACGAGAAAGAGAGAAAGAAAGAAAGAGCGCGTATAAATGTGAGTGAGAGAATGCAGATATATACCTTACATCCAACAACGATGGGGAAGAAGATGCTTGATCGTGCATAAGTGGTAGAATTTACTGGCTTGATTTTCGTTCGTACGTCATCGTAGAACGTGTGATAGCTGTCTTGTAGGTATTACTACTAAATACTATTGTCATTCTGAATCATCCTGTTTCACGAAAAAGCCGTAAAACATGGGACATATAGGTATATAGCCTTCAGTTATTTGTACGTATTCTGAATATAGTGTCTTGTTGTCATCTCAGTTAATCTTGTGTAACAAGTAATTATTTATCTATCTATCTAAGGGGAAATCTCTCATTCCGTTGTCACTACATTTAATAGCCATATGACTATAACGAATGTATTTCTAAAGTTATCGCAACAATAGTCAGAAAATCTTCGTGTATACGAGAGAATGATGAGAAGTGCAAGAGCGCGAAAAAAGAGAGAGAGAAAGAGAGAGGAGAGAATAATAAGATGATAAGAGGAAAAAAGAGAGAGCATAAATGTAATCTATTTGGAGCGAATATTTCACGGATCGCAGTTGATTATCACGACGATTTAAGAAGATGCCGTAAAATAGATTTTGTTTATATTATATATAATTATCATTTTATATAATTATATATAATATTATATATAATTATATTTATTATAATTATTATAATTATATATAATTATATTTATTATAATTATTATTATAATTATATATAATTATATTTATATTGTACAATTATATTATATAATTGAAGCGAATGAATCAATCATTATTTGCTTTGCTTAATTGAATGGGCGATATTATTATATTTGATTCTAACAATTATCTAATTATTGGACTAGTCAGAAAGCGATTTGAAAGAATCTGAAATATTAACAAAAGCAGTTTAGAATTTTTTAAATAGCCAAAATCCTTCGCGCTTTTGACAATTTTAATAAAATGACATTTAATGATTGACGTTTTCAACGTTGGAAAAAATCAAGTTTTAATAACGCAGTATCGGTGCAACGGCAAGAGATAGATTTTCGATACCTCGATACGTGTTCTAGTCAAGGATTACCGTCGAGTAACCGTTGCGAATCATCTGCGATCCTCAGCATTTATATAGATATCGATACACTTAAAAGATATGCCGTACTGTTTATACGTGTAGGTGTATAAAGTAAAATAAAGGCGTAGTGCCGTCGTTTTTCAAGCGATCAATCATCACCTTGGGTTTGCGAGAGATAGCGGTTACGATCGTAATATCGATTCCTGCTGTGCACCGGACGATCAGGTGGCAATCCGCTTGCACAACCAATAATCGTACAATTTTTAAGCGTATAGGAGAAATGTTACGTGTACAACGTGTTAATAATGGTGTATTGCCACTCTCGTTATGGGCGTGCTTTTGCATGATATCGTTAGTACTGTTTTGTTTTCATTTCATTCGCGCGAGAAACGAACAAAAAAAATAAACAAAAATGAATGAACGAGAAAGATTGGCAATCGAAGGATAGAATTGAAAGGGACGAGAAGCCAAGGATTGAGGGTTGTGTCTGAGTGCTTTCAATAATATCGCTAACTCTGTCGCATATACGTGTGGAAAAGAATTTCTGTCACACATGTAAATGTTTACGTGTATCGATGTATAGGCGCGTACTCTCTATGGACATTTTATTTTCGCTAAATGAAATACGATTATAAGTGAGAAAGAGAAGCATACGAACCATTCCAACTGCATTTCCTGCTTTTTGCCAATTGCATCTGTCAATGTATTTGGGATCGATCAAAGTCGTCAAGGAAAGAATAAATAAAATCGGCGCTCCTTGTTTACGTGAATACGGTTCAAATTTGAAAAAAAAGTCGAAGTGCGCTAATAAAATGGGAACGTTTGAAGACATGTATTTGCAAGTACGATGTGTTCAACCAGGCGGCGCCCATTTTTCGTACTATTGATTAATGAGCGCGAAGGCAGCGTAATGGATGAGAATGCATCGTAGTCGATAAGAAGTCGCATAAAAAAAAAGAGTTTTTATATTTGTTTATAGATGTGTGAGAATGTGCTGCACTCTTTAAGCAAGTTGTTAGTGAATTCCCTCCATATTGCTAATATACATAAAGGAAGTTAACTCAGATCGATTTCTGTCCGCGTACTTGAACATTTCAGTACATAAAAAAAAAATAAATATTGCTAAATATTTTAAATAACGCTAAGTACAACGCTACAAGAGTTTGCCTATATTATTATTACGATTTATTGTCATTATATTATTATTAATATTATTCTTATTATTATACGATTGTGTGGTTACACATTAACGTACTTAATATTAACGATTATCTATATACAGAAGCATAGATTTGTATATTCGTCGGATAAGGCCCTTAATGTTTGCGTGTTAAGTGATAATAATTTACTTATTATACCCATATTACTATTACGAGGAAGGCGCGAGAAATTGTCAAGTTTTATCCGGTTCGTTCATATATTCAATATAATATGCCGTGAGCTGCCCGTAGAGAAGTACTTACATCTAGATTAATCAATGCGTCTTTAATGTTTTATAAGCGTAATCGCGGGCTGAAAGAAATGAAAGATGAACGACGCTGCAAAACACACGCGACACGGATATAACACTCAAGCGCTTACTTATTAGGCTCGTATTATCTACCTAAGTCTGGTTTAAGCTTTTCAAAAAGAGACTGTTTAAGAGTGACGCGGGAGAGAGGGAGAAAGTATAGTCAACGTAAAAGTCGAAGTAGCGAAGAAGCTCAACAGGATGTGGTAGATCGACATCTCGATACTCACGAGAGAGTGTGTAAAATCGAAAAAAAAAGCTTTTGTCATGTATGATCATTTTTTTACATCTCACACGTGAATAGTCAATATAACACACCGTAACCGTGAAAATTGGAGCAACCACTCGATCATCACGCGGATCCAATGGAGGCTCGTCTCGTATGTATATGGTTTGTGCCGAAATAATGTTTTTATAAGCACCCGTTGACTCGTTTCTCTGTCTCCGAAAAACGTAAAAGCGACGCGATATCTATAACATTTGCGTCCCAATCCACACCGCGCGAATCAATGAGTCGAGTTCTCTCTTCCGATTTACGGAACGTTTAAAACGCGCGATTTACATCTCGTCCGGATCGAGCCTCCTGTCGATGCATGGACAATTTCGACGGTGAACGTTTCTGTTTTTTTTGTCATCTCAAATTAGAGAGATGCGCACGAAAGCATTAATCGATTGCGCGTTTCGCGAAAATGTAATTAGAGGCCTAAAATTGGTTTCGCCGGCGATGTTACAGCGCGGTTACAAATAAAGGTTCGATTGATGAATGGCAGAATGGTACCGGGACGCATCGTCGAAAGAGTCTCGACACTTATTGTCTCTTGTATGATTTTCGACGAAGCCAAATCACGTGATCACAGGCATCGACGATCACCTTATTGACGTCGTTGACGGGATATACACGGTGCAGATTTAATTCCCGCCACTTTTAAGGAGTACTACTAGGTAGAGAAATACTTAAGTCTCGTTGCTACATACCAGTATAAGCTCTATCGCTTATTTTATACTTAGAAGTATTGTAATGTTTCGATTAGAGGTAATATAATGGGAAAGTTGTATCTTAGCGTAAGATAGACTAATCTGTAAAGATAAGTAGTCAAATAAATGAAAAGTACATTTGATGTTGCAGACGATCCTTTTTCTTTATAATTTCCGACAGACAAACTCGATATTTTAATTATATAATTTAATCCTATATTTAATCCTATATAAAAAAAAGCATGTTAAGTCCATTCTCGCAAGTATTGTTGCCGCTTTCTCGCGATGTTGATTGGTTGTCTCGAATGCTATTGTGCGTTATGTTCGTACCATCGAGCGGCTGTCATCGCTGAGTAATTGCGCCACGAAAAAGATGAATATAGTAAGAAATTGTTAACTCGTACTACTTAATCTATCTAAATTCTTACTTTGCGCATAATAAAATTACGATATGTAAAATGCATATCATTTTTTATTGTTTTTGACTTGCATTTATGATTTTATGTTAATAATTAAATGATTGCGCGACAAAAACTCTAACCGTAGTGAGAAATTGTTGACTCGTACTACTTAATCTATCTACATTCTTACTTTACGCATAATAAAATTATGATATATAAAGTGCGTGTTATTTTTTATTGTTTTTGACTCGCATTTATGATTTTATACTAATTACTGAGTGATTGCGCGACGAAAAGGCTGAATATAATGAGAAATCGTTGACTCGTACTACTTAATCTATTTACATGCTTACTTTGCGCATAATAAAATTACGATATATAAAGTGCGTGTTATTTTTTTATTATTTTTGACTTGTATTTATTATTTTATCAAATATAAATCGGTAATAGATAGGCTATTCGAGCCGTACGCGGATGTCGGTGCGTCGATTCCAACGAAAATTAATTTTAAGCAAAATGTGTGCCCCGTGCACAATTAGTTATTCCAACGAAAAATTAATTTTCGTTGGAATCGACGCACCGACATCCGCGTACGACTCGAATAGCCTATCTATTACCGATTTATATTTGATATATATCGAGCCTTTATATTCTTAGTGGTTATTATTTTATGCTCATGGCAGAGTAATTGCGCGACAAAAAGACTGAATCTTTTCCTTTTCTAAAAAAGATATGTAAAATCAATACTCGTATATATCAAAGCTTATTGTTGTCGCTTTTCCGCGATGCTTATTGGTTGTCAAGATTCGTGTTGTGTGTTATATTCATAGCATTAAAAGGCTGTCATCGCGAGGATTAGCAGTTTGACAGTTTGCACAACGCACAATGCGAATCGAAACAGTCAATCAGCATCGCGGAACAAATGCAACAATACTTGCGAGAATCGACTTACAATTAACATGCCTTTTTTAGAAAGGGATGTTATAATATTTAAAATTCGATTAATATTTTTTACAATTATAAACGGATTTTTGTCAAAAAATATTAATCGCGAATAAAATATATTATAATATATTATTTAAAACATATTATCAATATAATATTTTCAACATATTATATACATCCCCATTACCGCTATAGAATTGTTATAAAATAAATAATTTCTCACTCACCGATACGTACAGTAGCGGAGTTGTAATACACAGCACACATTGATCTGAAAACAAAATATTCAAATTATGTATATACATATGTGTGTGTCAAATATCTTATAAACAATGCAGTTTAGAAAAAATGTTTTTATATTGCATACTTCACAATTGTCCCACTGTCGCCCGATGCTCTCCCCGGGCCTTCTCCACCTCTTTTGGTCCATGGTAGCACTCACGACACTCGCGAAAACACGAATAATTACAATCGCCCGACTTTACACGGCAGTGAGAATAACATATATTAGATTCATGTATGTCTCTGTCAAATCGTGAATAAGAGTCGAAACTCAAAATCATGAGACTCGAGGACGTTTGATCATAATAAATAATTTGCCCCAGTGCTACTGCTGGGATAAATAGTTACTGATACAGTAAAACTATCTATAAAAAGCAAATTTATATTATGTGCATACGTCTACCTTCAATTGTCGATATAAAAGGCAAATATATATTATGTGCACACGTCTACCCCTTTCTGTCGACATCACGTGAGATTCTGGCAGACACCACGACGACGCGAATGCCGATCCGCGAAAATGCGTTGACTAACACGCGCGATACTTTTATTAAACGACGATTTTTAATTAACGACGACTCGATTTCCTATCCGCGAAAGTGCATTAATTTAATATGCGCGATATTTTAATGGCGTTCCCGAATTTTACAATCAACGCCCGTTTTACGCGAGAATCACACATGGATTTAACAAATTGGGATAACATACACGTATGTCTCAGTCAGTCGTGGAGAGCCTAAACTCAAAACCACGAGACTCGAGAACGTTGCATCATAATATATATTTCACCCCGGCGATACTGCCGGATCAGTAGTTACCTATAAGGTGAAATATTTATTATGGGCATACGTCTACCCCTTTCTGTCGACATCACGTATGATTCTGAAAGACGCCACGATGACGCGAATGTCGATCCGCGAAAATGCGTTGACTAATACGCGCGATACTTTTTTTACGACGACGCGATTTCCTATCCGCGAAAGTGCATTAATTTAATATGCGCGATATTTTAACGGCATTCCCGAATTTTACAATCAACGCCCGTTTTACGCGAGAATCACACATGGATTTAACAAATCGGGATAACATACGAACGTATGTCTCAGTCAGTCGTGGAGAGCCTAAACTCAAAACCACGAGACTCGAGAACGTTGCATCATAATATATATTTCACCCCGGCGATACTGCCGGAACAGTAGATATCTACGAGGTGAAATATTTATTATGGGCATACGTCTACCCCTCTCTGTCGATATCACGTATGATTCTGAAAGACGCCACGACAACGCGAATCCCGATCCGCGAAAGTTTATTCACTAATTATGAGCCATAATTTTATCGGAACATCTGCTCTTAAAAATGCGATTATATATATATTTGAATAATTTTAATTCATAATTTTTAGTTTTATATAGTTATACAAATATAATATAATAATTATATATATTATTATCATTTAGGTATACATTAATCTATTTTACTATGTGTTACATGGAAAAAAAATTTATTATAATTTCTTTCAATATTATTGTTGAATTTAATGTGAAAAAATTATCGTTATAAAAAAAAATGTACAAAGTTTTCTTTAAAAATATTTATATCAGATAAAATTAATTTCATAAAAATGTGATAATATGATGTAAATAATATGTTATAATATTTTAAACTCGAATATTTATGACAGAAATCAGCTGATAACTGTCAAAAAGAATTATGACATTATTTAAAACATATATTATTATTTTAATTTTTATAACATATTATTAGTTTAAAATTTAAATAAATCGTTAATTTGCTAATTAAAATTTAAAATAATAATAGGTTATAAAAATTAAAATAGTAATATATGTTGTAAATAATATATTATAATGCCTTAGCTGCGATTAATATTTTTTGACAGAAATCAGCTGATAGCTTTCAAAAATAACAATCGAATTTTAAGTATTATATTATATTATTTAAAACATATTATTATTTTAATTTTTATAACATATTATTATTTTAAAATTTAATTAGCAAATTTTCGCTTTATTAATATTTTTTGACAGAAATCAGCTGATTAAAGCGTTAATTTGCTAATTAATTTTTAAAATAATATGTTTTAAATAATATGTTATAATATTTTTGACTGTTATCAGCTGATTTCTATCAACAAATATTAATCAAGAAGAAGGTATTATAACATATTATTTACAACATAACACTATTTTAATTATATTACTATTAAATATATCACTATTTTTATCCGCATTGTAAACTTTATGCATCGCATCGCCTTTATTTCAATCGAATATAATTCAAATTATAATACTTTAAGAGAGAATCGCAACTTTGAGCATCGTATTCAGATTCACAAATGATAGAATCGTTTTCATTAGAGACTCTTTAGAAGTTATTAAAATATTCATGAGATTGTTAATACGAATAGTTATTGAAAATATATATAATGCATAATTTAAATTTCTTTCTGAGCTAATCTCGAAAATAGATTTTTTAACCAATATTGTATTATTATTACATTAGTGTTTTCTGATATACTGGCTATATATTTCGCGAATAATAAAAAAAATTAATTCGAGTTATATTTTGCTCAAAGTACCTAAAGTATAGTCTTTCAAATAAAAAAAAATAATATTAAAATATTCATGAGATTGTTAATACAAATGCTTATTGAAAATATATATAATATATAACTTAAATTTCTTTCTGAGCTAATTTCAAAAATAGATTTTTTTAACCAATGTTATATTATTGCGTTTTTTGAAAAAAAAAAAAAAAAAAAAGAATAACTTTAAGATATTTATGAAATTCTTAATGCGAGTGCTTATCGAAAATATATAATGCATAATTTAAATATATGTATATATAATGCAAATTTATTTCTGAGCTAATCTCTCTCTCAAAAATCAATTTATATCCTAAAAAATATTATATTATTATTATATTAGCGGTTTTCATATGCTGGCTAATATATATTTCAAGTAAATGGCGATGATATAAATTCGATGATAGGTATAATTAGTTAAATAAAATCAATTTACTCACCGGTCGTTGAAACGCGGTTATATTCTCGTTGATTGTTGCGTCGCTTCGGAAAGTCGTTTCTATAAATAATATTATATTATTATTATATGAGCGATTTTCATATGCTAGCTATATATTTCAGGTAAATGACGATGATATAATCAGGTAAATAAAGTCAATTAGCTCACCAGTCGTTGAAACGCTGCCATATTCTCGTTGATTGTTGCGTGGCTTCGGAAATCGTTCGCCGAGATGCATTTTCATCGACCAGGCATTACTGATTTCGATTTCCCGCATTAAATAATAGATAGAAACGATCGCCCGTTACTTTGTACGGCATTCTCGACACCGATTGCACGCACTACGCACCGGATTGCATAAATAACAACGGATAAATAACGACGATATATAACCATCCGCCACTTTCGATATTCGCGATATGTAGTGAAGTAGTACGCTGTGACGTTGTATGTCGTGACGTAATGCAACAAATTGTGCGGCGCGAACTTCACGCGGTTCGCGCACGACACAATCATCTGAAAACGATACATTATATGTATCCCCTTTCTAAAAAAGGCATGTTATTGACATTGTTGTCGCTTTTCCGCGATGCTGATTGGCTCTCTGTCGATTCGCGTTGTGTGTTATATTCGTAGCATCGAAAGGCTGTAATCACGAGGGTTAGCAGTTAGCAGTTTGACAGTTAGTCCAAAATAAAATAAAATAAAATAATAATATGTTTTAAATAATATGTTATAATACTTTAAACTTGATTAATATTTTTGACATTCGCCTTATGTGTTATATTTGTAGCATGAAGAGGCTGTCATCGTGAGGGTTAGCAGTTAGCAGTTTGACAGTTAGTCTAAAATAAAATTAAATAAAATAATGACATGTTTTAAATAATATGTTATAATACTTTAAATTTTGATTAATATTTTTGCGGAAAAGAGGCAACAATACTTGCGAGAATCGACTTAATATGTCTCTTTTAGAAAAAGACTAGAATAACACAAGCGCGCGTTATGCCATTCCTCGATTTTATTAAAAAAAGTATGATGTATTTATATAAAGTTTGTTTAAACTTCATTAATATTTTTTTACAGAAATCAGATGATTAAAGCATTACATTGCCAATTAAATTTTAAAATAAAATATGTTATAAAAATTAAAATAATATATATTTCCTTAAACTCGATTAATATTTTTTGACAGAAATCAGCTGATAGCAGTTATAAATATTAATCGAGTTTAAGGAATTATATATTACATTATTTAAAACATATTATTTTAAATGTTATAACATATTCTTATTTTTAAAATTAATTAGCAAATTAACGTTTTAATCAGCTGATTTCTGTAACAAAAATATTAATCGAGGATAAGATATTACAACATATTATTTACAATATATTGCCATTTTAATTTTTATAACATATTACTATTTTAAATTTAATTATCTTACTATATTAATATTTTCTAATATATTTATTTAATTAAGAAGTAGTATATTTATTAAGTTAAGAATAGAATTGAGACATGAATACAAATTTACAATTAAGGTTTCGTAGATATAATTTTTATACCAAAAATTATTTTCTTAATTAGAGTCACAAATATATTTCGTCCGACACTTTTCGATAAACTTGATATAATTCGAATTCCGAATGCGCAGTAGAAATGAGTTTCGACATATATTACCGCGATATATGCATGCAGTCACGCATAATTCGTAATAATGTGCAGACAATGTACTGCTAAAATGTATATAAGATTAATTTTTTGAACGTTTTGAAATATCGAAAATTAAAATTTTTAAGCCGCAAATCGCATACGGCGCAGATTTATATATAGTATATTAGACCAAAAAGGTAGTACGCTGGTATGCTTATGGTACAAAGATAATCTGCAAACAATACACTATTGAAATATATATACGATGAATTTTTGGCTCGCCTTTAAATATTAGAAATCGATACTTTTTTACAGTTGACCCTATGCGATGTAATCTTATTCTATGTATATCAAGTTAAAACATTTGTACGCTGGTGTCTGTTTGGTACCAAATGATTCTGTAATCAATGTACTATTAAAATGTATAATCGATGAAATTCTGGCTCGTCTTAAAATATTAGAAATTGATACATTTTTGCCGCTGACCCTATGTGACGCATCCCTATTTTATTTACATCATATTAAAAAATTTGTACGCTGGTGTCTGCATGGTACCAAAAGATTCTGTAATCAATGTACTATTAAAATGTATAATCGATGAATTTCTGGATCGTCTTAAAATATTAGAAATTGATACTTTTTTGCGGCTGACCATATGCGACGCATATTTATTTTATGTATATCATATTAAAAAATTTGTACGCTGGTGTCTGCATAGTACCAAAAGATTCTGCAATCAATGTACTATTAAAATGTATAATCGATGAATTTTTGGTTCGTCTTTAAATATTAGAAATTCATACTTTTTTGACGCGGACACCATGCGACGCAATTTTATTTTATGTATATCAAGTTAAAAAATTTGTACTCTGGTGTCTGGTTGTTACCAAATAATTCTGTAATCAATGTACTATTAAAATGTATAATCGATGAATTTTTGGCTCGTCTTTAAATATTAGTAATCGATACTCTTTTACCGCTGAATCTATACGACGCATCCTTAATTTATGTGTAGCAAAAGAAAAAGTTTGTACGCTGTTGTCTGCTTGGTACGAAAAGATTCAGTAATCAATGTACTATTAAAATGTATAATCGATGAATTTTTGGCTCTTCTTAAAATATTGGAAATCGATACTTTTTACAGCTGACCCTATGCGACGCAATCATATTTTATGTATATCTAGTTAAAAAATTTGTACGCTGGTGTCTGTTTGGTACCAAATGATTCTGTAATCAATGTACTATTAAAATGATTAATCGATGAATTTTTGGCTCGTCTTAAAATATTGGAAATCGATACTTTCTACCGCTGACCCTATGCGACGCAACCTTATTTTATGTATATCAAGTTAAAAAATTTGTACGCTGGTGTCTGTTTGGTACCAAATGATTCTATAATCAATGTACTATTATAATGTATAATCGATGAATTTTTGGCTCGTCTTAAAATATTAGAAATTCATACTTTTTTGACGCGGACCCTGTGCGACGCATCATTATTTTGTGTTTATCATATTAAAAAATTTGTACGCTGGTGTCTGCATGGTACTAAAAGATTCTGTAATCAATGTACTATTAAAATGTATAATCGATGAATTTTTGGCTCGTCTTAAAATATTAGAAATCGATACTTTTTTGACGCGGACCCTGTGCGACGCATCTTTATTTTATGTTCATCAAATTAAAAAATTTGTACGCTGGTGTCTGCATGGTACGAAAAGATTCTGTAATCAATGTACAATTAAAATGTATAATCGATGAATTTTTGGCTCGTCTTAAAATATTAGAAATCGATACTTTTTTACCGCTGACCCTATGCGACGCATCCTTAATTTATGTATAGCAAATGAAAAAATTTGTACGCTGGTGTCTGCATGGTACCAAAAGATTCTGTTATAAATGTACTATTATAATGTATAATCGATGAATTTTTGGCTCGTCTTAAAATATTAGAAATTAATACTTTTTTGACGGGGACCCTGTGCGACGCATCCTTATTTTATGTTTATCGTATTAAAAAATTTGTACGCTGGTGTCTGCATGGTACCAAAAGATTCTGTTATAAATGTACTATTATAATGTATAATCGATGAATTTTTGGCTCGTCTTAAAATATTAGAAATCGATACTTTTTTGACGCGGACCCCGTGCGACGCATATTTATTTTATGTTTATCATATTAAAAAAATTGTACGCTGGTGTCTGCATGGTACGAAAAGATTCTGTAATCAATGTACTATTAAAATGTATAATCGATGAATTTTTGGCTCGTCTTAAAATATTAGAAATCGATCCTTTTTTACCGCTGACCCTATGCGACGCATCTTTAATTTATGTATAGCAAATGAAAAAGTTTGTACGCTGTTGTCTGCTTGGTACCAAAAGATTCTGTAATCAATGTACTATTAAAATGTATAATCTATGAATTTTTGGCTCGTCTTAAAATATTGGAAATCGATACTTTTTTACCGCTGACCCTATGCGACGCATCCTTAATTTATGTTTATCGTATTAAAAAATTTGTACGCTGGTGTCTGTTTGGTACCAAAAGATTCTGTTATCAATGTACTATTAGAATGTATAATCGATGAATTTTTGGCTCGTCTTAAAATATTAGAAATTCATACTTTTTTGACGCTGACCCTATGCGACGCATCCTTAATTTATGTATAGCAAATGAAAAAGTTTGTACGCTGTTGTCTGCTTGGTATCAAAAGATTCTGTAATCAATGTACTATTAAAATGTATAATCGATGAATTTTTGGCTCGTCTTAAAATATTAGAAATCGATACTTTTTTACCGCTGACCCTATGCGACGCATCCTTAATTTATGTTTATCGTATTAAAAAATTTGTACGCTGGTGTCTGTTTGGTACCATAAGATTCTGTAATCAATGTACTATTAAAATGTTTAATCGATGAATTTTTGGCTCGTCTTAAAATATTAGAAATCGATACTTTTTTACCGCTGACCCTATGCAACGCAACATTATTTTATGTATATCAAGTTAAAAAATTAGTACGCTGGTGTCTGTTTGGTATCAAATGATTCTATAATCAATGTACTATTAAAATGTTTAATCGATGAATTTTTGGCTCGTCTTAAAATATTAGAAATCGATACTTTTTTACCGCTGACCCTATGCGACGCATCCTTAATTTATGTATAGCACATGAAAAAGTTTGTACGCTGTTGTCTGCTTGGTACCAAAAGATTCTGTAATCAATGTACTATTAAAATGTATATTCGATGAATTTTTGGCTCGTCTTAAAATAATAGAAATTAATACTTTTTTGACGGGGACCCTGTGCGACTCATCCTTATTTTATGTTTATCGTATTAAAAAATTTGTACCCTGGTGTCTGCATGGTACCAAAAGATTCTGTTACAAATGTACTATTATAATATATAATCGATGAATTTTTGGCTCGTCTTAAAATATGGAAATCGATACTTTTTACCGCTGACCCTATGCGACGCAACCTTATTTTATGTATATCAAGTTAAAAAATTTGTACGCTGGTGTCTGTTTGGTACCAAATGATTCTGTAATCAATGTACTATTAAAATGTATAATCGATGAATTTTTGGCTCGTCTTAAAATATTAGAAATCGATACTTTTTTACCGCTGACCCTATGCGACGCATCCTTAATTTATGTATAGCAAATGAAAAAGTTTGTACGCTGTTGTCTGCTTGGTACCAAAAGATTCTGTAATCAATGTACTATTAAAATGTATATTCGATGAATTTTTGGCTCGTCTTAAAATAATAGAAATTCATACTTTTTTGACGCTGACCCTATGCGACGCATCCTTAATTTATGTATAGCAAATGAAAAAGTTTGTACGCTGTTGTCTGCTTGGTACCAAAAGATTCTGTAATCAATGTACTATTAAAATGTATAATCGATGAATTTTTGGCTCGTCTTAAAATATTAGAAATTAATACTTTTTTGACTGGGACCCTGTGCGACGCATCCTTATTTTATGTTTATCGTATTAAAAAATTTGTACGCTGGTGTCTGTTTGGTACCAAATGATTCTGTAATCAATGTACAATTAAAATGTATAATCGATGAATTTTTGGCTCGTCTTAAAATATTAGAAATCGATACTTTTTTACCGCTGACCCTATGCGACGCAACCTTAATTTATGTATAGCAAATGAAAAAGTTTGTACGCTGTTGTCTGCTTGGTACCAAAAGATTCTGTAATCAATGTACAATTAAAATGTATAATCGATGAATTTTTGGCTCGTCTTGAAATATTAGAAATCGATACTTTTTTACCGCTGACCCTATGCGACGCATCCTTAATTTATGTATAGCAAATGAAAAAGTTTGTACGCTGTTGTCTGCTTGGTACCAAAAGATTCTGTAATCAATGTACTATTAAAATGTATAATCGATGAATTTTTGGCTCGTCTTAAAATATTAGAAATTAATACTTTTTTGACGCGGACTCTGTGCGACGCAGCCTTATTTTATGTATATCAAGTTAAAAAATTTGTACGCTGGTGTCTGTTTGATACCAAATGATTCTGTAATCAATGTACAATTAAAATGTATAATCGATGAATTTTTGGCTCGTCTTAAAATATTAGAAATTAATACTTTTTTGACGGGGACCCTGTGCGACGCATCCTTAATTTATGTATAGCAAATGAAAAAGTTTGTACGCTGTTGTCTGTTTGGTACCAAATGATTCTGTAATCAATGTACAATTAAAATGTTTAATCGATGAATTTTTGGCTCGTCTTAAAATATTAGAAATCGATACTTTTTTACCGCTGACCCTATGCGACGCATCCTTAATTTATGTATAGCAAATGAAAAAGTTTGTACGCTGTTGTCTGCTTGGTACCAAAAGATTCTGTAATCAATGTACTATTAAAATGTTTAATCGTAGAATTTTTGGCTCGTCTTAAAATATTAGAAATCGATACTTTTTTACCGCTGACCCTATGCGACGCATCCTTAATTTATGTATAGCAAATGAAAAAGTTTGTACGCTGTTGTCTGCTTGGTACCAAAAGATTCTGTAATCAATGTACTATTAAAATGTATATTCGATGAATTTTTGGCTCGTCTTAAAATATTAGAAATTAATACTTTTTTGACGGGGACCTTGTGCGACGCATCCTTATTTTATGTTTATCGTATTAAAAAATTTGTACGCTGGTGTCTGCATGGTACCAAATGATTCTGTAATCAATGTACAATTAAAATGTATAATCGATGAATTTTTGGATCGTCTTAAAATATTAGAAATCGATCCTTTTTTACCGCTGACCCTATGCGACGCATCCTTAATTTATGTATAGCAAATGAAAAAGTTTGTACGCTGTTGTCTGCTTGGTACCAAAAGATTCTGTAATCAATGTACAATTAAAATGTATAATCGATGAATTTTTGGCTCGTCTTAAAATATTAGAAATCGATACTTTTTTACCGCTGACCCTATGCGACGCATCCTTAATTTATGTATAGCAAATGAAAAAGTTTGTACGCTGTTGTCTGCTTGGTACCAAAAGTTTCTGTAATCAATGTATAAAATATTAGAAATTAATACTTTTTTGACGGGGACCTTGTGCGACGCATCCTTATTTTATGTTTATCGTATTAAAAAATTTGTACGCTGGTGTCTGCATGGTACCAAATGATTCTGTAATCAATGTACAATTAAAATGTATAATCGATGAATTTTTGGCTCGTCTTAAAATATTAGAAATTAATACTTTTTTGACGGGGACCCTGTGCGACGCATCCTTATTTTATGTTTATCGTATTAAAAAATTTGTACGCTGGTGTCTGCATGGTACCAAAAGATTCTGTTATAAATGTACTATTATAATGTATAATCGATGAATTTTTGGCTCGTCTTAAAATATTAGAAATCGATACTTTTTTGACCCGGACCCTGTGCGACGCATCTTTATTTTATGTTTATCATATTAAAAAATTTGTACGCTGGTGTCTGCATGGTACGAAAAGATTCTGTAATCAATGTACTATTAAAATGTATATTCGATGAATTTTTGGCTCGTCTTAAAATATTGGAAATCGATACTTTTTACCGCTGACCCTATGCGACGCAACCTTATTTTATGTATATCAAGTTAAAAAATTTGTACGCTGGTGTCTGTTTGGTACCAAATGATTCTGTAATCAATGTACAATTAAAATGTTTAATCGATGAATTTTTGGCTCGTCTTAAAATATTAGAAATCGATACTTTTTTACCGCTGACCCTATGCGACGCATCCTTAATTTATGTATAGCAAATGAAAAAGTTTGTACGCTGTTGTCTGCTTGGTACCAAAAGATTCTGTAATCAATGTACTATTAAAATGTATATTCGATGAATTTTTGGCTCGTCTTAAAATATTAGAAATTAATACTTATTTGACGGGGACCCTGTGCGACGCATCCTTATTTTATGTTTATCGTATTAAAAAATTTGTACGCTGGTGTCTGCATGGTATCAAAAGATTCTGTTATAAATGTACTATTATAATGTATAATCGATGAATTTTTGGCTCGTCTTAAAATATTAGAAATCGATACTTTTTTGACGCGGACCCCGTGCGACGCATCTTTATTTTATGTTTATCATATTAAAAAATTTGTACGCTGGTGTCTGCATGGTACGAAAAGATTCTGTAATCAATGTACTATTAAAATGTATAATCGATGAATTTTTGGCTCGTCTTAAAATATTGGAAATCGATACTTTTTTACCGCTGACCCCATGCGACGCATCCTTAATTTATGTATAGCAAATGAAAAAGTTTGTACGCTGTTGTCTGCTTGGTACCAAAAGATTCTGTAATCAATGTACTATTAAAATGTATAATCGATGAATTTTTGGCTCGTCTTAAAATATTAGAAATTAATACTTTTTTGACGGGGACCCTGTGCGACGCATCCTTAATTTATGTATAGCAAATGAAAAAGTTTGTACGCTGTTGTCTGCTTGGTACCAAAAGATTCTGTAATCAATGTACTATTAAAATGTATATTCGATGAATTTTTGGCTCGTCTTAAAATATTAGAAATTCATACTTTTTTGACGCTGACCCTATGCGACGCATCCTTAATTTATGTATAGCAAATGAAAAAGTTTGTACGCTGTTGTCTGTTTGGTACCAAATGATTCTGTAATCAATGTACAATTAAAATGTTTAATCGATGAATTTTTGGCTCGTCTTAAAATATTAGAAATCGATACTTTTTTACCGCTGACCCTATACGACGCATCCTTAATTTATGTATAGCAAATGAAAAAGTTTGTACGCTGTTGTCTGCTTGGTACCAAAAGATTCTGTAATCAATGTACTATTAAAATGTATATTCGATGAATTTTTGGCTCGTCTTAAAATATTAGAAATTAATACTTTTTTGACGGGGACCTTGTGCGACGCATCCTTATTTTATGTTTATCGTATTAAAAAATTTGTACGCTGGTGTCTGCATGGTACCAAATGATTCTGTAATCAATGTACAATTAAAATGTATAATCGATGAATTTTTGGCTCGTCTTAAAATATTAGAAATCGATCCTTTTTTACCGCTGACCCTATGCGACGCATCCTTAATTTATGTATAGCAAATGAAAAAGTTTGTACGCTGTTGTCTGCTTGGTACCAAAAGATTCTGTAATCAAAGTACAATTAAAATGTATAATCGATGAATTTTTGGCTCGTCTTAAAATATTAGAAATCGATACTTTTTTACCGCTGACCCTATGCGACGTATCCTTAATTTATGTATAGCAAATGAAAAAGTTTGTACGCTGTTGTCTGCTTGGTACCAAAAGTTTCTGTAATCATTGTACTATTAAAATGTATAATCGATGAATTTTTGGCTCGTCTTAAAATATTAGAAATTAATACTTTTTTGACGGGGACCCTGTGCGACGCATCCTTATTTTATGTATATCGTATTAAAAAATTTGTACGCTGGTGTCTGCATGGTACCAAAAGATTCTGTAATAAATGTACTATTATAATGTATAATCGATGAATTTTTGGCTCGTCTTAAAATATTAGAAATTAATAATTTTTTGACGCGGACCCTGTTCGACGCAGCCTTATTTTATGGTTATCATATTAAAAAATTTGTACGCTGGTGTCTGCATGGTACGCAAAGATTCTGTAATCAATGTACTATTAAAATGTATAATCGATGAATTTTTGGCTCGTCTTAAAATATTAGAAATCGATACTTCTTTACCGCTGACCCTATGCGACGCATCCTTAATTTATGTATAGCAAATGAAAAAGTTTGTACGCTGTTGTCTGTTTGGTACCAAATGATTCTGTAATCAATGTACAATTAAAATGTATAATCGATGAATTTTTGGCTCGTCTTAAAATATTAGAAATCGATACTTTTTTACCGCTGACCCTATGCGACGCATCCTTAATTTATGTATAGCAAATGAAAAAATTTGTACGCTGGTGTCTGCATGGTACCAAAAGATTCTGTTATAAATGTACTATTATAATGTATAATCGATGAATTTTTGGCTCGTCTTAAAATATTAGAAATTAATACTTTTTTGACGGGGACCCTGTGCGACGCATCCTTATTTTATGTTTATCGTATTAAAAAATTTGTACGCTGGTGTCTGCATGGTACCAAAAGATTCTGTTATAAATGTACTATTATACTGTATAATCGATGAATTTTTGGCTCGTCTTAAAATATTAGAAATCGATACTTTTTTGACGCGGACCCCGTGCGACGCATATTTATTTTATGTTTATCATATTAAAAAAATTGTACGCTGGTGTCTGCATGGTACGAAAAGATTCTGTAATCAATGTACTATTAAAATGTATAATCGATGAATTTTTGGCTCGTCTTAAAATATTAGAAATCGATCCTTTTTTACCGCTGACCCTATGCGACGCATCTTTAATTTATGTATAGCAAATGAAAAAGTTTGTACGCTGTTGTCTGCTTGGTACCAAAAGATTCTGTAATCAATGTACTATTAAAATGTATAATCTATGAATTTTTGGCTCGTCTTAAAATATTGGAAATCGATACTTTTTTACCGCTGACCCTATGCGACCCATCCTTAATTTATGTTTATCGTATTAAAAAATTTGTACGCTGGTGTCTGTTTGGTACCAAAAGATTCTGTTATCAATGTACTATTAGAATGTATAATCGATGAATTTTTGGCTCGTCTTAAAATATTAGAAATTCATACTTTTTTGACGCTGACCCTATGCGACGCATCCTTAATTTATGTATAGCAAATGAAAAAGTTTGTACGCTGTTGTCTGCTTGGTACCAAAAGATTCTGTAATCAATGTACTATTAAAATGTATAATCGATGAATTTTTGGCTCGTCTTAAAATATTAGAAATCGATACTTTTTTACCGCTGACCCTATGCGACGCATCCTTAATTTATGTTTATCGTATTAAAAAATTTGTACGCTGGTGTCTGTTTGGTACCATAAGATTCTGTAATCAATGTACTATTAAAATGTTTAATCGATGAATTTTTGGCTCGTCTTAAAATATTAGAAATCGATACTTTTTTACCGCTGACCCTATGCAACGCAACATTATTTTATGTATATCAAGTTAAAAAATTAGTACGCTGGTGTCTGTTTGGTATCAAATGATTCTATAATCAATGTACTATTAAAATGTTTAATCGATGAATTTTTGGCTCGTCTTAAAATATTAGAAATCGATACTTTTTTACCGCTGACCCTATGCGACGCATCCTTAATTTATGTATAGCACATGAAAAAGTTTGTACGCTGTTGTCTGCTTGGTACCAAAAGATTCTGTAATCAATGTACTATTAAAATGTATATTCGATGAATTTTTGGCTCGTCTTAAAATAATAGAAATTAATACTTTTTTGACGGGGACCCTGTGCGACTCATCCTTATTTTATGTTTATCGTATTAAAAAATTTGTACCCTGGTGTCTGCATGGTACCAAAAGATTCTGTTACAAATGTACTATTATAATATATAATCGATGAATTTTTGGCTCGTCTTAAAATATGGAAATCGATACTTTTTACCGCTGACCCTATGCGACGCAACCTTATTTTATGTATATCAAGTTAAAAAATTTGTACGCTGGTGTCTGTTTGGTACCAAATGATTCTGTAATCAATGTACTATTAAAATGTATAATCGATGAATTTTTGGCTCGTCTTAAAATATTAGAAATCGATACTTTTTTACCGCTGACCCTATGCGACGCATCCTTAATTTATGTATAGCAAATGAAAAAGTTTGTACGCTGTTGTCTGCTTGGTACCAAAAGATTCTGTAATCAATGTACTATTAAAATGTATATTCGATGAATTTTTGGCTCGTCTTAAAATAATAGAAATTCATACTTTTTTGACGCTGACCCTATGCGACGCATCCTTAATTTATGTATAGCAAATGAAAAAGTTTGTACGCTGTTGTCTGCTTGGTACCAAAAGATTCTGTAATCAATGTACTATTAAAATGTATAATCGATGAATTTTTGGCTCGTCTTAAAATATTAGAAATTAATACTTTTTTGACTGGGACCCTGTGCGACGCATCCTTATTTTATGTTTATCGTATTAAAAAATTTGTACGCTGGTGTCTGTTTGGTACCAAATGATTCTGTAATCAATGTACAATTAAAATGTATAATCGATGAATTTTTGGCTCGTCTTAAAATATTAGAAATCGATACTTTTTTACCGCTGACCCTATGCGACGCAACCTTAATTTATGTATAGCAAATGAAAAAGTTTGTACGCTGTTGTCTGCTTGGTACCAAAAGATTCTGTAATCAATGTACAATTAAAATGTATAATCGATGAATATTTGGCTCGTCTTGAAATATTAGAAATCGATACTTTTTTACCGCTGACCCTATGCGACGCATCCTTAATTTATGTATAGCAAATGAAAAAGTTTGTACGCTGTAGTCTGCTTGGTACCAAAAGATTCTGTAATCAATGTACTATTAAAATGTATAATCGATGAATTTTTGGCTCGTCTTAAAATATTAGAAATTAATACTTTTTTGACGCGGACTCTGTGCGACGCAGCCTTATTTTATGTATATCAAGTTAAAAAATTTGTACGCTGGTGTCTGTTTGATACCAAATGATTCTGTAATCAATGTACAATTAAAATGTATAATCGATGAATTTTTGGCTCGTCTTAAAATATTAGAAATTAATACTTTTTTGACGGGGACCCTGTGCGACGCATCCTTAATTTATGTATAGCAAATGAAAAAGTTTGTACGCTGTTGTCTGTTTGGTACCAAATGATTCTGTAATCAATGTACAATTAAAATGTTTAATCGATGAATTTTTGGCTCGTCTTAAAATATTAGAAATCGATACTTTTTTACCGCTGACCCTATGCGACGCATCCTTAATTTATGTATAGCAAATGAAAAAGTTTGTACGCTGTTGTCTGCTTGGTACCAAAAGATTCTGTAATCAATGTACTATTAAAATGTTTAATCGTAGAATTTTTGGCTCGTCTTAAAATATTAGAAATCGATACTTTTTTACCGCTGACCCTATGCGACGCATCCTTAATTTATGTATAGCAAATGAAAAAGTTTGTACGCTGTTGTCTGCTTGGTACCAAAAGATTCTGTAATCAATGTACTATTAAAATGTATATTCGATGAATTTTTGGCTCGTCTTAAAATATTAGAAATTAATACTTTTTTGACGGGGACCTTGTGCGACGCATCCTTATTTTATGTTTATCGTATTAAAAAATTTGTACGCTGGTGTCTGCATGGTACCAAATGATTCTGTAATCAATGTACAATTAAAATGTATAATCGATGAATTTTTGGCTCGTCTTAAAATATTAGAAATCGATCCTTTTTTACCGCTGACCCTATGCGACGCATCCTTAATTTATGTATAGCAAATGAAAAAGTTTGTACGCTGTTGTCTGCTTGGTACCAAAAGATTCTGTAATCAATGTACAATTAAAATGTATAATCGATGAATTTTTGGCTCGTCTTAAAATATTAGAAATCGATACTTTTTTACCGCTGACCCTATGCGACGCATCCTTAATTTATGTATAGCAAATGAAAAAGTTTGTACGCTGTTGTCTGCTTGGTACCAAAAGTTTCTGTAATCAATGTACTATTAAAATGTATAATCGATGAATTTTTGGCTCGTCTTAAAATATTAGAAATTAATACTTTTTTGACGGGGACCCTGTGCGACGCATCCTTATTTTATGTTAATCGTATTAAAAAATTTGTACGCTGGTGTCTGCATGGTACCAAAAGATTCTGTTATAAATGTACTATTATAATGTATAATCGATGAATTTTTGGCTCGTCTTAAAATATTAGAAATCGATACTTTTTTGACCCGGACCCTGTGCGACGCATCTTTATTTTATGTTTATCATATTAAAAAATTTGTACGCTGGTGTCTGCATGGTACGAAAAGATTCTGTAATCAATGTACTATTAAAATGTATATTCGATGAATTTTTGGCTCGTCTTAAAATATTGGAAATCGATACTTTTTACCGCTGACCCTATGCGACGCAACCTTATTTTATGTATATCAAGTTAAAAAATTTGTACGCTGGTGTCTGTTTGGTACCAAATGATTCTGTAATCAATGTACAATTAAAATGTTTAATCGATGAATTTTTGGCTCGTCTTAAAATATTAGAAATCGATACTTTTTTACCGCTGACCCTATGCGACGCATCCTTAATTTATGTATAGCAAATGAAAAAGTTTGTACGCTGTTGTCTGCTTGGTACCAAAAGATTCTGTAATCAATGTACTATTAAAATGTATAATCGATGAATTTTTGGCTCGTCTTAAAATATTAGAAATTAATACTTTTTTGACGGGGACCCTGTGCGACGCATCCTTATTTTATGTATATCGTATTAAAAAATTTGTACGCTGGTGTCTGCATGGTACCAAAAGATTCTGTAATAAATGTACTATTATAATGTATAATCGATGAATTTTTGGCTCGTCTTAAAATATTAGAAATTAATAATTTTTTGACGCGGACCCTGTGCGACGCAGCCTTATTTTATGGTTATCATATTAAAAAATTTGTACGCTGGTGTCTGCATGGTACGCAAAGATTCTGTAATCAATGTACTATTAAAATGTATAATCGATGAATTTTTGGCTCGTCTTAAAATATTAGAAATCGATACTTCTTTACCGCTGACCCTATGCGACGCATCCTTAATTTATGTATAGCAAATGAAAAAGTTTGTACGCTGTTGTCTGCTTGGTACCAAAACATTCTGTAATCAATGTACTATTAAAATGTATAATCGATGAATTTTTGGCTCGTCTTAAAATATTAGAAATTAATACTTTTTTGACGGGGACCCTGTGCGACGCATCCTTATTTTATGTTTATCGTATTAAAAAATTTGTACGCTGGTGTCTGCATGGTACCAAAAGATTCTGTTATAAATGTACTATTATAATGTATAATCGATGAATTTTTGGCTCGTCTTAAAATATTAGAAATCGATACTTTTTTGACCCGGACCCTGTGCGACGCATCTTTATTTTATGTTTATCATATTAAAAAATTTGTACGCTGGTGTCTGCATGGTACGAAAAGATTCTGTAATCAATGTACTAATAAAATGTATAATCGATGAATTTTTGGCTCGTCTTAAAATATTGGAAATCGATACTTTTTACCGCTGACCCTATGCGACGCAACCTTATTTTATGTATATCAAGTTAAAAAATTTGTACGCTGGTGTCTGTTTGGTACCAAATGATTCTGTAATCAATGTACAATTAAAATGTTTAATCGATGAATTTTTGGCTCGTCTTAAAATATTAGAAATCGATACTTCTTTACCGCTGACCCTATGCGACGCATCCTTAATTTATGTATAGCAAATGAAAAAGTTTGTACGCTGTTGTCTGCTTGGTACCAAAAGATTCTGTAATCAATGTACTATTAAAATGTATAATCGATGAATTTTTGGCTCGTCTTAAAATATTAGAAATCGATACTTTTTTGACCCGGACCCTGTGCGACGCATCTTTATTTTATGTTTATCATATTAAAAAATTTGTACGCTGGTGTCTGCATGGTACGAAAAGATTCTGTAATCAATGTACTATTAAAATGTATAATCGATGAATTTTTTGCTTGTCTTAAAATATTGGAAATCGATACTTTTTACCGCTGACCCTATGCGACGCAACCTTATTTTATGTATATCAAGTTAAAAAATTTGTACGCTGGTGTCTGTTTGATACCAAATGATTCTGTAATCAATGTACAATTAAAATGTATAATCGATGAATTTTTGGCTCGTCTTAAAATATTAGAAATCGATACTTTTTTACCGCTGACCCTATGCGACGCATCCTTAATTTATGTATAGCAAATGAAAAAGTTTGTACGCTGTTGTCTGCTTGGTACCAAAAGATTCTGTAATCAATGTACTATTAAAATGTATAATCGATGAATTTTTGGCTCGTCTTAAAATATTAGAAATTAATACTTTTTTGACGCGGACTTTGTGCGACGCAGCCTTATTTTATGTATATCAAGTTAAAAAATTTGTACGCTGGTGTCTGTTTGATACCAAATGATTCTGTAATCAATGTACAATTAAAATGTATAATCGATAAATTTTTGGCTCGTCTTAAAATATTAGAAATCGATACTTTTTTACCGCTGACCCTATGCGACGCATCCTTAATTTATGTATAGCAAATGAAAAAGTTTGTACGCTGTTGTCTGCTTGGTACCAAAAGATTCTGTAATCAATGTACTATTAAAATGTATATTCGATGAATTTTTGGCTCGTCTTAAAATATTAGAAATTAATACTTTTTTGACGGGGACCCTGTGCGACGCATCCTTATTTTATGTTTATCGTATTAAAAAATTTGTACGCTGGTGTCTGCATGGTACCAAAAGATTCTGTTATAAATGTACTATTATAATGTATAATCGATGAATTTTTGGCTCGTCTTAAAATATTAGAAATCGATACTTTTTTGACGCGGACCCCGTGCGACGCATCTTTATTTTATGTTTATCATATTAAAAAATTTGTACGCTGGTGTCTGCATGGTACGAAAAGATTCTGTAATCAATGTACTATTAAAATGTATAATCGATGAATTTTTGGCTCGTCTTAAAATATTGGAAATCGATACTTTTTTACCGCTGACCCCATGCGACGCATCCTTAATTTATGTATAGCAAATGAAAAAGTTTGTACGCTGTTGTCTGCTTGGTACCAAAAGATTCTGTAATCAATGTACTATTAAAATGTATAATCGATGAATTTTTGGCTCGTCTTAAAATATTAGAAATTAATACTTTTTTGACGGGGACCCTGTGCGACGCATCCTTAATTTATGTATAGCAAATGAAAAAGTTTGTACGCTGTTGTCTGTTTGGTACCAAATGATTCTGTAATCAATGTACAATTAAAATGTTTAATCGATGAATTTTTGGCTCGTCTTAAAATATTAGAAATCGATACTTCTTTACCGCTGACCCTATGCGACGCATCCTTAATTTATGTATAGCAAATGAAAAAGTTTGTACGCTGTTGTCTGCTTGGTACCAAAAGATTTTGTAATCAATGTACTATTAAAATGTATATTCGATGAATTTTTGGCTCGTCTTAAAATATTAGAAATTCACACTTTTTTGACGCTGACCCTATGCGACGCATCCTTAATTTATGTATAGCAAATGAAAAAGTTTGTACGCTGTTGTCTGTTTGGTACCAAATGATTCTGTAATCAATGTACAATTAAAATGTTTAATCGATGAATTTTTGGCTCGTCTTAAAATATTAGAAATCGATACTTTTTTACCGCTGACCCTATGCGACGCATCCTTAATTTATGTATAGCAAATGAAAAAGTTTGTACGCTGTTGTCTGCTTGGTACCAAAAGTTCTGTAATCAATGTACTATTAAAATGTATATTCGATGAATTTTTGGCTCGTCTTAAAATATTAGAAATTAATACTTTTTTGACGGGGACCTTGTGCGACGCATCCTTATTTTATGTTTATCGTATTAAAAAATTTGTACGCTGGTGTCTGCATGGTACCAAATAATTCTGTAATCAATGTACAATTAAAATGTATAATCGATGAATTTTTGGCTCGTCTTAAAATATTAGAAATCGATCCTTTTTTACCGCTGACCCTATGCGACGCATCCTTAATTTATGTATAGCAAATGAAAAAGTTTGTACGCTGTTGTCTGCTTGGTACCAAAAGATTCTGTAATCAAAGTACAATTAAAATGTATAATCGATGAATTTTTGGCTCGTCTTAAAATATTAGAAATCGATACTTTTTTACCGCTGACCCTATGCGACGCATCCTTAATTTATGTATAGCAAATGAAAAAGTTTGTACGCTGTTGTCTGCTTGGTACCAAAAGTTTCTGTAATCATTGTACTATTAAAATGTATAATCGATGAATTTTTGGCTCGTCTTAAAATATTAGAAATTAATACTTTTTTGACGGGGACCCTGTGCGACGCATCTTTATTTTATGTATATCGTATTAAAAAATTTGTACGCTGGTGTCTGCATGGTACCAAAAGATTCTGTTATAAATGTACTATTATAATGTATAATCGATGAATTTTTGGCTCGTCTTAAAATATTAGAAATCGATACTTTTTTGACCCGGTCCCTGTGCGACGCATCTTTATTTTATGTTTATCATATTAAAAAATTTGTACGCTGGTGTCTGCATGGTACGAAAAGATTCTGTAATCAATGTACTAATAAAATGTATAATCGATGAATTTTTGGCTCGTCTTAAAATATTGGAAATCGATACTTTTTACCGCTGACCCTATGCGACGCAACCTTATTTTATGTATATCAAGTTAAAAAATTTGTACGCTGGTGTCTGTTTGGTACCAAATGATTCTGTAATCAATGTACAATTAAAATGTTTAATCGATGAATTTTTGGCTCGTCTTAAAATATTAGAAATCGATACTTTTTTACCGCTGACCCTATGCGACGCATCCTTAATTTATGTATAGCAAATGAAAAAGTTTGTACGCTGTTGTCTGCTTGGTACCAAAAGATTCTGTAATCAATGTACTATTAAAATGTATATTCGATGAATTTTTGGCTCGTCTTAAAATATTAGAAATTAATACTTTTTTGACGGGGACCCTGTGCGACGCATCCTTATTTTATGTTTATCGTATTAAAAAATTTGTACGCTGGTGTCTGCATGGTACGAAAAGATTCTGTAATCAATGTACTATTAAAATGTATAATCGATGAATTTTTGGCTCGTCTTAAAATATTGGAAATCGATACTTTTTTACCGCTGACCCTATGCGACGCATCCTTAATTTATGTATAGCAAATGAAAAAGTTTGTACGCTGTTGTCTGCTTGGTACCAAAAGATTCTGTAATCAATGTACTATTAAAATGTATAATCGATGAATTTTTGGCTCGTCTTAAAATATTAGAAATTAATACTTTTTTGACGGGGACCCTGTGCGACGCATCCTTAATTTATGTATAGCAAATGAAAAAGTTTGTACGCTGTTGTCTGTTTGGTACCAAATGATTCTGTAATCAATGTACAATTAAAATGTTTAATCGATGAATTTTTGGCTCGTCTTAAAATATTAGAAATCGATACTTTTTTACCGCTGACCCTATGCGACGCATCCTTAATTTATGTATAGCAAATGAAAAAGTTTGTACGCTGTTGTCTGCTTGGTACCAAAAGATTCTGTAATCAATGTACTATTAAAATGTATATTCGATGAATTTTTGGCTCGTCTTAAAATATTAGAAATTCATACTTTTTTGACGCTGACCCTATGCGACGCATCCTTAATTTATGTATAGCAAATGAAAAAGTTTGTACGCTGTTGTCTGTTTGGTACCAAATGATTCTGTAATCAATGTACAATTAAAATGTTTAATCGATGAATTTTTGGCTCGTCTTAAAATATTAGAAATCGATACTTTTTTACCGCTGACCCTATGCGACGCATCCTTAATTTATGTATAGCAAATGAAAAAGTTTGTACGCTGTTGTCTGCTTGGTACCAAAAGATTCTGTAATCAATGTACTATTAAAATGTATAATCGATGAATTTTTGGCTCGTCTTAAAATATTAGAAATTAATACTTTTTTGACGGGGACCCTGTGCGACGCATCCTTATTTTATGTTTATCGTATTAAAAAATTTGTACGCTGGTGTCTGCATGGTACCAAAAGATTCTGTTATAAATGTACTATTATAATGTATAATCGATGAATTTTTGGCTCGTCTTAAAATATTAGAAATCCATACTTTTTTGACCCGGACCCTGTGCGACGCATCTTTATTTTATGTTTATCATATTAAAAAATTTGTACGCTGGTGTCTGCATGGTACGAAAAGATTCTGTAATCAATGTACTATTATAATGTATAATCGATGAATTTTTGGCTCGTCTTAAAATATTAGAAATCCATACTTTTTTGACCCGGACCCTGTGCGACGCATCTTTATTTTATGTTTATCATATTAAAAAATTTGTACGCTGGTGTCTGCATGGTACCAAAAGATTCTGTTATAAATGTACTATTATAATGTATAATCGATGAATTTTTGGCTCGTCTTAAAATATTAGAAATTAATACTTTTTTGACGGGGACCCTGTGCGACGCATCCTTAATTTATGTATAGCAAATGAAAAAGTTTGTACGCTGTTGTCTGTTTGGTACCAAATGATTCTGTAATCAATGTACAATAAAATGTTTAATCGATGAATTTTTGGCTCGTCTTAAAATATAAGAAATCGATACTTTTTTACCGCTGACCCTATGCGACGCATCCTTAATTTATGTATAGCAAATGAAAAAGTTTGTACGCTGTTGTCTGCTTGGTACCAAAAGATTCTGTAATCAATGTACTATTAAAATGTATATTCGATGAATTTTTGGCTCGTCTTAAAATATTAGAAATTCATACTTTTTTGACGCTGACCCTATGCGACGCATCCTTAATTTATGTATAGCAAATGAAAAAGTTTGTACGCTGTTGTCTGTTTGGTACCACATGTTTCTGTAATCAATGTACAATTAAAATGTTTAATCGATGAATTTTTGGCTCGTCTTAAAATATTAGAAATCGATACTTTTTTACCGCTGACCCTATGCGACGCATCCTTAATTTATGTATAGCAAATGAAAAAGTTTGTACGCTGTTGTCTGCTTGGTACCAAAAGATTCTGTAATCAATGTACTATTAAAATGTATATTCGATGAATTTTTGGCTCGTCTTAAAATATTAGAAATTAATACTTTTTTGACGGGGACCTTGTGCGACGCATCCTTATTTTATGTTTATCGTATTAAAAAATTTGTACGCTGGTGTCTGCATGGTACCAAATAATTCTGTAATCAATGTACAATTAAAATGTATAATCGATGAATTTTTGGCTCGTCTTAAAATATTAGAAATCGATCCTTTTTTACCGCTGACCCTATGCGACGCATCCTTAATTTATGTATAGCAATTGAAAAATTTGTACGCTGTTGTCTGCTTGGTACCAAAAGATTCTGTAATCAAAGTACAATTAAAATGTATAATCGATGAATTTTTGGCTCGTCTTAAAATATTAGAAATCGATACTTTTTTGACCCGGACCCTGTGCGACGCATCTTTATTTTATGTTTATCATATTAAAAAATTTGTACGCTGGTGTCTGCATGGTACGAAAAGATTCTGTAATCAATGTACTAATAAAATGTATAATCGATGAATTTTTGGCTCGTCTTAAAATATTGGAAATCGATACTTTTTACCGCTGACCCTATGCGACGCAACCTTATTTTATGTATATCAAGTTAAAAAATTTGTACGCTGGTGTCTGCATGGTACCAAAAGATTCTGTTATAAATGTACTATTATAATGTATAATCGATGAATTTTTGGCTCGTCTTAAAATATTAGAAATCGATACTTTTTTGACCCGGACCCTGTGCGACGCATATTTATTTTATGTTTATCATATTAAAAAATTTGTACGCTGGTGTCTGCATGGTACCAAAAGATTCTGTTATAAATGTACTATTATAATGTATAATCGATGAATTTTTGGCTCGTCTTAAAATATTAGAAATCGATACTTTTTTGACCCGGACCCTGTGCGACGCATCTTTATTTTATGTTTATCATATTAAAAAATTTGTACGCTGGTGTCTGCATGGTACGAAAAGATTCTGTAATCAATGTACTAATAAAATGTATAATCGATGAATTTTTGGCTCGTCTTAAAATATTGGAAATCGATACTTTTTACCGCTGACCCTATGCGACGCAACCTTATTTTATGTATATCAAGTTAAAAAATTTGTACGCTGGTGTCTGTTTGGTACCAAATGATTCTGTAATCAATGTACAATTAAAATGTTTAATCGATGAATTTTTGGCTCGTCTTAAAATATTAGAAATCGATACTTTTTTACCGCTGACCCTATGCGACGCATCCTTAATTTATGTATAGCAAATGAAAAAGTTTGTACGCTGTTGTCTGCTTGGTACCAAAAGATTCTGTAATCAATGTACTATTAAAATGTATATTCGATGAATTTTTGGCTCGTCTTAAAATATTAGAAATTAATACTTTTTTGACGGGGACCCTGTGCGACGCATCCTTATTTTATGTTTATCGTATTAAAAAATTTGTACGCTGGTGTCTGCATGGTACCAAAAGATTCTGTTATAAATGTACTATTATAATGTATAATCGATGAATTTTTGGCTCGTCTTAAAATATTAGAAATCGATACTTTTTTGACGCGGACCCCGTGCGACGCATCTTTATTTTATGTTTATCATATTAAAAAATTTGTACGCTGGTGTCTGCATGGTACGAAAAGATTCTGTAATCAATGTACTATTAAAATGTATAATCGATGAATTTTTGGCTCGTCTTAAAATATTGGAAATCGATCCTTTTTTACCGCTGACCCTATGCGACGCATCCTTAATTTATGTATAGCAAATGAAAAAGTTTGTACGCTGTTGTCTGCTTGGTACCAAAAGTTTCTGTAATCATTGTACTATTAAAATGTATAATCGATGAATTTTTGGCTCGTCTTAAAATATTAGAAATTAATACTTTTTTGACGGGGACCCTGTGCGACGCATCCTTATTTTATGTATATCGTATTAAAAAATTTGTACGCTGGTGTCTGCATGGTACCAAAAGATTCTGTAATAAATGTACTATTATAATGTATAATCGATGAATTTTTGGCTCGTCTTAAAATATTAGAAATTAATAATTTTTTGACGCGGACCCTGTGCGACGCAGCCTTATTTTATGGTTATCATATTAAAAAATTTGTACGCTGGTGTCTGCATGGTACGCAAAGATTCTGTAATCAATGTACTATTAAAATGTATAATCGATGAATTTTTGGCTCGTCTTAAAATATTAGAAATCAATACTTCTTTACCGCTGACCCTATGCGACGCATCCTTAATTTATGTATAGCAAATGAAAAAGTTTGTACGCTGTTGTCTGCTTGGTACCAAAACATTCTGTAATCAATGTACTATTAAAATGTATAATCGATGAATTTTTGGCTCGTCTTAAAATATTAGAAATTAATACTTTTTTGACGGGGACCCTGTGCGACGCATCCTTATTTTATGTTTATCGTATTAAAAAATTTGTACGCTGGTGTCTGCATGGTACCAAAAGATTCTGTTATAAATGTACTATTATAATGTATAATCGATGAATTTTTGGCTCGTCTTAAAATATTAGAAATCGATACTTTTTTGACCCGGACCCTGTGCGACGCATCTTTATTTTATGTTTATCATATTAAAAAATTTGTACGCTGGTGTCTGCATGGTACGAAAAGATTCTGTAATCAATGTACTAATAAAATGTATAATCGATGAATTTTTGGCTCGTCTTAAAATATTGGAAATCGATACTTTTTACCGCTGACCCTATGCGACGCAACCTTATTTTATGTATATCAAGTTAAAAAATTTGTACGCTGGTGTCTGTTTGGTACCAAATGATTCTGTAATCAATGTACAATTAAAATGTTTAATCGATGAATTTTTGGCTCGTCTTAAAATATTAGAAATCGATACTTCTTTACCGCTGACCCTATGCGACGCATCCTTAATTTATGTATAGCAAATGAAAAAGTTTGTACGCTGTTGTCTGCTTGGTACCAAAAGATTCTGTAATCAATGTACTATTAAAATGTATAATCGATGAATTTTTGGCTCGTCTTAAAATATTAGAAATCGATACTTTTTTGACCCGGACCCTGTGCGACGCATCTTTATTTTATGTTTATCATATTAAAAAATTTGTACGCTGGTGTCTGCATGGTACGAAAAGATTCTGTAATCAATGTACTATTAAAATGTATAATCGATGAATTTTTTGCTCGTCTTAAAATATTGGAAATCGATACTTTTTACCGCTGACCCTATGCGACGCAACCTTATTTTATGTATATCAAGTTAAAAAATTTGTACGCTGGTGTCTGTTTGATACCAAATGATTCTGTAATCAATGTACAATTAAAATGTATAATCGATGAATTTTTGGCTCGTCTTAAAATATTAGAAATCGATACTTTTTTACCGCTGACCCTATGCGACGCATCCTTAATTTATGTATAGCAAATGAAAAAGTTTGTACGCTGTTGTCTGCTTGGTACCAAAAGATTCTGTAATCAATGTACTATTAAAATGTATAATCGATGAATTTTTGGCTCGTCTTAAAATATTAGAAATTAATACTTTTTTGACGCGGACTTTGTGCGACGCAGCCTTATTTTATGTATATCAAGTTAAAAAATTTGTACGCTGGTGTCTGTTTGATACCAAATGATTCTGTAATCAATGTACAATTAAAATGTATAATCGATAAATTTTTGGCTCGTCTTAAAATATTAGAAATCGATACTTTTTTACCGCTGACCCTATGCGACGCATCCTTAATTTATGTATAGCAAAAGAAAAAGTTTGTACGCTGTTGTCTGCTTGGTACCAAAAGATTCTGTAATCAATGTACTATTAAAATGTATATTCGATGAATTTTTGGCTCGTCTTAAAATATTAGAAATTAATACTTTTTTGACGGGGACCCTGTGCGACGCATCCTTATTTTATGTTTATCGTATTAAAAAATTTGTACGCTGGTGTCTGCATGGTACCAAAAGATTCTGTTATAAATGTACTATTATAATGTATAATCGATGAATTTTTGGCTCGTCTTAAAATATTAGAAATCGATACTTTTTTACCGCTGACCCTATGCGACGCATCCTTAATTTATGTATAGCAAATGAAAAAGTTTGTACGCTGTTGTCTGCTTGGTACCAAAAGATTCTGTAATCAATGTACTATTAAAATGTATAATCGATGAATTTTTGGCTCGTCTTAAAATATTAGAAATTAATACTTTTTTGACGGGGACCCTGTGCGACGCATCCTTAATTTATGTATAGCAAATGAAAAAGTTTGTACGCTGTTGTCTGTTTGGTACCAAATGATTCTGTAATCAATGTACAATTAAAATGTTTAATCGATGAATTTTTGGCTCGTCTTAAAATATTAGAAATCGATACTTTTTTACCGCTGACCCTATGCGTCGCATCCTTAATTTATGTATAGCAAATGAAAAAGTTTGTACGCTGTTGTCTGCTTGGTACCAAAAGATTCTGTAATCAATGTACTATTAAAATGTATATTCGATGAATTTTTGGCTTGTCTTAAAATATTAGAAATTCATACTTTTTTGACGCTGACCCTATGCGACGCATCCTTAATTTATGTATAGCAAATGAAAAAGTTTGTACGCTGTTGTCTGTTTGGTACCAAATGATTCTGTAATCAATGTACAATTAAAATGTTTAATCGTAGAATTTTTGGCTCGTCTTAAAATATTAGAAATCGATACTTTTTTACCGCTGACCCTATGCGACGCATCCTTTATTTATGTATAGCAAATGAAAAAGTTTGTACGCTGTTGTCTGCTTGGTACCAAAAGATTCTGTAATCAATGTACTATTAAAATGTATATTCGATGAATTTTTGGCTCGTCTTAAAATATTAGAAATTAATACTTTTTTGACGGGGACCTTGTGCGACGCATCCTTATTTTATGTTTATCGTATTAAAAAATTTGTACGCTGGTGTCTGCATGGTACCAAATGATTCTGTAATCAATGTACAATTAAAATGTATAATCGATGAATTTTTGGCTCGTCTTAAAATATTAGAAATCGATCCTTTTTTACCGCTGACCCTATGCGACGCATCCTTAATTTATGTATAGCAAATGAAAAAGTTTGTACGCTGTTGTCTGCTTGGTACCAAAAGATTCTGTAATCAATGTACAATTAAAATGTATAATCGATGAATTTTTGGCTCGTCTTAAAATATTAGAAATCGATACTTTTTTACCGCTGACCCTATGCGACGCATCCTTAATTTATGTATAGCAAATGAAAAAGTTTGTACGCTGTTGTCTGCTTGGTACCAAAAGTTTCTGTAATCAATGTACTATTAAAATGTATAATCGATGAATTTTTGGCTCGTCTTAAAATATTAGAAATTAATACTTTTTTGACGGGGACCCTGTGCGACGCATCCTTATTTTATGTTTATCGTATTAAAAAATTTGTACGCTGGTGTCTGCATGGTACCAAAAGATTCTGTTATAAATGTACTATTATAATGTATAATCGATGAATTTTTGGCTCGTCTTAAAATATTAGAAATCGATACTTTTTTGACCCGGACCCTGTGCGACGCATCTTTATTTTATGTTTATCATATTAAAAAATTTGTACGCTGGTGTCTGCATGGTACGAAAAGATTCTGTAATCAATGTACTATTAAAATGTATAATCGATGAATTTTTGGCTCGTCTTAAAATATTGGAAATCGATACTTTTTACCGCTGACCCTATGCGACGCAACCTTATTTTATGTATATCAAGTTAAAAAATTTGTACGCTGGTGTCTGTTTGATACCAAATGATTCTGTAATCAATGTACAATTAAAATGTATAATCGATGAATTTTTGGCTCGTCTTAAAATATTAGAAATCGATACTTTTTTACCGCTGACCCTATGCGACGCATCCTTAATTTATGTATAGCAAATGAAAAAGTTTGTACGCTGTTGTCTGCTTGGTACTAAAAGATTCTGTAATCAATGTACTATTAAAATGTATAATCGATGAATTTTTGGCTCGTCTTAAAATATTAGAAATCGATACTTTTTTGACCCGGACCCTGTGCGACGCATCTTTATTTTATGTTTATCATATTAAAAAATTTGTACGCTGGTGTCTGCATGGTACGAAAAGATTCTGTAATCAATGTACTATTAAAATGTATAATCGATGAATTTTTTGCTCGTCTTAAAATATTGGAAATCGATACTTTTTACCGCTGACCCTATGCGACGCAACCTTATTTTATGTATATCAAGTTAAAAAATTTGTACGCTGGTGTCTGTTTGATACCAAATGATTCTGTAATCAATGTACAATTAAAATGTATAATCGATGAATTTTTGGCTCGTCTTAAAATATTAGAAATCGATACTTTTTTACCGCTGACCCTATGCGACGCATCCTTAATTTATGTATAGCAAATGAAAAAGTTTGTACGCTGTTGTCTGCTTGGTACCAAAAGATTCTGTAATCAATGTACTATTAAAATGTATAATCGATGAATTTTTGGCTCGTCTTAAAATATTAGAAATTAATACTTTTTTGACGCGGACTTTGTGCGACGCAGCCTTATTTTATGTATATCAAGTTAAAAAATTTGTACGCTGGTGTCTGCTTGATACCAAATGATTCTGTAATCAATGTACAATTAAAATGTATAATCGATAAATTTTTGGCTCGTCTTAAAATATTAGAAATCGATACTTTTTTACCGCTGACCCTATGCGACGCATCCTTAATTTATGTATAGCAAAAGAAAAAGTTTGTACGCTGTTGTCTGCTTGGTACCAAAAGATTCTGTAATCAATGTACTATTAAAATGTATATTCGATGAATTTTTGGCTCGTCTTAAAATATTAGAAATTAATACTTTTTTGACGGGGACCCTGTGCGACGCATCCTTATTTTATGTTTATCGTATTAAAAAATTTGTACGCTGGTGTCTGCATGGTACCAAAAGATTCTGTTATAAATGTACTATTATAATGTATAATCGATGAATTTTTGGCTCGTCTTAAAATATTAGAAATCGATACTTTTTTACCGCTGACCCTATGCGACGCATCCTTAATTTATGTATAGCAAATGAAAAAGTTTGTACGCTGTTGTCTGTTTGGTACCAAATGATTCTGTAATCAATGTACAATTAAAATGTTTAATCGATGAATTTTTGGCTCGTCTTAAAATATTAGAAATCGATACTTTTTTACCGCTGACCCTATGCGACGCATCCTTAATTTATGTATAGCAAATGAAAAAGTTTGTACGCTGTTGTCTGCTTGGTACCAAAAGATTCTGTAATCAATGTACTATTAAAATGTATATTCGATGAATTTTTGGCTTGTCTTAAAATATTAGAAATTCATACTTTTTTGACGCTGACCCTATGCGACGCATCCTTAATTTATGTATAGCAAATGAAAAAGTTTGTACGCTGTTGTCTGTTTGGTACCAAATGATTCTGTAATCAATGTACAATTAAAATGTTTAATCGTAGAATTTTTGGCTCGTCTTAAAATATTAGAAATCGATACTTTTTTACCGCTGACCCTATGCGACGCATCCTTAATTTATGTATAGCAAATGAAAAAGTTTGTACGCTGTTGTCTGCTTGGTACCAAAAGATTCTGTAATCAATGTACTATTAAAATGTATATTCGATGAATTTTTGGCTCGTCTTAAAATATTAGAAATTAATACTTTTTTGACGGGGACCTTGTGCGACGCATCCTTATTTTATGTTTATCGTATTAAAAAATTTGTACGCTGGTGTCTGCATGGTACCAAATGATTCTGTAATCAATGTACAATTAAAATGTATAATCGATGAATTTTTGGCTCGTCTTAAAATATTAGAAATCGATCCTTTTTTACCGCTGACCCTATGCGACGCATCCTTAATTTATGTATAGCAAATGAAAAAGTTTGTACGCTGTTGTCTGCTTGGTACCAAAAGATTCTGTAATCAATGTACAATTAAAATGTATAATCGATGAATTTTTGGCTCGTCTTAAAATATTAGAAATCGATACTTTTTTACCGCTGACCCTATGCGACGCATCCTTAATTTATGTATAGCAAATGAAAAAGTTTGTACGCTGTTGTCTGCTTGGTACCAAAAGTTTCTGTAATCAATGTACTATTAAAATGTATAATCGATGAATTTTTGGCTCGTCTTAAAATATTAGAAATTAATACTTTTTTGACGGGGACCCTGTGCGACGCATCCTTATTTTATGTTTATCGTATTAAAAAATTTGTACGCTGGTGTCTGCATGGTACCAAAAGATTCTGTTATAAATGTACTATTATAATGTATAATCGATGAATTTTTGGCTCGTCTTAAAATATTAGAAATCGATACTTTTTTGACCCGGACCCTGTGCGACGCATCTTTATTTTATGTTTATCATATTAAAAAATTTGTACGCTGGTGTCTGCATGGTACGAAAAGATTCTGTAATCAATGTACTATTAAAATGTATAATCGATGAATTTTTGGCTCGTCTTAAAATATTGGAAATCGATACTTTTTACCGCTGACCCTATGCGACGCAACCTTATTTTATGTATATCAAGTTAAAAAATTTGTACGCTGGTGTCTGTTTGATACCAAATGATTCTGTAATCAATGTACAATTAAAATGTATAATCGATGAATTTTTGGCTCGTCTTAAAATATTAGAAATCGATACTTTTTTACCGCTGACCCTATGCGACGCATCCTTAATTTATGTATAGCAAATGAAAAAGTTTGTACGCTGTTGTCTGCTTGGTACTAAAAGATTCTGTAATCAATGTACTATTAAAATGTATAATCGATGAATTTTTGGCTCGTCTTAAAATATTAGAAATCGATACTTTTTTGACCCGGACCCTGTGCGACGCATCTTTATTTTATGTTTATCATATTAAAAAATTTGTACGCTGGTGTCTGCATGGTACGAAAAGATTCTGTAATCAATGTACTATTAAAATGTATAATCGATGAATTTTTTGCTCGTCTTAAAATATTGGAAATCGATACTTTTTACCGCTGACCCTATGCGACGCAACCTTATTTTATGTATATCAAGTTAAAAAATTTGTACGCTGGTGTCTGTTTGATACCAAATGATTCTGTAATCAATGTACAATTAAAATGTATAATCGATGAATTTTTGGCTCGTCTTAAAATATTAGAAATCGATACTTTTTTACCGCTGACCCTATGCGACGCATCCTTAATTTATGTATAGCAAATGAAAAAGTTTGTACGCTGTTGTCTGCTTGGTACCAAAAGATTCTGTAATCAATGTACTATTAAAATGTATAATCGATGAATTTTTGGCTCGTCTTAAAATATTAGAAATTAATACTTTTTTGACGCGGACTTTGTGCGACGCAGCCTTATTTTATGTATATCAAGTTAAAAAATTTGTACGCTGGTGTCTGTTTGATACCAAATGATTCTGTAATCAATGTACAATTAAAATGTATAATCGATAAATTTTTGGCTCGTCTTAAAATATTAGAAATCGATACTTTTTTACCGCTGACCCTATGCGACGCATCCTTAATTTATGTATAGCAAATGAAAAAATTTGTACGCTGGTGTCTGCATGGTACCAAAAGATTCTGTTATAAATGTACTATTATAATGTATAATCGATGAATTTTTGGCTCGTCTTAAAATATTAGAAATTAATACTTTTTTGACGGGGACCCTGTGCGACGCATCCTTATTTTATGTTTATCGTATTAAAAAATTTGTACGCTGGTGTCTGCATGGTACCAAAAGATTCTGTTATAAATGTACTATTATACTGTATAATCGATGAATTTTTGGCTCGTCTTAAAATATTAGAAATCGATACTTTTTTGACGCGGACCCCGTGCGACGCATATTTATTTTATGTTTATCATATTAAAAAAATTGTACGCTGGTGTCTGCATGGTACGAAAAGATTCTGTAATCAATGTACTATTAAAATGTATAATCGATGAATTTTTGGCTCGTCTTAAAATATTAGAAATCGATCCTTTTTTACCGCTGACCCTATGCGACGCATCTTTAATTTATGTATAGCAAATGAAAAAGTTTGTACGCTGTTGTCTGCTTGGTACCAAAAGATTCTGTAATCAATGTACTATTAAAATGTATAATCTATGAATTTTTGGCTCGTCTTAAAATATTGGAAATCGATACTTTTTTACCGCTGACCCTATGCGACCCATCCTTAATTTATGTTTATCGTATTAAAAAATTTGTACGCTGGTGTCTGTTTGGTACCAAAAGATTCTGTTATCAATGTACTATTAGAATGTATAATCGATGAATTTTTGGCTCGTCTTAAAATATTAGAAATTCATACTTTTTTGACGCTGACCCTATGCGACGCATCCTTAATTTATGTATAGCAAATGAAAAAGTTTGTACGCTGTTGTCTGCTTGGTACCAAAAGATTCTGTAATCAATGTACTATTAAAATGTATAATCGATGAATTTTTGGCTCGTCTTAAAATATTAGAAATCGATACTTTTTTACCGCTGACCCTATGCGACGCATCCTTAATTTATGTTTATCGTATTAAAAAATTTGTACGCTGGTGTCTGTTTGGTACCATAAGATTCTGTAATCAATGTACTATTAAAATGTTTAATCGATGAATTTTTGGCTCGTCTTAAAATATTAGAAATCGATACTTTTTTACCGCTGACCCTATGCAACGCAACATTATTTTATGTATATCAAGTTAAAAAATTAGTACGCTGGTGTCTGTTTGGTATCAAATGATTCTATAATCAATGTACTATTAAAATGTTTAATCGATGAATTTTTGGCTCGTCTTAAAATATTAGAAATCGATACTTTTTTACCGCTGACCCTATGCGACGCATCCTTAATTTATGTATAGCACATGAAAAAGTTTGTACGCTGTTGTCTGCTTGGTACCAAAAGATTCTGTAATCAATGTACTATTAAAATGTATATTCGATGAATTTTTGGCTCGTCTTAAAATAATAGAAATTAATACTTTTTTGACGGGGACCCTGTGCGACTCATCCTTATTTTATGTTTATCGTATTAAAAAATTTGTACCCTGGTGTCTGCATGGTACCAAAAGATTCTGTTACAAATGTACTATTATAATATATAATCGATGAATTTTTGGCTCGTCTTAAAATATGGAAATCGATACTTTTTACCGCTGACCCTATGCGACGCAACCTTATTTTATGTATATCAAGTTAAAAAATTTGTACGCTGGTGTCTGTTTGGTACCAAATGATTCTGTAATCAATGTACTATTAAAATGTATAATCGATGAATTTTTGGCTCGTCTTAAAATATTAGAAATCGATACTTTTTTACCGCTGACCCTATGCGACGCATCCTTAATTTATGTATAGCAAATGAAAAAGTTTGTACGCTGTTGTCTGCTTGGTACCAAAAGATTCTGTAATCAATGTACTATTAAAATGTATATTCGATGAATTTTTGGCTCGTCTTAAAATAATAGAAATTCATACTTTTTTGACGCTGACCCTATGCGACGCATCCTTAATTTATGTATAGCAAATGAAAAAGTTTGTACGCTGTTGTCTGCTTGGTACCAAAAGATTCTGTAATCAATGTACTATTAAAATGTATAATCGATGAATTTTTGGCTCGTCTTAAAATATTAGAAATTAATACTTTTTTGACTGGGACCCTGTGCGACGCATCCTTATTTTATGTTTATCGTATTAAAAAATTTGTACGCTGGTGTCTGTTTGGTACCAAATGATTCTGTAATCAATGTACAATTAAAATGTATAATCGATGAATTTTTGGCTCGTCTTAAAATATTAGAAATCGATACTTTTTTACCGCTGACCCTATGCGACGCAACCTTAATTTATGTATAGCAAATGAAAAAGTTTGTACGCTGTTGTCTGCTTGGTACCAAAAGATTCTGTAATCAATGTACAATTAAAATGTATAATCGATGAATATTTGGCTCGTCTTGAAATATTAGAAATCGATACTTTTTTACCGCTGACCCTATGCGACGCATCCTTAATTTATGTATAGCAAATGAAAAAGTTTGTACGCTGTAGTCTGCTTGGTACCAAAAGATTCTGTAATCAATGTACTATTAAAATGTATAATCGATGAATTTTTGGCTCGTCTTAAAATATTAGAAATTAATACTTTTTTGACGCGGACTCTGTGCGACGCAGCCTTATTTTATGTATATCAAGTTAAAAAATTTGTACGCTGGTGTCTGTTTGATACCAAATGATTCTGTAATCAATGTACAATTAAAATGTATAATCGATGAATTTTTGGCTCGTCTTAAAATATTAGAAATTAATACTTTTTTGACGGGGACCCTGTGCGACGCATCCTTAATTTATGTATAGCAAATGAAAAAGTTTGTACGCTGTTGTCTGTTTGGTACCAAATGATTCTGTAATCAATGTACAATTAAAATGTTTAATCGATGAATTTTTGGCTCGTCTTAAAATATTAGAAATCGATACTTTTTTACCGCTGACCCTATGCGACGCATCCTTAATTTATGTATAGCAAATGAAAAAGTTTGTACGCTGTTGTCTGCTTGGTACCAAAAGATTCTGTAATCAATGTACTATTAAAATGTTTAATCGTAGAATTTTTGGCTCGTCTTAAAATATTAGAAATCGATACTTTTTTACCGCTGACCCTATGCGACGCATCCTTAATTTATGTATAGCAAATGAAAAAGTTTGTACGCTGTTGTCTGCTTGGTACCAAAAGATTCTGTAATCAATGTACTATTAAAATGTATATTCGATGAATTTTTGGCTCGTCTTAAAATATTAGAAATTAATACTTTTTTGACGGGGACCTTGTGCGACGCATCCTTATTTTATGTTTATCGTATTAAAAAATTTGTACGCTGGTGTCTGCATGGTACCAAATGATTCTGTAATCAATGTACAATTAAAATGTATAATCGATGAATTTTTGGCTCGTCTTAAAATATTAGAAATCGATCCTTTTTTACCGCTGACCCTATGCGACGCATCCTTAATTTATGTATAGCAAATGAAAAAGTTTGTACGCTGTTGTCTGCTTGGTACCAAAAGATTCTGTAATCAATGTACAATTAAAATGTATAATCGATGAATTTTTGGCTCGTCTTAAAATATTAGAAATCGATACTTTTTTACCGCTGACCCTATGCGACGCATCCTTAATTTATGTATAGCAAATGAAAAAGTTTGTACGCTGTTGTCTGCTTGGTACCAAAAGTTTCTGTAATCAATGTACTATTAAAATGTATAATCGATGAATTTTTGGCTCGTCTTAAAATATTAGAAATTAATACTTTTTTGACGGGGACCCTGTGCGACGCATCCTTATTTTATGTTAATCGTATTAAAAAATTTGTACGCTGGTGTCTGCATGGTACCAAAAGATTCTGTTATAAATGTACTATTATAATGTATAATCGATGAATTTTTGGCTCGTCTTAAAATATTAGAAATCGATACTTTTTTGACCCGGACCCTGTGCGACGCATCTTTATTTTATGTTTATCATATTAAAAAATTTGTACGCTGGTGTCTGCATGGTACGAAAAGATTCTGTAATCAATGTACTATTAAAATGTATATTCGATGAATTTTTGGCTCGTCTTAAAATATTGGAAATCGATACTTTTTACCGCTGACCCTATGCGACGCAACCTTATTTTATGTATATCAAGTTAAAAAATTTGTACGCTGGTGTCTGTTTGGTACCAAATGATTCTGTAATCAATGTACAATTAAAATGTTTAATCGATGAATTTTTGGCTCGTCTTAAAATATTAGAAATCGATACTTTTTTACCGCTGACCCTATGCGACGCATCCTTAATTTATGTATAGCAAATGAAAAAGTTTGTACGCTGTTGTCTGCTTGGTACCAAAAGATTCTGTAATCAATGTACTATTAAAATGTATAATCGATGAATTTTTGGCTCGTCTTAAAATATTAGAAATTAATACTTTTTTGACGGGGACCCTGTGCGACGCATCCTTATTTTATGTATATCGTATTAAAAAATTTGTACGCTGGTGTCTGCATGGTACCAAAAGATTCTGTAATAAATGTACTATTATAATGTATAATCGATGAATTTTTGGCTCGTCTTAAAATATTAGAAATTAATAATTTTTTGACGCGGACCCTGTGCGACGCAGCCTTATTTTATGGTTATCATATTAAAAAATTTGTACGCTGGTGTCTGCATGGTACGCAAAGATTCTGTAATCAATGTACTATTAAAATGTATAATCGATGAATTTTTGGCTCGTCTTAAAATATTAGAAATCGATACTTCTTTACCGCTGACCCTATGCGACGCATCCTTAATTTATGTATAGCAAATGAAAAAGTTTGTACGCTGTTGTCTGCTTGGTACCAAAACATTCTGTAATCAATGTACTATTAAAATGTATAATCGATGAATTTTTGGCTCGTCTTAAAATATTAGAAATTAATACTTTTTTGACGGGGACCCTGTGCGACGCATCCTTATTTTATGTTTATCGTATTAAAAAATTTGTACGCTGGTGTCTGCATGGTACCAAAAGATTCTGTTATAAATGTACTATTATAATGTATAATCGATGAATTTTTGGCTCGTCTTAAAATATTAGAAATCGATACTTTTTTGACCCGGACCCTGTGCGACGCATCTTTATTTTATGTTTATCATATTAAAAAATTTGTACGCTGGTGTCTGCATGGTACGAAAAGATTCTGTAATCAATGTACTAATAAAATGTATAATCGATGAATTTTTGGCTCGTCTTAAAATATTGGAAATCGATACTTTTTACCGCTGACCCTATGCGACGCAACCTTATTTTATGTATATCAAGTTAAAAAATTTGTACGCTGGTGTCTGTTTGGTACCAAATGATTCTGTAATCAATGTACAATTAAAATGTTTAATCGATGAATTTTTGGCTCGTCTTAAAATATTAGAAATCGATACTTCTTTACCGCTGACCCTATGCGACGCATCCTTAATTTATGTATAGCAAATGAAAAAGTTTGTACGCTGTTGTCTGCTTGGTACCAAAAGATTCTGTAATCAATGTACTATTAAAATGTATAATCGATGAATTTTTGGCTCGTCTTAAAATATTAGAAATCGATACTTTTTTGACCCGGACCCTGTGCGACGCATCTTTATTTTATGTTTATCATATTAAAAAATTTGTACGCTGGTGTCTGCATGGTACGAAAAGATTCTGTAATCAATGTACTATTAAAATGTATAATCGATGAATTTTTTGCTTGTCTTAAAATATTGGAAATCGATACTTTTTACCGCTGACCCTATGCGACGCAACCTTATTTTATGTATATCAAGTTAAAAAATTTGTACGCTGGTGTCTGTTTGATACCAAATGATTCTGTAATCAATGTACAATTAAAATGTATAATCGATGAATTTTTGGCTCGTCTTAAAATATTAGAAATCGATACTTTTTTACCGCTGACCCTATGCGACGCATCCTTAATTTATGTATAGCAAATGAAAAAGTTTGTACGCTGTTGTCTGCTTGGTACCAAAAGATTCTGTAATCAATGTACTATTAAAATGTATAATCGATGAATTTTTGGCTCGTCTTAAAATATTAGAAATTAATACTTTTTTGACGCGGACTTTGTGCGACGCAGCCTTATTTTATGTATATCAAGTTAAAAAATTTGTACGCTGGTGTCTGTTTGATACCAAATGATTCTGTAATCAATGTACAATTAAAATGTATAATCGATAAATTTTTGGCTCGTCTTAAAATATTAGAAATCGATACTTTTTTACCGCTGACCCTATGCGACGCATCCTTAATTTATGTATAGCAAATGAAAAAGTTTGTACGCTGTTGTCTGCTTGGTACCAAAAGATTCTGTAATCAATGTACTATTAAAATGTATATTCGATGAATTTTTGGCTCGTCTTAAAATATTAGAAATTAATACTTTTTTGACGGGGACCCTGTGCGACGCATCCTTATTTTATGTTTATCGTATTAAAAAATTTGTACGCTGGTGTCTGCATGGTACCAAAAGATTCTGTTATAAATGTACTATTATAATGTATAATCGATGAATTTTTGGCTCGTCTTAAAATATTAGAAATCGATACTTTTTTGACGCGGACCCCGTGCGACGCATCTTTATTTTATGTTTATCATATTAAAAAATTTGTACGCTGGTGTCTGCATGGTACGAAAAGATTCTGTAATCAATGTACTATTAAAATGTATAATCGATGAATTTTTGGCTCGTCTTAAAATATTGGAAATCGATACTTTTTTACCGCTGACCCCATGCGACGCATCCTTAATTTATGTATAGCAAATGAAAAAGTTTGTACGCTGTTGTCTGCTTGGTACCAAAAGATTCTGTAATCAATGTACTATTAAAATGTATAATCGATGAATTTTTGGCTCGTCTTAAAATATTAGAAATTAATACTTTTTTGACGGGGACCCTGTGCGACGCATCCTTAATTTATGTATAGCAAATGAAAAAGTTTGTACGCTGTTGTCTGTTTGGTACCAAATGATTCTGTAATCAATGTACAATTAAAATGTTTAATCGATGAATTTTTGGCTCGTCTTAAAATATTAGAAATCGATACTTCTTTACCGCTGACCCTATGCGACGCATCCTTAATTTATGTATAGCAAATGAAAAAGTTTGTACGCTGTTGTCTGCTTGGTACCAAAAGATTTTGTAATCAATGTACTATTAAAATGTATATTCGATGAATTTTTGGCTCGTCTTAAAATATTAGAAATTCACACTTTTTTGACGCTGACCCTATGCGACGCATCCTTAATTTATGTATAGCAAATGAAAAAGTTTGTACGCTGTTGTCTGTTTGGTACCAAATGATTCTGTAATCAATGTACAATTAAAATGTTTAATCGATGAATTTTTGGCTCGTCTTAAAATATTAGAAATCGATACTTTTTTACCGCTGACCCTATGCGACGCATCCTTAATTTATGTATAGCAAATGAAAAAGTTTGTACGCTGTTGTCTGCTTGGTACCAAAAGTTCTGTAATCAATGTACTATTAAAATGTATATTCGATGAATTTTTGGCTCGTCTTAAAATATTAGAAATTAATACTTTTTTGACGGGGACCTTGTGCGACGCATCCTTATTTTATGTTTATCGTATTAAAAAATTTGTACGCTGGTGTCTGCATGGTACCAAATAATTCTGTAATCAATGTACAATTAAAATGTATAATCGATGAATTTTTGGCTCGTCTTAAAATATTAGAAATCGATCCTTTTTTACCGCTGACCCTATGCGACGCATCCTTAATTTATGTATAGCAAATGAAAAAGTTTGTACGCTGTTGTCTGCTTGGTACCAAAAGATTCTGTAATCAAAGTACAATTAAAATGTATAATCGATGAATTTTTGGCTCGTCTTAAAATATTAGAAATCGATACTTTTTTACCGCTGACCCTATGCGACGCATCCTTAATTTATGTATAGCAAATGAAAAAGTTTGTACGCTGTTGTCTGCTTGGTACCAAAAGTTTCTGTAATCATTGTACTATTAAAATGTATAATCGATGAATTTTTGGCTCGTCTTAAAATATTAGAAATTAATACTTTTTTGACGGGGACCCTGTGCGACGCATCTTTATTTTATGTATATCGTATTAAAAAATTTGTACGCTGGTGTCTGCATGGTACCAAAAGATTCTGTTATAAATGTACTATTATAATGTATAATCGATGAATTTTTGGCTCGTCTTAAAATATTAGAAATCGATACTTTTTTGACCCGGTCCCTGTGCGACGCATCTTTATTTTATGTTTATCATATTAAAAAATTTGTACGCTGGTGTCTGCATGGTACGAAAAGATTCTGTAATCAATGTACTAATAAAATGTATAATCGATGAATTTTTGGCTCGTCTTAAAATATTGGAAATCGATACTTTTTACCGCTGACCCTATGCGACGCAACCTTATTTTATGTATATCAAGTTAAAAAATTTGTACGCTGGTGTCTGTTTGGTACCAAATGATTCTGTAATCAATGTACAATTAAAATGTTTAATCGATGAATTTTTGGCTCGTCTTAAAATATTAGAAATCGATACTTTTTTACCGCTGACCCTATGCGACGCATCCTTAATTTATGTATAGCAAATGAAAAAGTTTGTACGCTGTTGTCTGCTTGGTACCAAAAGATTCTGTAATCAATGTACTATTAAAATGTATATTCGATGAATTTTTGGCTCGTCTTAAAATATTAGAAATTAATACTTTTTTGACGGGGACCCTGTGCGACGCATCCTTATTTTATGTTTATCGTATTAAAAAATTTGTACGCTGGTGTCTGCATGGTACGAAAAGATTCTGTAATCAATGTACTATTAAAATGTATAATCGATGAATTTTTGGCTCGTCTTAAAATATTGGAAATCGATACTTTTTTACCGCTGACCCTATGCGACGCATCCTTAATTTATGTATAGCAAATGAAAAAGTTTGTACGCTGTTGTCTGCTTGGTACCAAAAGATTCTGTAATCAATGTACTATTAAAATGTATAATCGATGAATTTTTGGCTCGTCTTAAAATATTAGAAATTAATACTTTTTTGACGGGGACCCTGTGCGACGCATCCTTAATTTATGTATAGCAAATGAAAAAGTTTGTACGCTGTTGTCTGTTTGGTACCAAATGATTCTGTAATCAATGTACAATTAAAATGTTTAATCGATGAATTTTTGGCTCGTCTTAAAATATTAGAAATCGATACTTTTTTACCGCTGACCCTATGCGACGCATCCTTAATTTATGTATAGCAAATGAAAAAGTTTGTACGCTGTTGTCTGCTTGGTACCAAAAGATTCTGTAATCAATGTACTATTAAAATGTATATTCGATGAATTTTTGGCTCGTCTTAAAATATTAGAAATTCATACTTTTTTGACGCTGACCCTATGCGACGCATCCTTAATTTATGTATAGCAAATGAAAAAGTTTGTACGCTGTTGTCTGTTTGGTACCAAATGATTCTGTAATCAATGTACAATTAAAATGTTTAATCGATGAATTTTTGGCTCGTCTTAAAATATTAGAAATCGATACTTTTTTACCGCTGACCCTATGCGACGCATCCTTAATTTATGTATAGCAAATGAAAAAGTTTGTACGCTGTTGTCTGCTTGGTACCAAAAGATTCTGTAATCAATGTACTATTAAAATGTATAATCGATGAATTTTTGGCTCGTCTTAAAATATTAGAAATTAATACTTTTTTGACGGGGACCCTGTGGGACGCATCCTTATTTTATGTTTATCGTATTAAAAAATTTGTACGCTGGTGTCTGCATGGTACCAAAAGATTCTGTTATAAATGTACTATTATAATGTATAATCGATGAATTTTTGGCTCGTCTTAAAATATTAGAAATCCATACTTTTTTGACCCGGACCCTGTGCGACGCATCTTTATTTTATGTTTATCATATTAAAAAATTTGTACGCTGGTGTCTGCATGGTACGAAAAGATTCTGTAATCAATGTACTATTATAATGTATAATCGATGAATTTTTGGCTCGTCTTAAAATATTAGAAATCCATACTTTTTTGACCCGGACCCTGTGCGACGCATCTTTATTTTATGTTTATCATATTAAAAAATTTGTACGCTGGTGTCTGCATGGTACCAAAAGATTCTGTTATAAATGTACTATTATAATGTATAATCGATGAATTTTTGGCTCGTCTTAAAATATTAGAAATTAATACTTTTTTGACGGGGACCCTGTGCGACGCATCCTTAATTTATGTATAGCAAATGAAAAAGTTTGTACGCTGTTGTCTGTTTGGTACCAAATGATTCTGTAATCAATGTACAATAAAATGTTTAATCGATGAATTTTTGGCTCGTCTTAAAATATAAGAAATCGATACTTTTTTACCGCTGACCCTATGCGACGCATCCTTAATTTATGTATAGCAAATGAAAAAGTTTGTACGCTGTTGTCTGCTTGGTACCAAAAGATTCTGTAATCAATGTACTATTAAAATGTATATTCGATGAATTTTTGGCTCGTCTTAAAATATTAGAAATTCATACTTTTTTGACGCTGACCCTATGCGACGCATCCTTAATTTATGTATAGCAAATGAAAAAGTTTGTACGCTGTTGTCTGTTTGGTACCACATGTTTCTGTAATCAATGTACAATTAAAATGTTTAATCGATGAATTTTTGGCTCGTCTTAAAATATTAGAAATCGATACTTTTTTACCGCTGACCCTATGCGACGCATCCTTAATTTATGTATAGCAAATGAAAAAGTTTGTACGCTGTTGTCTGCTTGGTACCAAAAGATTCTGTAATCAATGTACTATTAAAATGTATATTCGATGAATTTTTGGCTCGTCTTAAAATATTAGAAATTAATACTTTTTTGACGGGGACCTTGTGCGACGCATCCTTATTTTATGTTTATCGTATTAAAAAATTTGTACGCTGGTGTCTGCATGGTACCAAATAATTCTGTAATCAATGTACAATTAAAATGTATAATCGATGAATTTTTGGCTCGTCTTAAAATATTAGAAATCGATCCTTTTTTACCGCTGACCCTATGCGACGCATCCTTAATTTATGTATAGCAATTGAAAAATTTGTACGCTGTTGTCTGCTTGGTACCAAAAGATTCTGTAATCAAAGTACAATTAAAATGTATAATCGATGAATTTTTGGCTCGTCTTAAAATATTAGAAATCGATACTTTTTTGACCCGGACCCTGTGCGACGCATCTTTATTTTATGTTTATCATATTAAAAAATTTGTACGCTGGTGTCTGCATGGTACGAAAAGATTCTGTAATCAATGTACTAATAAAATGTATAATCGATGAATTTTTGGCTCGTCTTAAAATATTGGAAATCGATACTTTTTACCGCTGACCCTATGCGACGCAACCTTATTTTATGTATATCAAGTTAAAAAATTTGTACGCTGGTGTCTGCATGGTACCAAAAGATTCTGTTATAAATGTACTATTATAATGTATAATCGATGAATTTTTGGCTCGTCTTAAAATATTAGAAATCGATACTTTTTTGACCCGGACCCTGTGCGACTCATATTTATTTTATGTTTATCATATTAAAAAATTTGTACGCTGGTGTCTGCATGGTACCAAAAGATTCTGTTATAAATGTACTATTATAATGTATAATCGATGAATTTTTGGCTCGTCTTAAAATATTAGAAATCGATACTTTTTTGACCCGGACCCTGTGCGACGCATCTTTATTTTATGTTTATCATATTAAAAAATTTGTACGCTGGTGTCTGCATGGTACGAAAAGATTCTGTAATCAATGTACTAATAAAATGTATAATCGATGAATTTTTGGCTCGTCTTAAAATATTGGAAATCGATACTTTTTACCGCTGACCCTATGCGACGCAACCTTATTTTATGTATATCAAGTTAAAAAATTTGTACGCTGGTGTCTGTTTGGTACCAAATGATTCTGTAATCAATGTACAATTAAAATGTTTAATCGATGAATTTTTGGCTCGTCTTAAAATATTAGAAATCGATACTTTTTTACCGCTGACCCTATGCGACGCATCCTTAATTTATGTATAGCAAATGAAAAAGTTTGTACGCTGTTGTCTGCTTGGTACCAAAAGATTCTGTAATCAATGTACTATTAAAATGTATATTCGATGAATTTTTGGCTCGTCTTAAAATATTAGAAATTAATACTTTTTTGACGGGGACCCTGTGCGACGCATCCTTATTTTATGTTTATCGTATTAAAAAATTTGTACGCTGGTGTCTGCATGGTACCAAAAGATTCTGTTATAAATGTACTATTATAATGTATAATCGATGAATTTTTGGCTCGTCTTAAAATATTAGAAATCGATACTTTTTTGACGCGGACCCCGTGCGACGCATCTTTATTTTATGTTTATCATATTAAAAAATTTGTACGCTGGTGTCTGCATGGTACGAAAAGATTCTGTAATCAATGTACTATTAAAATGTATAATCGATGAATTTTTGGCTCGTCTTAAAATATTGGAAATCGATCCTTTTTTACCGCTGACCCTATGCGACGCATCCTTAATTTATGTATAGCAAATGAAAAAGTTTGTACGCTGTTGTCTGCTTGGTACCAAAAGTTTCTGTAATCATTGTACTATTAAAATGTATAATCGATGAATTTTTGGCTCGTCTTAAAATATTAGAAATTAATACTTTTTTGACGGGGACCCTGTGCGACGCATCCTTATTTTATGTATATCGTATTAAAAAATTTGTAAGCTGGTGTCTGCATGGTACCAAAAGATTCTGTAATAAATGTACTATTATAATGTATAATCGATGAATTTTTGGCTCGTCTTAAAATATTAGAAATTAATAATTTTTTGACGCGGACCCTGTGCGACGCAGCCTTATTTTATGGTTATCATATTAAAAAATTTGTACGCTGGTGTCTGCATGGTACGCAAAGATTCTGTAATCAATGTACTATTAAAATGTATAATCGATGAATTTTTGGCTCGTCTTAAAATATTAGAAATCAATACTTCTTTACCGCTGACCCTATGCGACGCATCCTTAATTTATGTATAGCAAATGAAAAAGTTTGTACGCTGTTGTCTGCTTGGTACCAAAACATTCTGTAATCAATGTACTATTAAAATGTATAATCGATGAATTTTTGGCTCGTCTTAAAATATTAGAAATCGATACTTTTTTGACCCGGACCCTGTGCGACGCATATTTATTTTATGTTTATCATATTAAAAAATTTGTACGCTGGTGTCTGCATGGTACCAAAAGATTCTGTTATAAATGTACTATTATAATGTATAATCGATGAATTTTTGGCTCGTCTTAAAATATTAGAAATCGATACTTTTTTGACCCGGACCCTGTGCGACGCATCTTTATTTTATGTTTATCATATTAAAAAATTTGTACGCTGGTGTCTGCATGGTACGAAAAGATTCTGTAATCAATGTACTAATAAAATGTATAATCGATGAATTTTTGGCTCGTCTTAAAATATTGGAAATCGATACTTTTTACCGCTGACCCTATGCGACGCAACCTTATTTTATGTATATCAAGTTAAAAAATTTGTACGCTGGTGTCTGTTTGGTACCAAATGATTCTGTAATCAATGTACAATTAAAATGTTTAATCGATGAATTTTTGGCTCGTCTTAAAATATTAGAAATCGATACTTTTTTACCGCTGACCCTATGCGACGCATCCTTAATTTATGTATAGCAAATGAAAAAGTTTGTACGCTGTTGTCTGCTTGGTACCAAAAGATTCTGTAATCAATGTACTATTAAAATGTATATTCGATGAATTTTTGGCTCGTCTTAAAATATTAGAAATTAATACTTTTTTGACGGGGACCCTGTGCGACGCATCCTTATTTTATGTTTATCGTATTAAAAAATTTGTACGCTGGTGTCTGCATGGTACCAAAAGATTCTGTTATAAATGTACTATTATAATGTATAATCGATGAATTTTTGGCTCGTCTTAAAATATTAGAAATCGATACTTTTTTGACGCGGACCCCGTGCGACGCATCTTTATTTTATGTTTATCATATTAAAAAATTTGTACGCTGGTGTCTGCATGGTACGAAAAGATTCTGTAATCAATGTACTATTAAAATGTATAATCGATGAATTTTTGGCTCGTCTTAAAATATTGGAAATCGATCCTTTTTTACCGCTGACCCTATGCGACGCATCCTTAATTTATGTATAGCAAATGAAAAAGTTTGTACGCTGTTGTCTGCTTGGTACCAAAAGTTTCTGTAATCATTGTACTATTAAAATGTATAATCGATGAATTTTTGGCTCGTCTTAAAATATTAGAAATTAATACTTTTTTGACGGGGACCCTGTGCGACGCATCCTTATTTTATGTATATCGTATTAAAAAATTTGTACGCTGGTGTCTGCATGGTACCAAAAGATTCTGTAATAAATGTACTATTATAATGTATAATCGATGAATTTTTGGCTCGTCTTAAAATATTAGAAATTAATAATTTTTTGACGCGGACCCTGTGCGACGCAGCCTTATTTTATGGTTATCATATTAAAAAATTTGTACGCTGGTGTCTGCATGGTACGCAAAGATTCTGTAATCAATGTACTATTAAAATGTATAATCGATGAATTTTTGGCTCGTCTTAAAATATTAGAAATCAATACTTCTTTACCGCTGACCCTATGCGACGCATCCTTAATTTATGTATAGCAAATGAAAAAGTTTGTACGCTGTTGTCTGCTTGGTACCAAAACATTCTGTAATCAATGTACTATTAAAATGTATAATCGATGAATTTTTGGCTCGTCTTAAAATATTAGAAATTAATACTTTTTTGACGGGGACCCTGTGCGACGCATCCTTATTTTATGTTTATCGTATTAAAAAATTTGTACGCTGGTGTCTGCATGGTACCAAAAGATTCTGTTATAAATGTACTATTATAATGTATAATCGATGAATTTTTGGCTCGTCTTAAAATATTAGAAATCGATACTTTTTTGACCCGGACCCTGTGCGACGCATCTTTATTTTATGTTTATCATATTAAAAAATTTGTACGCTGGTGTCTGCATGGTACGAAAAGATTCTGTAATCAATGTACTAATAAAATGTATAATCGATGAATTTTTGGCTCGTCTTAAAATATTGGAAATCGATACTTTTTACCGCTGACCCTATGCGACGCAACCTTATTTTATGTATATCAAGTTAAAAAATTTGTACGCTGGTGTCTGTTTGGTACCAAATGATTCTGTAATCAATGTACAATTAAAATGTTTAATCGATGAATTTTTGGCTCGTCTTAAAATATTAGAAATCGATACTTCTTTACCGCTGACCCTATGCGACGCATCCTTAATTTATGTATAGCAAATGAAAAAGTTTGTACGCTGTTGTCTGCTTGGTACCAAAAGATTCTGTAATCAATGTACTATTAAAATGTATAATCGATGAATTTTTGGCTCGTCTTAAAATATTAGAAATCGATACTTTTTTGACCCGGACCCTGTGCGACGCATCTTTATTTTATGTTTATCATATTAAAAAATTTGTACGCTGGTGTCTGCATGGTACGAAAAGATTCTGTAATCAATGTACTATTAAAATGTATAATCGATGAATTTTTTGCTCGTCTTAAAATATTGGAAATCGATACTTTTTACCGCTGACCCTATGCGACGCAACCTTATTTTATGTATATCAAGTTAAAAAATTTGTACGCTGGTGTCTGTTTGATACCAAATGATTCTGTAATCAATGTACAATTAAAATGTATAATCGATGAATTTTTGGCTCGTCTTAAAATATTAGAAATCGATACTTTTTTACCGCTGACCCTATGCGACGCATCCTTAATTTATGTATAGCAAATGAAAAAGTTTGTACGCTGTTGTCTGCTTGGTACCAAAAGATTCTGTAATCAATGTACTATTAAAATGTATAATCGATGAATTTTTGGCTCGTCTTAAAATATTAGAAATTAATACTTTTTTGACGCGGACTTTGTGCGACGCAGCCTTATTTTATGTATATCAAGTTAAAAAATTTGTACGCTGGTGTCTGTTTGATACCAAATGATTCTGTAATCAATGTACAATTAAAATGTATAATCGATAAATTTTTGGCTCGTCTTAAAATATTAGAAATCGATACTTTTTTACCGCTGACCCTATGCGACGCATCCTTAATTTATGTATAGCAAAAGAAAAAGTTTGTACGCTGTTGTCTGCTTGGTACCAAAAGATTCTGTAATCAATGTACTATTAAAATGTATATTCGATGAATTTTTGGCTCGTCTTAAAATATTAGAAATTAATACTTTTTTGACGGGGACCCTGTGCGACGCATCCTTATTTTATGTTTATCGTATTAAAAAATTTGTACGCTGGTGTCTGCATGGTACCAAAAGATTCTGTTATAAATGTACTATTATAATGTATAATCGATGAATTTTTGGCTCGTCTTAAAATATTAGAAATCGATACTTTTTTACCGCTGACCCTATGCGACGCATCCTTAATTTATGTATAGCAAATGAAAAAGTTTGTACGCTGTTGTCTGCTTGGTACCAAAAGATTCTGTAATCAATGTACTATTAAAATGTATAATCGATGAATTTTTGGCTCGTCTTAAAATATTAGAAATTAATACTTTTTTGACGGGGACCCTGTGCGACGCATCCTTAATTTATGTATAGCAAATGAAAAAGTTTGTACGCTGTTGTCTGTTTGGTACCAAATGATTCTGTAATCAATGTACAATTAAAATGTTTAATCGATGAATTTTTGGCTCGTCTTAAAATATTAGAAATCGATACTTTTTTACCGCTGACCCTATGCGTCGCATCCTTAATTTATGTATAGCAAATGAAAAAGTTTGTACGCTGTTGTCTGCTTGGTACCAAAAGATTCTGTAATCAATGTACTATTAAAATGTATATTCGATGAATTTTTGGCTTGTCTTAAAATATTAGAAATTCATACTTTTTTGACGCTGACCCTATGCGACGCATCCTTAATTTATGTATAGCAAATGAAAAAGTTTGTACGCTGTTGTCTGTTTGGTACCAAATGATTCTGTAATCAATGTACAATTAAAATGTTTAATCGTAGAATTTTTGGCTCGTCTTAAAATATTAGAAATCGATACTTTTTTACCGCTGACCCTATGCGACGCATCCTTAATTTATGTATAGCAAATGAAAAAGTTTGTACGCTGTTGTCTGCTTGGTACCAAAAGATTCTGTAATCAATGTACTATTAAAATGTATATTCGATGAATTTTTGGCTCGTCTTAAAATATTAGAAATTAATACTTTTTTGACGGGGACCTTGTGCGACGCATCCTTATTTTATGTTTATCGTATTAAAAAATTTGTACGCTGGTGTCTGCATGGTACCAAATGATTCTGTAATCAATGTACAATTAAAATGTATAATCGATGAATTTTTGGCTCGTCTTAAAATATTAGAAATCGATCCTTTTTTACCGCTGACCCTATGCGACGCATCCTTAATTTATGTATAGCAAATGAAAAAGTTTGTACGCTGTTGTCTGCTTGGTACCAAAAGATTCTGTAATCAATGTACAATTAAAATGTATAATCGATGAATTTTTGGCTCGTCTTAAAATATTAGAAATCGATACTTTTTTACCGCTGACCCTATGCGACGCATCCTTAATTTATGTATAGCAAATGAAAAAGTTTGTACGCTGTTGTCTGCTTGGTACCAAAAGTTTCTGTAATCAATGTACTATTAAAATGTATAATCGATGAATTTTTGGCTCGTCTTAAAATATTAGAAATTAATACTTTTTTGACGGGGACCCTGTGCGACGCATCCTTATTTTATGTTTATCGTATTAAAAAATTTGTACGCTGGTGTCTGCATGGTACCAAAAGATTCTGTTATAAATGTACTATTATAATGTATAATCGATGAATTTTTGGCTCGTCTTAAAATATTAGAAATCGATACTTTTTTGACCCGGACCCTGTGCGACGCATCTTTATTTTATGTTTATCATATTAAAAAATTTGTACGCTGGTGTCTGCATGGTACGAAAAGATTCTGTAATCAATGTACTATTAAAATGTATAATCGATGAATTTTTGGCTCGTCTTAAAATATTGGAAATCGATACTTTTTACCGCTGACCCTATGCGACGCAACCTTATTTTATGTATATCAAGTTAAAAAATTTGTACGCTGGTGTCTGTTTGATACCAAATGATTCTGTAATCAATGTACAATTAAAATGTATAATCGATGAATTTTTGGCTCGTCTTAAAATATTAGAAATCGATACTTTTTTACCGCTGACCCTATGCGACGCATCCTTAATTTATGTATAGCAAATGAAAAAGTTTGTACGCTGTTGTCTGCTTGGTACTAAAAGATTCTGTAATCAATGTACTATTAAAATGTATAATCGATGAATTTTTGGCTCGTCTTAAAATATTAGAAATCGATACTTTTTTGACCCGGACCCTGTGCGACGCATCTTTATTTTATGTTTATCATATTAAAAAATTTGTACGCTGGTGTCTGCATGGTACGAAAAGATTCTGTAATCAATGTACTATTAAAATGTATAATCGATGAATTTTTTGCTCGTCTTAAAATATTGGAAATCGATACTTTTTACCGCTGACCCTATGCGACGCAACCTTATTTTATGTATATCAAGTTAAAAAATTTGTACGCTGGTGTCTGTTTGATACCAAATGATTCTGTAATCAATGTACAATTAAAATGTATAATCGATGAATTTTTGGCTCGTCTTAAAATATTAGAAATCGATACTTTTTTACCGCTGACCCTATGCGACGCATCCTTAATTTATGTATAGCAAATGAAAAAGTTTGTACGCTGTTGTCTGCTTGGTACCAAAAGATTCTGTAATCAATGTACTATTAAAATGTATAATCGATGAATTTTTGGCTCGTCTTAAAATATTAGAAATTAATACTTTTTTGACGCGGACTTTGTGCGACGCAGCCTTATTTTATGTATATCAAGTTAAAAAATTTGTACGCTGGTGTCTGCTTGATACCAAATGATTCTGTAATCAATGTACAATTAAAATGTATAATCGATAAATTTTTGGCTCGTCTTAAAATATTAGAAATCGATACTTTTTTACCGCTGACCCTATGCGACGCATCCTTAATTTATGTATAGCAAAAGAAAAAGTTTGTACGCTGTTGTCTGCTTGGTACCAAAAGATTCTGTAATCAATGTACTATTAAAATGTATATTCGATGAATTTTTGGCTCGTCTTAAAATATTAGAAATTAATACTTTTTTGACGGGGACCCTGTGCGACGCATCCTTATTTTATGTTTATCGTATTAAAAAATTTGTACGCTGGTGTCTGCATGGTACCAAAAGATTCTGTTATAAATGTACTATTATAATGTATAATCGATGAATTTTTGGCTCGTCTTAAAATATTAGAAATCGATACTTTTTTACCGCTGACCCTATGCGACGCATCCTTAATTTATGTATAGCAAATGAAAAAGTTTGTACGCTGTTGTCTGCTTGGTACCAAAAGATTCTGTAATCAATGTACTATTAAAATGTATAATCGATGAATTTTTGGCTCGTCTTAAAATATTAGAAATTAATACTTTTTTGACGGGGACCCTGTGCGACGCATCCTTAATTTATGTTTAGCAAATGAAAAAGTTTGTACGCTGTTGTCTGTTTGGTACCAAATGATTCTGTAATCAATGTACAATTAAAATGTTTAATCGATGAATTTTTGGCTCGTCTTAAAATATTAGAAATCGATACTTTTTTACCGCTGACCCTATGCGACGCATCCTTAATTTATGTATAGCAAATGAAAAAGTTTGTACGCTGTTGTCTGCTTGGTACCAAAAGATTCTGTAATCAATGTACTATTAAAATGTATATTCGATGAATTTTTGGCTTGTCTTAAAATATTAGAAATTCATACTTTTTTGACGCTGACCCTATGCGACGCATCCTTAATTTATGTATAGCAAATGAAAAAGTTTGTACGCTGTTGTCTGTTTGGTACCAAATGATTCTGTAATCAATGTACAATTAAAATGTTTAATCGTAGAATTTTTGGCTCGTCTTAAAATATTAGAAATCGATACTTTTTTACCGCTGACCCTATGCGACGCATCCTTAATTTATGTATAGCAAATGAAAAAGTTTGTACGCTGTTGTCTGCTTGGTACCAAAAGATTCTGTAATCAATGTACTATTAAAATGTATATTCGATGAATTTTTGGCTCGTCTTAAAATATTAGAAATTAATACTTTTTTGACGGGGACCTTGTGCGACGCATCCTTATTTTATGTTTATCGTATTAAAAAATTTGTACGCTGGTGTCTGCATGGTACCAAATGATTCTGTAATCAATGTACAATTAAAATGTATAATCGATGAATTTTTGGCTCGTCTTAAAATATTAGAAATCGATCCTTTTTTACCGCTGACCCTATGCGACGCATCCTTAATTTATGTATAGCAAATGAAAAAGTTTGTACGCTGTTGTCTGCTTGGTACCAAAAGATTCTGTAATCAATGTACAATTAAAATGTATAATCGATGAATTTTTGGCTCGTCTTAAAATATTAGAAATCGATACTTTTTTACCGCTGACCCTATGCGACGCATCCTTAATTTATGTATAGCAAATGAAAAAGTTTGTACGCTGTTGTCTGCTTGGTACCAAAAGTTTCTGTAATCAATGTACTATTAAAATGTATAATCGATGAATTTTTGGCTCGTCTTAAAATATTAGAAATTAATACTTTTTTGACGGGGACCCTGTGCGACGCATCCTTATTTTATGTTTATCGTATTAAAAAATTTGTACGCTGGTGTCTGCATGGTACCAAAAGATTCTGTTATAAATGTACTATTATAATGTATAATCGATGAATTTTTGGCTCGTCTTAAAATATTAGAAATCGATACTTTTTTGACCCGGACCCTGTGCGACGCATCTTTATTTTATGTTTATCATATTAAAAAATTTGTACGCTGGTGTCTGCATGGTACGAAAAGATTCTGTAATCAATGTACTATTAAAATGTATAATCGATGAATTTTTGGCTCGTCTTAAAATATTGGAAATCGATACTTTTTACCGCTGACCCTATGCGACGCAACCTTATTTTATGTATATCAAGTTAAAAAATTTGTACGCTGGTGTCTGTTTGATACCAAATGATTCTGTAATCAATGTACAATTAAAATGTATAATCGATGAATTTTTGGCTCGTCTTAAAATATTAGAAATCGATACTTTTTTACCGCTGACCCTATGCGACGCATCCTTAATTTATGTATAGCAAATGAAAAAGTTTGTACGCTGTTGTCTGCTTGGTACTAAAAGATTCTGTAATCAATGTACTATTAAAATGTATAATCGATGAATTTTTGGCTCGTCTTAAAATATTAGAAATCGATACTTTTTTGACCCGGACCCTGTGCGACGCATCTTTATTTTATGTTTATCATATTAAAAAATTTGTACGCTGGTGTCTGCATGGTACGAAAAGATTCTGTAATCAATGTACTATTAAAATGTATAATCGATGAATTTTTTGCTCGTCTTAAAATATTGGAAATCGATACTTTTTACCGCTGACCCTATGCGACGCAACCTTATTTTATGTATATCAAGTTAAAAAATTTGTACGCTGGTGTCTGTTTGATACCAAATGATTCTGTAATCAATGTACAATTAAAATGTATAATCGATGAATTTTTGGCTCGTCTTAAAATATTAGAAATCGATACTTTTTTACCGCTGACCCTATGCGACGCATCCTTAATTTATGTATAGCAAATGAAAAAGTTTGTACGCTGTTGTCTGCTTGGTACCAAAAGATTCTGTAATCAATGTACTATTAAAATGTATAATCGATGAATTTTTGGCTCGTCTTAAAATATTAGAAATTAATACTTTTTTGACGCGGACTTTGTGCGACGCAGCCTTATTTTATGTATATCAAGTTAAAAAATTTGTACGCTGGTGTCTGTTTGATACCAAATGATTCTGTAATCAATGTACAATTAAAATGTATAATCGATAAATTTTTGGCTCGTCTTAAAATATTAGAAATCGATACTTTTTTACCGCTGACCCTATGCGACGCATCCTTAATTTATGTATAGCAAAAGAAAAAGTTTGTACGCTGTTGTCTGCTTGGTACCAAAAGATTCTGTAATCAATGTACTATTAAAATGTATATTCGATGAATTTTTGGCTCGTCTTAAAATATTAGAAATTAATACTTTTTTGACGGGGACCCTGTGCGACGCATCCTTATTTTATGTTTATCGTATTAAAAAATTTGTACGCTGGTGTCTGCATGGTACCAAAAGATTCTGTTATAAATGTACTATTATAATGTATAATCGATGAATTTTTGGCTCGTCTTAAAATATTAGAAATCGATACTTTTTTACCGCTGACCCTATGCGACGCATCCTTAATTTATGTATAGCAAATGAAAAAGTTTGTACGCTGTTGTCTGCTTGGTACCAAAAGATTCTGTAATCAATGTACTATTAAAATGTATAATCGATGAATTTTTGGCTCGTCTTAAAATATTAGAAATTAATACTTTTTTGACGGGGACCCTGTGCGACGCATCCTTAATTTATGTATAGCAAATGAAAAAGTTTGTACGCTGTTGTCTGTTTGGTACCAAATGATTCTGTAATCAATGTACAATTAAAATGTTTAATCGATGAATTTTTGGCTCGTCTTAAAATATTAGAAATCGATACTTTTTTACCGCTGACCCTATGCGACGCATCCTTAATTTATGTATAGCAAATGAAAAAGTTTGTACGCTGTTGTCTGCTTGGTACCAAAAGATTCTGTAATCAATGTACTATTAAAATGTATATTCGATGAATTTTTGGCTTGTCTTAAAATATTAGAAATTCATACTTTTTTGACGCTGACCCTATGCGACGCATCCTTAATTTATGTATAGCAAATGAAAAAGTTTGTACGCTGTTGTCTGTTTGGTACCAAATGATTCTGTAATCAATGTACAATTAAAATGTTTAATCGTAGAATTTTTGGCTCGTCTTAAAATATTAGAAATCGATACTTTTTTACCGCTGACCCTATGCGACGCATCCTTAATTTATGTATAGCAAATGAAAAAGTTTGTACGCTGTTGTCTGCTTGGTACCAAAAGATTCTGTAATCAATGTACTATTAAAATGTATATTCGATGAATTTTTGGCTCGTCTTAAAATATTAGAAATTAATACTTTTTTGACGGGGACCTTGTGCGACGCATCCTTATTTTATGTTTATCGTATTAAAAAATTTGTACGCTGGTGTCTGCATGGTACCAAATGATTCTGTAATCAATGTACAATTAAAATGTATAATCGATGAATTTTTGGCTCGTCTTAAAATATTAGAAATCGATCCTTTTTTACCGCTGACCCTATGCGACGCATCCTTAATTTATGTATAGCAAATGAAAAAGTTTGTACGCTGTTGTCTGCTTGGTACCAAAAGATTCTGTAATCAATGTACAATTAAAATGTATAATCGATGAATTTTTGGCTCGTCTTAAAATATTAGAAATCGATACTTTTTTACCGCTGACCCTATGCGACGCATCCTTAATTTATGTATAGCAAATGAAAAAGTTTGTACGCTGTTGTCTGCTTGGTACCAAAAGTTTCTGTAATCAATGTACTATTAAAATGTATAATCGATGAATTTTTGGCTCGTCTTAAAATATTAGAAATTAATACTTTTTTGACGGGGACCCTGTGCGACGCATCCTTATTTTATGTTTATCGTATTAAAAAATTTGTACGCTGGTGTCTGCATGGTACCAAAAGATTCTGTTATAAATGTACTATTATAATGTATAATCGATGAATTTTTGGCTCGTCTTAAAATATTAGAAATCGATACTTTTTTGACCCGGACCCTGTGCGACGCATCTTTATTTTATGTTTATCATATTAAAAAATTTGTACGCTGGTGTCTGCATGGTACGAAAAGATTCTGTAATCAATGTACTATTAAAATGTATAATCGATGAATTTTTGGCTCGTCTTAAAATATTGGAAATCGATACTTTTTACCGCTGACCCTATGCGACGCAACCTTATTTTATGTATATCAAGTTAAAAAATTTGTACGCTGGTGTCTGTTTGATACCAAATGATTCTGTAATCAATGTACAATTAAAATGTATAATCGATGAATTTTTGGCTCGTCTTAAAATATTAGAAATCGATACTTTTTTACCGCTGACCCTATGCGACGCATCCTTAATTTATGTATAGCAAATGAAAAAGTTTGTACGCTGTTGTCTGCTTGGTACCAAAAGATTCTGTAATCAATGTACTATTAAAATGTATAATCGATGAATTTTTGGCTCGTCTTAAAATATTAGAAATTAATACTTTTTTGACGCGGACCCTGTGCGACGCAGCCTTATTTTATGTTTATCATATTAAAAAATTTGTACGCTGGTGTCTGTTTGGTACCAAATGATTATGTAATCAATGTACTATTAAAATGTATAATCGATGAATTTTTGGCTCGTCTTAAAATATTAGAAATCGATACTTTTTTACCGCTGACCCTATGCGACGCATCCTTAATTTATGTATAGCAAATGAAAAAGTTTGTACGCTGTTGTCTGCTTGGTACCAAAAGATTCTGTAATCAATGTACTATTAAAATGTATAATCGATGAATTTTTGGCTCGTCTTAAAATATTAGAAATTAATACTTTTTTGACGGGGACCCTGTGCGACGCATCCTTAATTTATGTATAGCAAATGAAAAAGTTTGTACGCTGTTGTCTGTTTGGTACCAAATGATTCTGTAATCAATGTACAATTAAAATGTTTAATCGATGAATTTTTGGCTCGTCTTAAAATATTAGAAATCGATACTTTTTTACCGCTGACCCTATGCGACGCATCCTTAATTTATGTATAGCAAATGAAAAAGTTTGTACGCTGTTGTCTGCTTGGTACCAAAAGATTCTGTAATCAATGTACTATTAAAATGTATATTCGATGAATTTTTGGCTCGTCTTAAAATATTAGAAATTAATACTTTTTTGACGGGGACCTTGTGCGACGCATCCTTATTTTATGTTTATCGTATTAAAAAATTTGTACGCTGGTGTCTGCATGGTACCAAATGATTCTGTAATCAATGTACAATTAAAATGTATAATCGATGAATTTTTGGCTCGTCTTAAAATATTAGAAATCGATCCTTTTTTACCGCTGACCCTATGCGACGCATCCTTAATTTATGTATAGCAAATGAAAAAGTTTGTACGCTGTTGTCTGCTTGGTACCAAAAGATTCTGTAATCAATGTACAATTAAAATGTATAATCGATGAATTTTTGGCTCGTCTTAAAATATTAGAAATCGATACTTTTTTGACCCGGACCCTGTGCGACGCATCTTTATTTTATGTTTATCATATTAAAAAATTTGTACGCTGGTGTCTGCATGGTACGAAAAGATTCTGTTAACAATGTACTATTAAAATGTATAATCGATGAATTTTTGGCTCGTCTTAAAATATTGGAAATCGATACTTTTTACCGCTGACCCTATGCGACGCAACCTTATTTTATGTATATCAAATTAACAAATTTGTACGCTGGTGTCTGTTTGGTACCAAATGATTCTGTAATCAATGTACAATTAAAATGTATAATCGATGAATTTTTGGCTCGTCTTATAATATTAGAAATCGATACTTTTTTACCGCTGACCCTATGCGACGCATCCTTAATTTATGTATAGCAAATGAAAAAGTTTGTACGCTGTTGTCTGCTTGGTACCAAAAGATTCTGTAATCAATGTACAATTAAAATGTATAATCGATGAATTTTTGGCTCGTCTTAAAATATTAGAAATCGATACTTTTTTACCGCTGACCCTATGCGACGCATCTTTAATTTATGTATAGCAAATGAAAAAGTTTGTACGCTGTTGTCTGCTTGGTACCAAAAGATTCTGTAATCAATGTACTATTAAAATGTATAATCTATGAATTTTTGGCTCGTCTTAAGATATTGGAAATCGATACTTTTTTACCGCTGACCCTATGCGACGCATCCTTAATTTATGTTTATCGTATTAAAAAATTTGTACGCTGGTGTCTGTTTGGTACCAAAAGATTCTGTTATCAATGTACTATTAGAATGTATAATCGATGAATTTTTGGCTCGTCTTAAAATATTAGAAATTCATACTTTTTTGACGCTGACCCTATGCGACGCATCCTTAATTTATGTATAGCAAATGAAAAAGTTTGTACGCTGTTGTCTGCTTGGTACCAAAAGATTCTGTAATCAATGTACTATTAAAATGTATAATCGATGAATTTTTGGCTCGTCTTAAAATATTAGAAATCGATACTTTTTTGACCCGGACCCTGTGCGACGCATCTTTATTTTATGTTTATCATATTAAAAAATTTGTACGCTGGTGTCTGCATGGTACGAAAAGATTCTGTAATCAATGTACTATTAAAATGTATAATCGATGAATTTTTGGCTCGTCTTAAAATATTAGAAATCGATACTTTTTTACCGCTGACCCTATGCGACGCATCCTTAATTTATGTATAGCAAATGAAAAAGTTTGTACGCTGTTGTCTGCTTGGTACCAAAAGATTCTGTAATCAATGTACTATTAAAATGTATAATCGATGAATTTTTGGCTCGTCTTAAAATATTAGAAATTAATACTTTTTTGACGGGGACCCTGTGCGACGCATCCTTATTTTATGTTTATCGTATTAAAAAATTTGTACGCTGGTGTCTGCATGGTACCAAAAGATTCTGTTATAAATGTACTATTATAATGTATAATCGATGAATTTTTGGCTCGTCTTAAAATATTAGAAATCGATACTTTTTTGACCCGGACCCTGTGCGACGCATCTTTATTTTATGTTTATCATATTAAAAAATTTGTACGCTGGTGTCTGCATGGTACGAAAAGATTCTGTAATCAATGTACTATTAAAATGTATAATCGATGAATTTTTGGCTCGTCTTAAAATATTGGAAATCGATACTTTTTACCGCTGACCCTATGCGACGCAACCTTATTTTATGTATATCAAGTTAAAAAATTTGTACGCTGGTGTCTGTTTGATACCAAATGATTCTGTAATCAATGTACAATAAAAATGCATAATCGATGAATTTTTGGCTCGTCTTAAAATATTAGAAATCGATACTTTTTTACCGCTGACCCTATGCGACGCATCCTTAATTTATGTATAGCAAATGAAAAAGTTTGTACGCTGTTGTCTGCTTGGTACCAAAAGATTCTGTAATCAATGTACTATTAAAATGTATTATCGATGAATTTTTGGCTCGTCTTAAAATATTAGAAATTAATACTTTTTTGACGCGGACCCTGTGCGACGCAGCCTTATTTTATGTTTATCATATTAAAAAATTTGTACGCTGGTGTCTGTTTGGTACCAAATGATTATGTAATCAATGTACTATTAAAATGTATAATCGATGAATTTTTGGCTCGTCTTAAAATATTAGAAATTGATACTTTTTTGACGCGGACCCTGTGCGACGCATCCTTATTTTATTTTTCAGTATTTACAAACAGACAGACAAACAAACAGAAAATTTTAATTTTCAGTATTTACAAACGCGCCAAAAATTATTCGTTTTCATATTTCAACAGTACAATGCCTGCACATTATGATGGTACCATCACCATACCAGGCTACAAACTTTTTGGTATAATATACGTTATATAATTGTGCGCCGTATGGGATCCGCGGCTTAAAAATTATTATTTTCAGTATTTTAAAACGCGCCAAAAATTATTCTTTTACATATTCCAATAGTACATTGCCTGCACTTTATGATGGTACCATCATCATACCAGCCTACATACTTTTTGATCTAATATACGTAAAATTATTGCGCGTCGTTTGGGATCCGCGGCTTAAAAATTTAAATTTTCAATATTTTAAAGCGAGCCAAAAATTAATCTTATATATATTTTAACAGTACATTTTCTGCACATATTATGATGGTACTATCAGCATACTAGCCTACAAACTTTTTGATATAATATACGTAATATAATTGTGCGCCGTATGGGATTCGCGGCTTAAAAATTTTAATTTTCAATATTTTACAATGCGAGAAAAATTAATCTTTCAATCTACATTTTTTATTTGCGCAAAATAAAATTATGATATATAATGTGCGTGTTATTTTGTATTGTTTTTGACTCGCATTTATGATTTTATTTTAATGATTAAGTGACTGCGCGACGAAAAGGCTAATCGTAGTGCGTAATTGTCGGCTCGTACTACTTAATCTATCTACATTCTTAATTTGCACATATTAAAATTATAATATATCTAGGGCGTGTTATTTTTTATTGTTTTTGACTCGCATTTATGATTTTATGTTAATGATTAAGTGTTTCCGCGACGAAAAGGCTAATCGTAGTGAGAAATTGTTGACTGGTATTACTTAATCTATCTATATTTTTACTTTGCGCATAATAAAATTATGTTATATAAAGTGCATATAATTTTTTATTGTTTTTGACTCGCATTTATGTTAATGATTATGTGATTGCGCGACGAAAAGGCTAAACGTAGTGCGAAATTGTTGACTCATACTACTTAATCTATCTATATTCTTATAGATCTCTCTATTTTACTTTGCGCATAATAAAATTACGATATATAAAGTGCGTGTTATTTTTTTATTATTTTTGACTTGTATTTATTATTTTATGCTCATGGCAGAGTAATTTCGCGACAAAAAGGCTGAATCCTTTTCTTTTCTAACAAAGATATGTAAAATCGATTCTCGCATATATCAAAGTTTTTTGTTGTCGCTTTTCGGCGATGCTCATTGGCTGTCAAGATTCGTTTTGTTTATTATATTCGTTGCATCGAGAAGCTGTCATCGCGAGGATTAGCAGTTTGACAGTTTGTTAAAAATAAAATTAAATAAAATAATAATATTAGTTTTAAGTAATATGTTGTAATTCTATAAACTTGATTAATATTTTTGAAATTTGTTAGCTGATTTTTATCAAAAAATATTAATCGAGAATAAGATATTATAACTTATTATTTACAACATATTACTATTTTAATTTTTTAACATATTATTTTAAAATATATTTTAATTAGCAAATTAACGCTTTATTCAGCTGATTTCTATGAAAAAATATTAATCGAGTTTAAACAAATTTTATATTATTTTTAAAAAATATTTTTTTTAACTTAAAACCGATGAATGGCGCGCGCTTGTGTTGTTTTAGTATTACTGAAAAAATTAAACGTATATATATAATGGAGGAGGTAAGATTGAAACGTTGCCATTTGCCTTGTTACAATTTATTTGTGTCATTCACGAACATAACAGGGAGCACTGCGTGCTCAAATATACAATGTAGATATGTACTCGTTAGAAAAGTATACACATCGTCCATATCAGCATTATTGTTATTTGCCGATAAATTAACTACGTGTGTGCAAATACGATCGCGTTCATAATTAGAGTAGGTTTTAAACAAAGTATTTGTCAATTCAAACAATTATATATGACGAGTGATCAACATAATTATCAATGTGCATGCATTCGTTTGTAATATACATATATAATTTAATTTATTCATAATTCTAGATGCATGAGAGGTATATATTTATTATTTTATAAGTCAGCAGAAAGAGAGTTCGCGTACATTTCATTTTATAAATTATAAATCGTTCGTATTTGAGGCAAATAAAAAGCACATTTTTCACTGAAGCATACGTAATAAAAACTGAACGAAAATTTATAACTTTAGCATCGTATTCAAGAGAGATTTACATAATTTATAACAGCATTAGCATTGGAAGTTCACATTTTACGTCGCGTTCTTGTATACAGATTTCTCGGACTCGTTTAAGCGCTACTCTCAATATGGAGCGACTGAATTCACTTATTATATGAAGTTTACTTGAGAAAGCTCAGTCCTGTGGTATAGAGTGACCCACTTGTACGAAAAATACAGCGCATTCTTTTTTTCTATTATCTTTTTTTTTGTTTCGATGGGCATTGCTGGAAATGGAGTAGATGAAAAATTTTCGAGGATTTAGAAAGATGTTCCTTACGGCTTACAGGCAGGAACACAGTCGAAATATATTGACTTGAAATATAGTTATAGTGGAATATTCTAGGATACTATACTAGATATACTATAGCGAGCAGACTAAAGTTTCTATATTTTAAGCATGTGTGATTGGAGAACCTATTATCTTTAATCATACTACTGCTGCTACATCGTTATTTTTTGTTGGCACATTTTTCATTAATCAATATGTCACTCGAAATATATCACTAGTTTTTATATTATTTTTATCTCTAACAGTTTGTATAATATATAATTCTATGTGTGTAAATTACGTATATTTTTTCCGTGGTATAACTGTTACATCTCAATTTCTGTTTTTCGATTGACAAGAGCATGATTAAATTTAAATTCAGACACAATTCAATATTTCAATTAATAAAAATAAATGTAAATACATTGTACACAGATCAAGTCCTTATTTTGTCTCTTATAAAAAAATTAACTTTTTTCAATTTTCAATTTGTCTATACTCAGCCATTTTCCAGAAACGCCCATATTTCTTAGATATTCAGATTCTCTTCATACATCCTATGTAAAATGATTAATCAAATAAATGTACTTAAAAATATATTAAATACAATTCTTTCACAGATTTATTCTCGTTTTAAAGACATTTGTATGTCTGGCCATAAATGCAATTTTTTCAAAGAAATTAAATAGATTTTTCGTTGGAATTCATTTACATTAAATCTTTCTAGAATTATTTCGACTATATTTTTAAACATACGCATACACATAAATAATTATAATTTATAATATATTTAATTATAAGAGGAAACTGTGTTTTTTGTGCATCGCGCGCGCGTTTCCGTTCTTTTTTTTCTTCTGCAATATATATAATTCCTTATATGATCTAAATGTATATTATTATTTATTATCAGGTTCACAATCGAATAGTCGCATCAGTTACAAACATACATGCGTGCACGAAGCGACTATTGATATACATAATGCCAAAATCACGTTATATATGTTGCTTGTACGTGTATACTTGTATATGTGTATACGCCAGTTCAGATACATTATCACAAATAGTGCCCGTGTTCGGGCATTATATCTAAACATGTATCACGTTAATAGAACATTTGCGCAGAAATTGTAACAAGAGCGTAAAATAATAAACGATTCAAGTAGAGATCCAACGCGCGCGTTCGATATCTGTGAATTATCTGTGTACTATCTTAGAAATACTATCAGTATTCAATTGTACTCTGCTGCTAATGTGTTGATCTGTCATCTAAATCTTGCTCTTTACTCCTTCATTCTCGCCTTTATCGAGAGTAAGGCCTTATATTCCTCGCTTTTATATTTGTCTTCTATAAAACTTATATATATCTGATCTCTCGTGCATTAATCTAAAAACATTTAATCGTCATGCTCAACATCACGTATGTATGACAGGAAAATTCTACGGGGATATATTGTGAATACAACAATCTGTGTTTGAAATGGTGAGGGACCAGCCTGCACCCTATCGTGAGCGTATATATTATCTCGATAGAAAGACAAAGCCATGTAAATCGATCTCGTTTCCGTCACGATCACCATCAGATCGTTGGAATTGAGCAACGTATGTTTCGCGAGTGATCGAGCTTTCTACTACATTGGATCGTTTATTATTTTATGCCTGCTGCACGAGGTAAGGTTGCAAAGCACAGAATTCGCCTTCCGGCTCTTTGAGACAGAGATTGTACTTAAGTCAGTCAAGCGATGTGCATTAAATGACGACAGAAGGAGACAATGTCCAAACCGACGTCTGACAATATTTGCAAGCTTCCGCAGTGTTTACTTTTCGCCTCTTGTCTTCATCTGCAATGCAAGCTTCATTAGAATCATTGAATATCACAACAGGATTTTCATGGTCTTATCGAACAAGAATTGAAAATTTCTCTTTCCACTAAGAAAAGAGATGTTAAGATAATTTAATTAACTATAAATAATGGGATTTAATTAATTCGCCTACCTGTTTAAGCAGCTCAAGCTTACTGGAAGTGAATTCGAATCCACATTTGGAATATAACCGGACACGGTTTCCATCAACGGATACCATTGTGCTACCGGTTTTCTCGGATTATCCAACATCTCTAGCCAGTGATTTCGACCGATCCCAATGAAGCTCGATCCAATTGCCGTACATCCCATCAATTCATTCGCACCAATCCTAATGTGCGTTTAAATTATTATTACATTTGCACAAAAAGAGAATTAATTTTTTTATTCATATATCTTGCACAATGTGAAAATTTTTTCTCACCTGTCGTAATCAATCACTTTCACTATAAGACTGACGTCCTCGATGTTGTCCGCGGGAACGTCGAAAACAAGTGCCTCATTGTAGATGGGATAAAGAGTATTCTTCTTCACTGTTGTCTTTTTTTTCTTTATCCTTTTACCTTGGCATAGCAGATAGACTTTCACGTAAGGATCTAATAAAACAGAAATAAAACAATTTTAATCAATACATAAATCATATTTTCCTTAATTACAAAGGAGAAATAACTGATTTAATAGTCTTCTAGATAATAATACTAGAACAACGATATACTCGACTTTAAATTTATGAAATAATTAATTATCGCCGCTATTAAATTTTAAATTATGGGGGAAAAAATGAAGTCGACACGATACGAACTGTCATTATCATGTCCATAGATTCGTTTTGCTGGTATCGACCAATCGCATAAAAGCGGAAAGAGTCAACAATTTCCGCGATACATTATCGACTCCAAACGCGTTTACATCACTTTTTTCATAAGGGATTAAATTTCTAATAAAAAATTATATTTTGTTTCAATATTGCGAAGGAATATCTGATCCGATTCTATTTTGTACGCACCTGATTTGCCCGTTATATCCATCGCTTTAAGATTCCTGGCTTTGACTACGGTTAATGTCAACCGACCAGCCGTTGGTAGATAGCACAAGGACAACATCAATTCTCCTATATCTACTTTTTCCTGTGAACAATATTGAGAAATTAAAGTTATGAAGCTGCGCGACCGAATAATTAAGCGTTTATCTCACTAAAGATAAGGCTACCTGCAAGGCGCAGAGAATATCCATCGTATATTCAATTTCTTGTTCAAGGTCGGTGCAATCTAAGAGTCCTTTAAGAACTACTTGTCCAATGAGATCGTGACGTGAAAAACGATCAAAGTCGTAGACCGAAAATTGTAAATAACGTTCCCGCAATTCTTCATATGACACGCTGTCAAGATAAATTATACATCAATTTTTCAGCTCGAGTTTTATAATTTATTTTGCGTAATCATGTTAGCATAGATAACTAAATGTTAACGATAAATCTTTTAAGATGCGTTGTGATTTGTCTTACCTAAAGATAAATGTTTCATTGAATATCGGGTTCAAATTCTTTCGATGTACTTTCGTCTGGAATTTTTTCTTTCTATCTGGTAACAGATATACTTTGATGTACGGATCACTGCTGCCTGTTACATCTTTTATTGGCAATTCACGCGCTTCCAGAACCTGACATCAAAGAATCAAACAACATTAAACTTGATTAATTCTACATTGAATAAAATAACACGATGATAATATTACGCTTTCAGAGAAAGATACAGATAAAAATAATATTAAATGCTATCTTTATTTTGCACATCTAAATTTACAGCTAAATAAAAAGATTGATTAATGAAACCTGTTACGTCATCGTAAGTATTATCTAATCGAAATACGTTCTGATTCTTATAAATAAATATATTACCCAACAATTTTAAAATTATTGTTGTTTTTATAACTTATGTAACTTATGTAATATGTAAAGAATGCGCGGGAAATGTAACAAAGAGACCAATAATAACACCGTATATTTAAATTTATCTACTAGAAGAATAGCCTGTATATATATATAATTGATCTTAACGCATTTGAATTTGCTATGTACAGGAATAGCTTAATGTAACTGACATTACCCAATTCACGTTAATAGCAGTACAGCAGGCTATGTGTCCATCACAAATGCAATATTCTGATACTTCATTATCGTTATCCAATATCTCTCATTTGTGCTGAATATAACCCAGATACATATTTTCAATTCGCAAACCCAGTTTAAATGTAAACTAATTAATTCGTATACGCAGAATTTCTAATTATTATTATTTCTTTTATTAATTAATCAAAATTTAATTTTATTAAAAATTAAATTTACTTTGTGCAATATTTGTTATATCTTTATATTAAATATACATGTTTATTGTGATTTTTCTTATTGCCAATTCGAGTAAAGGTCAGTCGTATTATTCATAAAATACTATTTAGCATTTATTTTAATTTAACTATACGTAATAGCTCCCCTTTAAAGAGATATTAATTTGACTTACTTTAACCACAAGTCCTTCGATTTCCTTGTCATAGCGCAGAGCAAAATGTAGTTTTCCGGAATATTCCATTTCTGTTGTACTGGAACTTTCAGCGCTTTCTTGTCTCACAAGCTCTTTTTTATATAATTCCGGCTGCGATATTAATAATTTACATTAATATTAAATTTGATAAGTAAAAAAAATTGTAAATCAAATATTTACACACTATTATTTAACTGTCAACAGTGAACAAGGCGATAAAAAACAAAACTCTGTATATTATATGAATAAGCTTTCAAAATTTAAGAAATTAAATGATAATGCGACTAATTTGCATTTCGATATCTATCATAACAAGAATGCGAAATATCTAAATACCTTGATAAGACCAAGACTAGAGTCGCTGCGATTTTCGAAGCTACAAATGCTGAATTTAATGTTAGGCAAATCAAGACGGTGCGATAGTTGACGTTGGAAACTTTGATGTCTCATTGGTACGATGGGCAGAGTGGTTTGACGCAACACCTGGAGAATTATATTAATATTGAGACAGCTGTGTAATAATATTGAGAAAAACTGTGGGATATTAGAAACGCAAGATATAATACTGATTCGACTTTGCCGACAATACCTTTTTATTCTCTTTCTGCTCTTGAACATATTCGTGAGTGATCGGTTCCGATTGTAGGTCCGGAAGAGAATGGCTAATTCGAATCGCATTCTGTTGAATGTGATCAGTCTCGGTATCCTCGATATTTTCATGTCGAGTCATGTTCATCAACCATCGCCAAGTGGAAGAGCATTGAAAACTCACCGCTGCCAGAAGAACCAGAGCAATTAAAGCCACCCCAGCCGCTATCAGTAGCTGATAGGGAAAATTCTCGCTCCATTCCTCTGTAAAATGGAGTATTTTTTATTGATACTTCGCATTAAAATTAGATAAAAATATTATAGTAAAATCGTAAAGTAAAATATTTGCACATAAACATATACATATAATTTTGTTTTTTTGTATATTATATATTTTTGTAAACACATGTTATTTTGTATATATCATATAATCAGTGATATAGTTACACGATATATAAAATCAATGTATAATATATTATCTAGCTGTGCTACTTGAAACGGAAAACCATTTAAGCGTTCTGCACAATGCTACGTTTGCGTAGGCAGACCGTAACGCAGTGAAAGGGGTTAAATAAAATATTCACTCGTGCATTCATAGCGCCATGAAACGTTAAGGAGACATAACACGTGATTTAAATTTGAGATCAAAAATTATATTATATAATTGTTATTAATTATATCATATTTACAATCACTATTTGTTGGTAGATGGTTGCTGAAGAGAATATAGAAATATTCCGTATAATTTTTATCAGGCTTGCGCAATAAGAAAAAGAAAATGCAAATGAGAAAGTATGCTTTAAGTAAATTGCGCGTGTGTGTTTGATGGGAAATACACTATTGTGCGCATCCTATGACAAAGAGAAAGGTATTCTTGGTTTGGCTGGAGCAAATGAAGAGAGGCATACAACACTTCGTGGTTGAACGAGCTTTCCGTTCTCGTTTATGTCGAGAACAATGAGTGTCCTGCTAATGGCAAGAATATCTTTGCTTTTACTTTAATGTGAAACGAGTTACGAGTTATATGTAGACCATATATGATGATGTATTTCCTCTTTTGAAATATTTTACGCTTCGCTTTAAGATCATGTTAAGGTTGTCCGCTAATAATTATTATAATTATCTTATTTTTTTGTTTATTGCTTTTCTTTTTTTTAAAGGATGGCTTTTTCTAAATATTTTATTCTGAAAATATTGAGCGTATTTCTATTGCCGTATTTTTCAATTTTCTATTTTGTGACAGATTTACCACAGAAGGTTATTTAGCAGAAGTGAGTCAGCAGGCGTCAAGGATTGTTGAAAATATTACTACATATGTCAAACATGGAAAGTGATAGGAAATCGATGCGCAATTGATCACACAGTGCTTTTGATTGGCGCATGTAGGAGTGCATATTACATTTTTTCCCCTTTGTCCTTTTTACGTATCGTGATTGTTTAAAAAAAGGGGGATGATACGCAGTGTGTCTTTTATCTTTGAAAACAAAATAAAACCAACAAACAAAACTATGTATATAGATTTTTCGCTTGTTGCCATTTGCAACGCATACGTATGAAGCGAAATATGCGACGAATACGTAATACAAGGACGTTCGCGCGCGCGTCGGTTTATTGTTACGTTGTAAAGTTTTCACTTGTTATTACGATAACAGATGTCTCGTATCGAGTTAACTTTTGCATGCGTTGCATCGCGTCATTTTCAATTATATTCCGAGTAAAATCGCGCGATTCAATATAGCAATTTTTTTATAAGAATGTTTTTCATAAGAATGTATTAGGGGAGAGAGGAAAGAATAAAATATGTTCTTCCAATCTTAGATCCAAATTGATAACTAATTACAGTATTAGGAGAAAATCTATTTAAATTTTTTAATTTTAATATTTTTAATATTTTTAATTTATATAATCTATTTTTTTATTCTTTTATATTTTATTATATTTCAACAAACTGTATCCGAAAAATATGTGATGCATCTTTTCATCAATTCTTTTTCTTTTTTTATTTTTAAAAGCCGTGTTATGGCTGTTATTATATTGTCAGGAAGATTAACAGCAGCTTTTAACAGCGTTGAAAACGAATGTCATCGTAAGTTACTACGTTGTCCAGTGTTTTCACGCTGTGTATTTACGTTGTAATAGCCCATACTCGTGTGATGAACCCGAAGTTTGCAGTGCGCCGTGCGATTTATGAGATACTTCTTTGTCTGCGCCGTGCCGAGACGCAACGATGTATACCATAAAGTGATTGATGAGCTTTAGTGAATTACAGGGTTAACGCCATCATATACAATTCCTAATGCTTTTCTCTCGCGATGGTCAAGTAATAACTAAGTTATGTTATCTTGATGTCTCGAGAGATTTTTCCTGATGCCATAATACTTTTCCCGGTATACATGATAAATAAATTACACTTATACATTTTGTGATATTTTTTTTCTTATATATAATTTTATTTTATAAAAAAGGAAATTTATTTAAAACTTAAATTTTGAAATATATATAAATGTTAATCTCTCGTTTTTTAAATACACATTGTGAAATTTTTTAAAAAATTTATAACAATCATTAATAAATCAAAATATCTACTTATATAAAAAATTATAATTAATCGTATAATTGTTTTAATTAATTATATTCAAATTGAATTTGGAGGATTTGCCTTAAATTGTTTCAAATATAATCATTGGATTCATTGCATTCATACATTGTTATATAATTAAAAATTATTGAGACGAAAAAATTAAAAATTATTACGATTTTATCCTTTATATAATCTATTTATTATCAATATAATCTCTAAAGTATGAATTCTAAAGCATAGGCATTTAAATTAGCAATAACTAAAAAAGCAGGCTATCATAGTTCTCCATTCTTCCCTAATAACTTCTCTTTTAATCAAATTTTCATATAGCAAATATATAAACACACTTACCATCTCGTCAAAATATGTCAATATTTTTTTACATTTATCGTGTTTTTTCATCTTCTGTATGATACCCCTGACCCTTTTCCTACATTGCAAGAGTGATATGGAAAGCTCGAATAATGATTTGCATGGTATTATAGGATTATAGGTATATAGGATATAGGCTTTACAAGGCTAACATGGAATTTACATCCTTTGCCTACGTGACTTCACTGTGATCCCGAGATAAAATGAACGGCGTTAGGTGATTCTAAGGATTTCTGTTTTTCACGTGAAAATTCAGTGATTAAGAATTATAAATTTATTAATAGCAACATATGTAAAATTCCGTTCGATATGTAGATAAGAATATACGTATAATATAAATAAATTTATACAATCATGGAAAACATTCCTTCAAAGATATTTTGACGAATGTCAATAACCTTGACCTTTATCTTTGGTCTGCAATTTGTTCCAGAGTCTCTTTACATCCAACCTTCTTTAGCTTTCTCTTTTATCGTATTTCTTTGTAAAAAATTCGCTATTGGAATGTATTATTTCTGAAGTTTTGCACTGCTTAATATATATTTTTTTTTTATTACTGTTTCTACTTTATGCTCCACGTACAACGAGAATTTATTTAATCTATTTGTCAAAGCTGTTCGTTCATTATTATTATTTACGCAAACGATTAATTCATGGTATATTCGAGACAGTATTTTAGTCATATTTTTGCTGTACAATATAAAAAAATATTTAAAAAAGAATATACAAATATAAAGAACAAATATTAAGACACATATATTATATATATATATATATATATATATATATATATATATAATAAAATTAAAATTAAATTCCGTATGTATAATAAAATTAATATTAAAATTAAATTCGCAAAATATTGCGTAAATGATAGATTACCTAAAATAGGCTCCAGTTATATGCTAACTTAAATTTTCATACGTAAATACAGTAGATACTTTTTATATCTGTTGTTTGTAATTTCAGTTTTCGTCTCGTAAATAGCTTTTCTCAAGAGAAATTGTCCCAGAATTGTAAACGTACAATTGTCTCAGACTTGTACTAAGGGGATTGACAATCCTTATATTTTTTTGTGTATGTAGTATATCTTCGCTATATAAGCTTGCAATGTAGCTGTTATGCTATTCATTAAAAAATAATTAAGTTTTATTTATATATGTGTGTATCTTTTGAAATTACTAATTGAGTATTTATTAGCATCAATTAAATCCGTTCTCATCGATATATAAGATATCTTACATTTTCTCTTGCGTTTTCTCAGTAGTCATTAATAAATGCAAATTAAAGTCTCCATGTTATCTTGTAATGTACAATTCATATAATAGTACTCTGTGAAATTCAGAGCACTTTATATATTATTATATGTATATATGAATGCAATGTATTTTCTATCGGATTGAAGTTGCAACCAACAAATATCGATTATAAAATATATCTTATATCTTATATAACATAAAAGTCATAAGACATCAAATCATAAAATATTTATATAGTCTAATAGAATTACATGCTTGTTATATCTAAAACAAGCATGGATAATAAAGAAAATATATCAATAACTAAACCAATTGCCGTGGATACTTTCGACGATCTATTTGGCTTCAAAGCTGCTCAGAAACGACAAAAGGATCGTGATTTGACAACTGAAAATATGAAACCGCATTTTAAACCCTGGCGTGTTTTTATCAATCATGTTGACAGCTATCATGGAAAGATATTAATTGACGTATGTACTGTTTTCAATAATAAAAATAATAAGAAATTATTTAAAAATATTAAGAAGTCTAATATACATTTTTTTGTTTAAAATTATTTATAGAACATTATTATAACAATCGTATATATTATCCTAAAAACATATTTAATTAATAGAATTGATACTAAATGTATTATTCGAAAAAGTACAAAAATATATAACGAATAAAGCATCGAAACGATTTTGTAATTTAGAAAGAGGTTTGATGACACAATTTGTTGAATAATGCATTTTATCATTTTGCTTCGAATCAAGCGTACTCACTAAAATATGCGCAAGAGAGTACTTTACTTGAAACTATTTGATAAAATTACCTTCAAAGACACATATAAATATATCTTTGATGCTAAAAATCTTCATAAAAAATAAATCTTTGATGCTAAAAGTTATAACTCAATCAAAAGAATGTGAATATAATACCTTTGATTAAAATACATTACATAAGTATATATGATTTTATTCAAGTTGGCATGCAACATTCGAGAGGAAAAAAATAATTAGAGAATTTTTCCGCGTTTTTCTTTTAATTATGCCGATTAAGATAATGGTTATCGTTGCATGAAGCTACTTTATATCACTTTTCATAACGCATAAAAATTATATGAAAACTGATCATTATTATTCTTACGATTTATCGGAAGAAATTTTTTATAATATTTGGCTGGAAGCTTGTTATTTCTAAATCATAATAGTATAATTTATCTTGTGAAGCAAATATTTATATTTGTGGTTCAATATATATATATATAATTAAGATAAAATTAAAATTACTTCGATTGCATCGTCAGAAGACAGAGAAATATAAATAAAATATATATGCACGTTGATGTATGTTATGATGTTACAAATAACACAGGTTTTCAAAAACGTGATGTATAAAACTGATTTTAAATTAGCTGCCATATGATTGCCAGGTGTTCTTTTATTTGGATTTTTTACATTAAATATATAACAATAACATTTCCTTTATTCCATTACAGACTCTTCAAAGCTTGGTCATAGGATTTGATTGACATGAAATTTTTTCTTTTGTTCAGCGTTTTGTTTTATAACGAGATATTCTAATTTAGTTTTATCTAACAGAAACAATACAAATATGTTGTATTTATATTGCATATGTATACATATATATTTAAATATTATTGTAAATATGCGAATGGTTTTCAAAAATATAGTTTTTAGACCTTAATTATAAGCGTTTTCTTTTCGTAAATAACATTAATTTTTTTGTATTAAAAAACTTGACTATTTTAGGAAGTGTATAAAACTTTCAGGTATTATTGGATACTATACATATCGATCCACTAACTACAAATGCTTTGCCGAATGAAGAAGATGAAGAATTCGAAGATGAATATATTAAAGAAGAAGAGAAGAGAAGAGAAAACCAGCCGGACAAGGACGCTAAAATTTCGAGAAAATATGAAGTGATCGGTACAATTTTGGACAACAAAGTAACATCTTCAAGTTCCTTTACAATTTAAACATCTTCAAATTTAGTTTCTCTATATATTTCAAGATTAACGAATTTGTCTTTATTGAACACATTGTCTCTTTTTTTCTGTATTTTACCATAAAATCTGAATTTTATTAACTTTCTTTTTTTTCGAGATTAACGAATATCAGTAATAAAATGAGACAGAAATGCAAAAAATAAAGGAGTCTACGAAAAAAGAATCAGTTTGTTTGCGCGTATTATCATTTGATTTTCGTCAATATTCGACAGTACACGTGCCCAGAGAACGTGACGGTAATTAGCTCGCTTGACAAAGACCTTTTTTTATCCGAGTTAATGACCTGTGGTACCATTATCTACGACATTACACAAGAGCCAGGCCAAATCAAGGAGATATGTTGGGTCTTGAAAGGTTCATTAATACAAATACAATTTATTCCGTTAATCCTAAAATCGTAGGAATAGAAATAATACTTCCAATAATTCGTCTTTTATACAAGGTAGGCCACAATGTTTTATACAGCCAATATTTCAAAAACGCTTAATAGGACAAAATTTAAATTTAATAGTTTTGTATTATTGTTTGTCTTATTAAGTTTTGAAATAACTAAATCCAACTAAAACTAACTAGTTGCCCACCATGTATAATAAAAAAGTTTGTAAATTTTATATCAATGTTATTTCCTCGCACACACGGATGGAATCAAGTTCGCAATCTTTAATTTGGAGTTCTGTTTCTTATAAATTATGTCACAAGACACAGAGTTTGAAAGTTAAACTTTTTAATTAATCAGGCAAAGACGATGTAATTTTATTATCTTCCTCTACATGTACATATATTAACAAAGAGAAGGGAAAAAAGTTGGAGTATATTGATTATATTAGAGATTATATATATGCATATATTTCGTAAAACATATTTAAACATATTTTAATTAAAAATACATATATCGTAATAGAAAGATAATCTCGTGTAATCTCATTAGAAGAGCATTAGCGAAAGCAATGTATATTCAAATTTAGTCGCGCCATTAGTAAGAATTACAAATGCCTTTAAATTTTCATTTCCTACTCCCTTAAAAAATAAATCATAAAATATCTATATATTCTAGCTACGCGGTTATCGTATTGTTTAATTAAAAAAAAGTTGCGCGCGATGCAGTTGTGTGACCGTTATTAAAAAGTAAAAAATTCGAAAACTTTAAAACTTACGGTCACGTAGAGCTCTTATCAATATCAACGAAGAATAGTCTCTTCCGATTTCTAGAGATCATCCGCGCGCTGGAAAATACGGAGAAAAAATCGCCAAAAGCTTTCAAACAAGATGAGCCAATACGACACATCATTTTGATCTCTACCATAATGACATGGACTCTCACGAAACCGTTAGATCCGGCAGATCCAAATTTACCATTAACGGAAGCCGATTATCGAAAGCGAAAGCCTCATCCGAATTACAAGGAACACATTCGGTGCGAACGGGAGATCGTGGCTGTAAAGAAGATTACTAATTTAAAAAGCCGATTAAAAACCTTGGTCGTTTGCTGCGGTATCACGTACGGGGAAGAAGAAGGTCCGCTTCATTATCTTTTCAAAATGGCTTGGCAAAACGCGTCCTTTTTACCAATATTTGGCAAAGGACAGAACAAAATTCCTCTCTTACATGTTCGTGATTTGGCCGCGTAAGTAATAAATAAAAAAAAGAGGATATATGGACTTTGATCTTGTTCGAGAAGTTGCGATATATATTTGGCATTTGTGTATATTTAGTATTCACAGTTGTAAATCGTATCTCTTGATATTGTTAGGATTGAAACTATATGGAAATAACAATACGAAAGTAATAGTAAAGTAAGTTTTCACGGTATGCGTCGTGTTTTAATATTCCATGACTCGCGAATAAAGTTTAATATTATATCAAGATATCCGCGCTCATATTAATGCAAGTCTCTTGGAGCGTGCTGAAATTCTAATTGTTCGGTTGACCAGAGATTCGCTTATCGTTACAGGTAATTTGATTTTCAGAATTGTGGTTTCGATATTACAAAATTGGCCTCCAATGCGATATATCGTGGCAATGGAGCAGGAACTAATCTCTCAAAATACGATCGCTAAGGTACTACTGTAAACCGTTTACGCATATATAGAGTTTATTGACATTCATTTTCACATACAAATTTTAGTAGATTTATTTATTGACTAAACACACTGCGCTCTGAATTTGATTTCATGATTTAATACTTTTCAATTATATTTTTCCGCCAAAATAAAAAACTTGGAGAGATAATAAAATAATAAATAATTTAATAAAATAAAATAATATAATACAAAATAATTTAATATAATAAAATAATAATTAATTTAAAATAATATAATAAAACGAGATCAGTCGAAAATTTGAAACAAAACATGTAATAAAAAATAATTGTGAAGTTATTATTATTACGAGTTTTATTATTTAATTATTTTTTTGCATAAAATATATCTTGACCTTAATTATTCGTAATAAACGTTGACTTCAGTAATCTGTTTTATATTCCGTTTTATTGACGAAAACCAGTTTTTGAAACAGTCTTCGTCCTACTTGCATAAACTGGTTTATGCAAGTAATGCGAAAAATCAAGTACTTTGAATTCGTCTTAACATCGAAAGATCACGGATGTTAATTCTTCCTCATAACTCATAACGTACAAATCTAGTTTGTATACTGCGAAGATTTGCATTGCATGTTGCAAATCTGCTTTAAAATCATTTTAAACAAAATTATAATATAAATATATTATTAATAATATCTCTCTTTCTTTTTACTGCGCTATTCTTTCATGTCCACACTTTGACACATATTTATAAATAAAAAATATATTGCAAAAATAAAATATATTTTCAAAAAATATATTGCAAAATAGATTAGAAGAATTAAAAATAGATATATCATACGTAAAATATTTTTAATCCCTTGATTAATATCTTTAAACAGAAAATCAGTCAGGGCCTAACTACCGGTAAGATAAAAAACGTATCAAAGGAAGAAGCTCTTCAGCTACCAGAGGTGTCACAGCAGGTGTACGATCAAATGACCATGGACTTAAACATCGATCCCGTGTACATCATCGACCGGATACGTTGGCACCTTGACATGCCATTTCAAAATGTCATAGACATAGTTATAAAGGAATATAAAGCGGCGCGAAACCTACGTCCAGTGAAAATAATCGTTTTTGGTCCGCCGGCATCTGGAAAGACTCGGGTCGCTCGATATCTCGCGGATCATTATAAGATACATTATATTCATGTGAAAACATTGATTTCTGATACAATCCAGAAATTGGTAAGCATATACATCTATTCATAAAAAAATCTTGTTATACTTTAATTTGTATATAAGCATATATAACAAATAATCGGGCGATTATAAGATGAACGATATCGATGCTGCGAAATTAAGCGGAGGACGACAAAATGATGACCTGAGAGACATGATAGAATACGGTGACGAAGATAATAAAGAGGATCAAGAAGAAGAGAAGATAGAAGAACAAGATGAAAAAAAGGTCATTATAAGCGCAGAAAAGTTGCAAGAACAGCTTGACGAGATCCGGACCAACATGGCAACGAATAATGGCCGTCTCGACGATGTCGTTTTGAATAAGTTATTAAACACTTATACGTCAAGTTTTACAAGCGAAAATTTTATTATATCTTTCCGTAACAATGTATGTTCAGGCAGAATGTCAGCGTGTTTGGGAAGCACTGTTGACATCGTTAGCTGCTTCATTTCCTACATTGCGGTCGGTGTTGTAATCACATCGACACCGAAACGTGCTCTGATTGGCCAGGAGCTCTTCTGCTAACGGTGTAATAGCGCAGTTAATGCTAAAAGCTCAAATAGGGCTTGCTTTACCCGGCACGCTAATTGCATCAAAATCGAACACATTTACGCGCTCTGTTACACGGATTCGTATTCAATTCGGATCGAAATAAACCTGCATAGAATAAACCTGTATTAGATGATCGTGCGCATCTTCATATATGTTCTCGACATTTTTTCATTCAATTAGCAGAACACAGCGAGACATTTTTTATAAGTCTCATAAAGATGTATAATCTTTATAAAGAATTTTCATAATACATATGCATCCCTAAGCTACTTTTTTGCTAGATAAATTATGCGTATTCTTATACATCAAAAAGCTCCGACGCAAATACGCAACGCTATTAAATAAATTGCATTATATGCTGCAAGCTGCTTTATTAGTTAAAACGTAAATTCTTTTAGTCGAACGTAACACTTTATAAAAAAAATAATAATTTCATACCGAAAGCAATAATTGAATCGCTTTCTTTAAAAATGCTAAATTCAAAATTACAAATTTTAAATTATTATGAAAATTCTATATTAAAAATTTGAAATATTGATTTTTTCGCACTTTTTTAAATTAATTATTTTTTTTTATTTAATAAACGTGATATCAAAAAACATTGATATAATATTAGAGATAATATATCAATTAATATCAAAGGTTGTTCCTGAATCGATTGAAGTCGAAAGATTGTTTAAATCAAGGATACGTGATGGATGGACATCCGAAAACCATCGAACAAGCTAGAAAGCTATTTCTGATCAGCGAAGAGAATTTAGAGGAAGAGGAAGAGCAATTCGAGGACGATACTATCGAGATGAGAAACGCTAACGTAGCAATCTTGCCGGAATTAGTCGTAGCTTTGGAAGCAAGCGACGAATTTTTAAAGGAACGTGTCATGAACTTATCCGAGAAAGAAATACAGAACACGCATTATACGGAGGAACATACGCTGCGACGTTTGAGAGAATATAGGTATTAACGAAACAAAAAAATTCGCAACAAAAAGAATCCTCATCCTTTTTCACGTGACTCACGAAAAGCATTGTGGCTTATTCATACCGTAATAATTTTAACAAACGAACCGATATTGAAGCCAGCGCACGCAAATGGGATTCGAAAACGTGCGCTGAAGATCGATCACATTCCCAATAAAGTGCAACATTTTTAAAATAAAATATATCGCGATAGTTGAAACAATTGGATGACAGCTAATTAATAAATTAATAAATATATTTTACGTCAGAGCTCTTAAACAAAACTTATTCGAGTGATTTTAAGTCGATTAAGGATTCAGAAGGATTTTCGGCTAAGAGGAAGCTTACTATGTTGAATCATACATATTAATAAACGAGATTAGACTCCTATCTTCGTTAACTGCATTTAGATGAAATAAGTAATCATCGATACAAGAGACACTTTTAGATCCTCCTTACACTTTTATAACAAGCAAAATTGTGCAAACATAAATAAGCTAATTTCCTAAAACACAAAGACTTAAATTTATGCGAAAACTATGCAATGCATTGAATCATGTATGCTATTCTAGGGAGAGAAATACAGATGACAATACGCCGTTACAATTATTCGACGAAATGGAAATCCACCCACTAGTCATATCTGTGGAAGCTGACACTTGTCCGGATATGTTTCCCACGATTTATCAATGCTTGGAAAAACTCGGAGAACCAAGGAATTACGGTGTGTACGCGATAATTCATACTCTCCTGCAATTTTATATATCATCCCGACTTTTTCCACGACTTTTTCACGATATACATGTCAATGTCTTTGATCGGTTTCCAATATTATTACCTACGCATATCATGGTATCGTATGCTCATTTTATTCCTGTAACATAGTCACTTATAAATCGACAAAAAGAAGAATAAATATCATAACACAGATTTCTTTTACTGCCTCTAATAAAAATTTTTGATAAAGATTATTTTTCTGATAAAGATATAAATTTTCTTTATTCTCTCAAGTAGTGTGTAATTCCTCTGAAACACAGTGGCCTCAATTTTTAATATAGTATTTCTCGTTAACTAAAGGTTAATCCCTTTGCTGTTAGTGAACTGCAATCTTGGTTTGTTTTTTCTTTGTTCATATCATAATTATATCTGTAATCTGCAAAAAGAAAGGATATTCAGTTACGTTTAATTAGCGTTAACCGACAAAGAAATTGATTCTTATGTACAACTTCAGCTATGCCGTATAATAAAATAATATTAAAGCAATTTACACAAATTTTATATATATATAATAATGAGGTTAATAAGAAGAGACACATTGTTAATTAAAAAGCTTTTTTAGAATTTATTATATTGTATAATGTTGGCAAAAAATATTTAATAAAATTATTTTTCGAAATCGTGTAAATGTAAAAATATATTTTATTTTCCCGACCAGGACTAACAGCCGAAGAAATGGAAGCGGCACGAAAACGCGCTGAAGCGGAAACACGAGCCGCTGAAGCTGCAGAAAAATTACGAAGGGAACGAGAAATTTTGGAACGCAAGAGGCAACGTGAAGAGAAAATGAAGGAATGGGTTCGTAAATTCTCTATCAGTATTTAGAAATCAATTAAACTAATAGTTTAGGTAACTGTCAAAATTGTTGTTTGCATTAATGTTTCATCATCGCTTTTATATGGATTTGCTGATGTAAATTGTTAATTTACATGTTGAGGGAATCATAATAATTATTCAAATTACTAAACTATTCTTTTGATTGATTGAAATAAATAATAAATTAATTTAATATATTCAGATCATTGAAAATATAAAATAAGTCTATTTTTGCAATAACTTTTCGATTTAATTGTGAGGGAATAATTCACGTTATTAGCTGCTTTCTCGTTTCTTTGATTTCAAATAGATTTGGGTTGTAATATACGATACATGTCTATCTCCTGCTTTAATTCGTTTGATGCAATCACAAGAGCAGATATCAAATTTTTGCTTAATTGGATATGATTCTGGAATATATATATATATTTTTTTTTTTTTTAGTGGCAAACCAAACCATCGCTTTGATTTGAACGCCATATTTTGATTCCAGCGAAATTTAAATTTGTATATCGATATTACTATCGTCAATATATTTCCGTTATTACATTTGCAATATGCATACCATGTAAATCTCTGTAAAGTTTTCAGATACAAAAATTATTTTTGAAAACGAATTAGTAACTCGTAAACGGATCTGAGGATTAAACGAGCTAGATTAGCTGACGTGCTCGTTTGCAATATTAATCTGTTTTTTTTGCACACGTCTGGCAAAGTTAAACGACTGACCGGGATTAATCGCGTTTGAAGTTCACGGAACTTTTTTGCATACAAAACTTGTAACTATAGTCTATGCATTAACAGCTTAAACCACCAACAAATGCAAATGCACATCATGCACGGTTGGCCGCTCATACTACGACGACATGCTTTTGTACGTGCTAAATCATAGACAACTCGACAAGCACTCAGCTAGACCAGCGCTTAAGCGAAGTTAAGCGGAGCGCATTAAGAATCAAGCATAAATTTCTGAAAAGAGCGCGCACATTTTACACACATATATATTAGGGTGGTCGTTAAATGGAAGATCATGTTGGATGGTCATAAATCAGCTCCAAATGTAGAAAAAATAATTCTCTAATTTTTTCAGATTTTTATTTTCAGCTCTGAGTCTCCCTGTTTGCACGTGGATTTTTTCCATTTAAAAAAATACCAATTTAAGTAATTTTTAGATTAAAAATAGAATCAACAAACCTGATTTAAATAAGTTTCGCTGCCGTGAGGTATAGCATGAAATTGTATACGGGGTATTTCACTCGAGTTGTGTGTTATGTTATATTCTTATATCAATTCATTTATTTATTCATTTATATGTTATTTAAATATTATTTATATGATATTTTTTAATAATTTGAAAAAAATACTAATTTACTTCAGTTCTAGATGGAGTCAGCTGCAAAAGTAGTGAACAAAATTATTCAATTTTTCATAAAAGATAATCAAAAATCGTATATGGGCTATTCCACACGAGTCGTGGGTGTTTTTAATTCAGTTAATTATTTTTTATCCATTTTACAAGCAATATAACGACGTATCTTATATTTTTTTGAATCTTCCTTGAACTTTAAATCGTCGTTATTTTCGATTATATAGGAAAAAGATGTGTAGGGAATTCCATTCCAGTACTCAATGATTAAGCGCAAATTTTCGATAATTTTTTTTTTTTTTTAGAAAAAAATTAATAACAGAAAAAAAAATTGATGACAGAAGCAGCTGCAGAACTGTGGTGTTAAGATATTAACCTCTCATGTGAAATACCTAAAACAAAAGCCCAATGTATCATCAGGACTACCAATACAAGAAAATAAGTTATATTAAAAAAGAATACAAAAAAAAAATTATATCTTCAACAAAAAAAAATCAATGGAAAATAATAAATTAATCGATATATTGATTACTCCGTAAAATAATAATTTAAATTTTTTCACTCGATTTGTGTGTAGTATAACACACACAACTCGAGTGAAATACCTCATATACGATGTTTTACTATTTTCACGGCAATGAAACGTATTTCATAAAATGTCGCTATTTTAGACTAGAACTAACTTAAATAAATATTTTTTAAATGAAAAAGAAAATTACGTGCCAACAGGGAGACTCAGGACTCAAAATAAAAATCTGAAAAAATTAGAGATTTTTTTTTTCACATTTAAAGCCGATTTACGACTATCCAACATTAAAATTCTGAAAAAACCCATATAACGACCACCCTAATATATATATATATATATATATATATATATATAATGTATATACATACAAGGTGTAATTTGGAGATGATTTTTCTCTGTGAAAATGTCGAAACACTAATAATTTTCAAGTTATAAAAAAGAACGGCTTCTCGCAAACTAAACTTTATGGAGTTAAAATATTAACAAAACTACATTCTTCAGTTAATTTCAGATAGAGTTTACTTTAATAGCATTTTATAATTTAAGTTACAAAGGCTTAGTTACAAAGATACAAAGATACATGATGACAAAAATTGGCAATATGCAAAAAATGATGATCTCCCTCGACTGAAGAAAAATTATCTCCAAATTGGCCAGAGAATCTGATGGTATGCTCCATATCTGTTTTTTTTAGGTACATCCTGTATATATGTATATCATAAATATAACATGCCACCGAAAGTTTCAGTTCGTGTCGATTATCATAAAATATCTATCTTGTGAATTATTTCAACGAGATCATAATTTATTCTGTCAGATATCTCTTTTATCCTTGATATAGGTTTATGCAGAACGAATATGACACTTATTTAAGTTAAAATTGATGCCAAATTAAAATTGATATTAGATTCGAATTCAGATTATTAGCAATAGCACGATATCATAAATCGTTCAATGGTGAAAATATTGTCTTTTACAGACAAACTTGTTGGAAAAGTTAAAGCAAGAGGAGGAGGAAAGACTTTGTATTTTGGCGGAACCATTGCGACAATATCTCACAAAGTACGTATTTCCAACATTGACAGAGGCTTTGATAGAAGTTGCGAAACTACGACCGGAGGATCCAATAGATTTTCTCGTTAGTATATCATCGTTTGTTACCTTTTATAGATCGCATTTGTATTATTTTCACTTATTATTCTCTATTATTACGCACACAATCCGGAAAAAAATGATGAGATAAAATATTCATTTCCATCTCACACACATACACAACCATACACAGGTGTTACCAGTTACAATTTTATCAATAGTAGCTCATAATGAAACGTAACTTGTGTAAGACAAAAGCAGGAGAAACTCGCACAAAATGTACTGCAACAAATGGATTATGGTCTCTGCGTTCCGATAATTCCGTCAGACTAAACGGGTTTAACTCATTGTACTAAAGCAGCCTCGAGGTAATTACGTCAAGCGACCGGCTTTTAATTCGATTAAATTCACAGTTCGTTTGGCAAGCTCGGTCCTATACGGCGCGATGTTTGATAATTATACCCCGCCAGATGGGATAAAATTAATGCCCGAATATGCAGGACAAATTAAAAGAAGCGATAAGGTTTTTTCTGAACACAAACATATCGATCGCTTTGTAAACTGAGGCGATGCTGGCCATTTCATAATGCACGCTTGCATATCGAGTTTCATGGTCGCATTGCATGATCAATATCTATCAGAATAATAATTAAAAAAAAAATAATTTGCATCTAAAATGTTTATTGAGATATATTATTTATTAGTAATATACATTTATATTCATATTTAATTAATTATATGTAAGAAAAATGTTATTGATGAAACAGATATCAGAAAACGAAAGTATTATATCTTAATTTAATTTTTATTAAATCAGGTGAATATCCGAGAAATATTTCAGAGTATATTTGATAAGTATTAAATTAATTTGTTTGAGATCATATAACCACAAATTATAATATAATAATTTATTTAAACAAGTATAAACGTATTTTGAGATTTCAAACGTTTCAGCATTTATTACTCAAAATTTGACAAATTTTAATTAAATAATTGATAAGTGTAAATGAAATTTTAAACAACAATTTCAAACAATTTATATTTTATTGTTTGACTAGAATAATAGTAACTCAATTTGATCGAAATAATATTTGTAGAGTTTGCACGTAAAAATCTCGTGCATGTGTGCCACTTGTCTGCAAGTGATGTCGAAAAATAATGACTCGCGTGCATACATGGAATAACTGCAATTAACGAGAGCGAAAGCGATAGATCCGAATGATAAATAAATAGAATTCCGTCGGGATCTCTGTCTAGCACGTAACTGTCCAGGTATCGCCAAATTGGGTAATTTCATTAGATTTTCACCACCACAGTTCGACTATTTCGCCGCGAAAGGAACATGTGCGAATGCGAGAACAACTTTCACACTTCGAATCTCATTCCCGTGGAAATCGATAGGTTACTGCTGCTCACGATTAGACGCTGTTCCACTCCGTAGCATCGAGCCACGAGAGGAATAAGAGCATGACCGTTCTCTTGGCTCTCTGTCGATTATATCGGTACTGTCTATCTATAATTTCGAGCTTCGCCGATTTTGATCGGTCCGCTATTACGGAGAAACGCAAAGGGCAGAGGCAATTTTTTTCACTATCAGCTTCAGTAATCGTTTTAATTTGTTCTGTTATTCACGACCGATCTCTTGAAGATCGCCAGTACAATCCTATATTATTTATAATCTGTGCTATTACTGTAAATTTTATATTAACTTATTGTTAGTCATAGATCTAAGTATATACTTTTTAGGAGGAAAATATTTTATATATATGTTTGTTATTATTAAAGAATTTTTATATATATATATATGTTATAGAAAATTTTACATTATGATAATTTTAACTTTTGATGTTGCATTATAAAGTAGTTTGCCGACGCAATCTCGAAATAATGCACAATCCGCTTTGCAGTCTCTTTGCGGAAGATAATAAAGGATTCCATCATTTGTGTTTCTATTTTCTGATTTATCGTGACTTTAAAATCGCCTATGTAAAAGTTCTCGTAGTTTTAATTTAATAGCTATAACAAAGATCTTTATAATAATCTTTTACAAACACATTTATATTTAATACGATACAGTGCTATATTTTTCAAACAAATTTTTTAAAAATCGATAATAGTTTTTATTCGATAATAGTTTTCACATATACATAACATATATATAGTGTCATAAAAGAGTAGATGGAACGTTATAGAGAGGATAGAAAAGCTAAGAAAAGGACATAAGAAGAAAAAAGTAAAAGAGGGATAGAAACGAGAGATACAACATCGATAAAATAAATTCGCGTTACCTTCGACGTCTCCCAACGGGTTTGATGAAATTGGTATTTCGTCTTACTACTACTATAGAGCAATGTGTAAGTGTGTGTATTTGACCTTCAGCACTCATTATTTAAAAGGCAACGAATTCAGATAAATTCAATCTCGAGATACATTATAGAGAGAGTCGAAAAAACAATATGCAGATACTTTAAAATGCTTTTAGAAATTGCTTCCTTTTGAAAGACATTGACAACTATGTTCGATCGCCATCTTCTCTTTTACAATAATAAATTGAATTTTTTTCTCTATTCGATGACTCGACAATGAGCTTTCAATATTCAAATGGTTTTTCTACTTTTTTACATAATCATCGACTATAAATTCGTGATACGATGAAACTCATCTACGTACTAAACTATTCAAGAATTCCACATTTTTCATTGAAAATTCAGGTCGATGAACCCTGGTCTGGATGAAAATGTTGGCTGTCTGATAAAAATGTCATCGTCGCGTCAGTCCCATCGATCATTCAGATACCAGTCATATACATCAGTCGAAAAAATTATCTTCTGTCTTGTATCAAAATATATTACGATATCATTATATTTTCGTCAAAAGACACATTGTGTACTTAGTAATATATCCAATTTATATCCAATTCATCATACAAAGTTTTTTTGACGGTCTGATTGTTTTTTTTTTTTCATATTCCTTAGACTTTAGAGACTTATCGCAAACTCGACTTACAAAGATTTACTCATATCGTTCAATCGAGGTCGATCTATGAATAACTGTTTCTGTATACTATTTCAATTGTAATTAAATTCCATGTAAAGAAACGTGAGCACATGTACTTATTGATTACTTTTCGAATGTTGCATTGAATTTAGATATACGCAATCATATTTCGAATAAATAATATTTTCTGTGAATTATATACTTTCTATTACATATTACCAAGTGTGCGCGCACTGTGATAAAAGCACTCTATATGTATAGTGTCTCTTGGACATAGATAATGTTGATGATTTCTATGCGAGCTGCGTGCAAACAAATCAAGATTCTAACGTTGTTCGGGAAATATATCGAGATACAAGCGAGTACCAGATTGTGAGGTAATAGAACGCGATAACGCAACAATAAACCAGTATCTTTAGATGCTCTTGCATAAGAGCGTGCCGGTCGCGTAAACCAAGTCACAAAGGAAAATTAATAACGAGGTTGAATGCGCGATACGCGTGACGTCACGACTAAAATTATGCTAAAATTACGAGTGCAACGTAACAATCATATAATTGTCATAAGTACGACATAAACACGATGAGCGACGTAATAGACAATTTACGGTGATTGCATCACATCTCGTCCATCTCGATAATATAATTTTAACGGGAAGTGTATATTATGTGTAGCGCGAATCATTTTATAATACTTTTTGTATTAACTTTGGTTATTTATATTTCAGATACTTCTATGTAAAATAAGGGATCTTAAAAAAAGAAATGCTAAGGGCATTTTTACATTGTGTGAGATTTTAGCTTTTCGCTTACGTAACAAAGCCGCTCTGAAATTTAAGAGTTCGAACTCGTAATTATAACAGAGTAATAATCGATACGTTCATTAAAAAGTTATTCCTCATTCTCGAAATATCAAAGAAAATTGGATAAAACATATAAAATAGCACGTAGATGTTATCTGATTGTGAGAAAAATGTGCATGTATGTCAAAACAAACTTAGTTTATTTGACACGTTTGATTATTCTTAATTAACATCACACATAGCCACTTTTTTCTATTAATCATTTTTTTCGCATTATTTGTGTTGCTTGAAATTTTTCAGATGATGTTTAGATTATCAGATATAATATGTAATACTATTAATGATATTGTCATATTTCCATTCGCCAAAGTAGGCATTTTGTGGCATTGAAACTATATTGGTTCTATTATACTGGTACCGCATAGATATTCATACACGTGTAAAATATAGAGACGATGCTTACCATAATGGTAACTAATTTATCGACATCGAACCTCATGCAACACCGGTGTTGATATTTATGTGTATAATAATTCAATAGAGTAGGCTAAAACAATACAAGAACATCATTAAATTCCTATCATTAGTAATTACTAATTATATCAAACTTGGCAACCAGATGGTAATGGAAAATATTGAAATTGAATACAGCATTTAGCTCTTTCACAATGCAGAATTATAAAATAATATATAAATAAAACTATATATATATATATATTGTATATATAATAATTTCTTTTGCGTAAATTCCTATAACTTTTAGATACTGTAAAACGTTGATTAAAACTCGCCATTTCTGCTGTTTTCGATCGCACATTAAGTAGTATAACTATATATATGGCTGTATTGATAATAGCTGCATTGTTGTGCCAATCATTGTTGCAGCCATGCTGGTTGGTACAAATAACACAACAGCATGCTTTTACGTGATATCCGGAGGATTGAAATCATTCAAAGGTAATGCAATAAGCGTGGGTTGTTCGATATTACGTCGCAAAAAAAATGTTGCAAAAATAAGAGTAAAATAGGACAAACAACATTAAAAGTGAAAGTGGGTCGTAATAGACTCTAGATTCTAGATGGTACATACCATGACCTGTTTCTAAATAGATTATGAGATTGATGCCACATACTCTCATACAAGAATTACAACAGTCGAAGAAATTTCTACATAATCACAATTTTAGAATATATATTTATAATAATTTTTTCTTACAATTATTTTTATTTTTAATTATAGCCAAACAATACTATATTGCATCTCTATATTTGCGAGTTGCACTGATCTAAATACATTATTTTTATTTGCAAAAGTTCTGATGCACCAAAATATTTTGTTATTTTTCGATATTGAAATTTACGGCGTACATAAATATTGTATTGTTCGACCGATGTATTCTTGTTCTAGGCCGAATATTTATTCAAGAAAAATCCCGAGGGAAAAATGTTCAAGCCGGATTATACGGAAACAATGAGTATGCTCTTAGATGCTATCGGACGGCAACAAAACGATGTCCTTCCGAGCGAAGGATTGAAGGCTGATGTAGAGCAATTTCTAAAGAAGCAAGATGAATTATCTATCGCGGATGAAATAGAAAAAAGCGAAGTGCAGGACGTGTGCGGAGAGATAAAAACGATATCAATCTCTTCTGAGCAGACTTCCGAGTACGAAGAGACTGATGGTTTTGAAAAAGGGGAGTTGAATTTTGCTGAACGAATAATCGGAAGCGAACGGTGAATTCGGAAGCGAAGCATAATACATTCGTCAAATCAATCTTAATATATCTAGAGACTTTGTAATTTCTCACTTATTAATGTAAGTTGAAAAACATAAATATCTCATCGTTCACGATATATTTCACAAGTTATTAATTTTCCGCGCTTATTCCATTACATTTATTTTACTTTATAATGCATTTCTAAGATTACGAATATTTAAATAAGGGATACTCAATGTAAATTCTTCAATATCAACTTCGTGCATAATTGCTTTGTTAACTTAACTGTGACGATTTTTTCTATGCGAACGTTTTTTAACCCAATAATGCCGATGCTCATCCAGACGTAACTTTGTCTTTGCACGTGCAATGTAAACTAAATATAACGTGATGTATATAAACAATCTCTTATTATATACTTTTTAAATTAAATCTCATATTTTTGATACTCTCTCGCAAGATATATAATACATTATTATCATATATCCTCGTTATTCATTATACGGAATATATAACATTCGTTCTACTTTTAATACGAATGTTTGATTTTGTACCTATAAGCACTTAGATTATTCTAGTATGCAACAAGCAAGCTTTCAAGCTGAACGTTCAAAGTGATGCCCACAAGGGATTTATCTCTTGGATCTCCATGATCTTGGTAGACTTACACACGCATGCAATTACATTATCACCAGATAGGGGAACGACAGAAATTTAATAATCCTTCCTCTCTCTTGGATATTTTAGTATTATTATAAGATACCTTTCATCGAAAATTAAATGCGTAGGAAAAGTTTGATTAAGAGAAATCTTTGTTTACAAGAGTTTATAATTTATACACGTGCGACTTCCCCAAAAGACCTCCGGAGAGCAAAGTTTATAGTCCATGATTAAGTAATGTATATACATGTGTGTATGTGTGTGTATTTCTGTACGTATATATGTGTAAAAAACATAACTTTAGCCATTTTAAGGCTCCTGACTCCTTGCCGACCATGTCGAAATCGTGACGTCAGAGGCGAGAAAACACACGCAAAAATTTCTTAGATGCCATTTCGAAATAAAAAAATATTTCGATGAAACAACACTTCAGATGGCTTTAGCACACTCTTAGAAAACCCTGAAAACTATCTTTTCCCCTTTATAATCAATCAACAGCTGTAAAATGTAATATTATGAAGCCCAGTCCGTCTGGTCTTTGCACATGCGCAGTCATTCCGCATGTCAAAGTCTGATATCTCGATCATTTTACAGATGTTGATTGATTATAAAGGGAAAAGGATAGTTTTCGGGGTTTTTTAAGAGTGTGCTAAAGCCATCTGAAGTGCTGTTTAATCGAAATATCTTTTCATTAAAAAATGGCATCTAAGAATTTTTAGCGTGTGCTTTCTCGCCTCTGACGTCACAATCCAATATAGCCGCGGTGAGCACCCAGGAGCCTTAAAAGTTGTTATAAATATCAAGAATAAACGCAACACAGTTATTGTTTATTTTATGGAAATATGTCAGACGACGCAATGTATGAGTATTATTATAGAAATCAAGGCTGCGATCCTTTGAAGCTGAATGAGTACAGTCTGATAAAAAAAATGTATGACCATTTTTTACGACATTGTCTAATTATTATATTTTTATAAAATTTGAGTAATGGTATTAATATAATAATATTACGATGAGAAAAAAAAATTTTTTTTTTAAACTTTAATAAACAATCATATAATGCCTCGCGACTGACAGAAGTCGTTTTCTGACTTCGAGTCAATCTAATTTTCAGTTTGTTATCCTTAGGGCCAGTTGATATATAAATATTAGCTCGCCTAGTTTCATCCTTCATTACTAATATATGTGTCTTTCCAGATCGTAGCCGACTGCACTATAAAACTATAAAGACGACGAAGACTTGATTTAATATGTCTAACCAGCACATTACGGCTTTTAATCACATAAATTCTCGTAATGGTCGTCATAACGATAACGTGTTGTTATCCCGATAAAAGCGGAATAATAATTCTTTGTTATAAAAATACACACAATCGCCGTAATTGCACAAGCGGTGTGCGAATTGCAGAGAGTTACATCAATTAATTAATTGATGTCATTATGGATTAAATTATACGCGTGTGCTTTCCACGCGTTGCAGCTTAATTACGTAGATAATATATCAATATCGTATAATAATAACAACAGATTATGTATATCACACAAAACTGTTCAATCTTTTGATATCTCGCTATCAATTTCATTTTACAACTAATCGTGAAAGCGCATGTTATTTAAGTTTTAGTATCTTCCAGGAAAGATAGCGAGCTTTCACTCGAATCGTGTAGTACTTATAGGGCCAAGGGCAAAGATTATATATTGCGCTCCACATTTCTACATATATATATTCTTACAATGATGACATTTCCCGTACTATTTCTGTATAAACAATATGTGAATTATACCTGCAACAACGTGATTCGCCATATGATTCACCTTGAAAGTGATAGGATTATTTTTATGTGCGCGCGCGCAAGGACATAATGTAATTCAATATAAAGTTATATCTTGCTTTAATCATAATTATTACAATTTTGCAACACGTGGGGAATTATAAGCTTTTCTCTTGTCGAAACCAAATTTATAAATAATTCAGGTCAGAATAAATAAAAAAAATGATGAGGTGGAAATAAATTATGGACGCAAATGTGTGCCAGATGTTGAGAGTAAACTCAAAAATGTAAGGAAATGTATGCGGCTGATTGGCAAATGTTTTACGTAAAAGCTTTAATTCATGGCCTATATAATCGATTTGAAACTTATGCCTATCAGCAGAAATTGGGTCAGTAACCTGGTTTTGATCAATACAATGTAATATCCGTATTGAAAGTAGATCTGGATCGGAGACGTTTCCTATCGAAATGATCGACAGACAATGTCTCACTCTCATTCCACCTGCTAATTTCCGACTCTGTTACAGAGAGTGGACACGGGGGCGATGTCGCCATATTCTTTATAATACTTTCGCGGCACTTATCGATTCTTACAAATATAAATAATGTTAAAGCGTTGCTTTAGTATGCATATATACTGAAATCAGCATACATGCATCACGACACACAATATTAACAACATAACATATAGCTTTAACTTTGAGATATGTTGCAGTTGCTGAAAACTCATTCAATCAGTATGTATTTAATTAAATATACACGTTGTACGGCTCAATTTATATGCTTTGCAATTTAATAAAACTCGGTGCAATCAGTAATTAGCTGCTATATACGACTCAACATCAAATTTCAAAAATTCTTTGGTTTTGTTTATAATGTTTAAAAAATATATGTATATATTTTTTTAATTCTCTTCTCTGATAAATCAATTATTTTAACGTTTGACTAATATATATATTTCATCTCTCTTTGATATCAAATAAAAACAAATGTACTTAACGATTTATCACGTTACAGCTTGGATCAAAATTCGAAACTGTTCCTGAAAATTAATGCCAATCGATTGGTATAACTGATCCTCTGAGCAACCCGCGATCACACAAGTGATCTACATAGTTAGCATTCCTTAACGTCACGTAAACTGTCAACCGCGAATTCAAGCTGGTTATCGCAAGTATATAGCTTGATGTTACAATAGCACCCAAGATCGAATTTCCTCGATGCTACTGGTGCACGGGAAAACACCGCGGCGGGTATATCTGTATCTCCAAACACCTGTTAGCAGTTGCTCTTGAGTGGGTGGCTCGCCACATCGCCTTTAAAGCGGCGGCATCGCGAGCAATCCGAATTCCTACGTCGCCCTCAAGATGAGCGAGCGAGCGAGCAAAGGGTGGGTGATTTCGATCACCCTGGGCATCCTGACCCTACCATCGCTGGGATCAGATGCGGCTAATTTTTTTTTTCACGCGTAAAACTAAACAAAAATCACATCACTTACCGGCGTAACCCTGGAGCGAATAATTCGCCTCCTCGCTCGGCACAACCGTCTCCTCGAGGATGCTCTCCGACGCCGTCTTCACGATTCCCATCCTCGGTGCACGCCGGTGGATGCTGCGGACTGACTAAGTCGAACGGTCAGACACGACGGGGTATAGTCTAAGGTCCTCTCTTTCTCTCTCAGTTTCTCTCCGATCCCACGGCGATTATCACGTCTCGATTGTGCCGCGTTGTCTGGCGTTGCCGGAATGCTCGGCGCCGTTTCGTTCGCTTATTGCGTCTGCGTTCGCGCCTGCGTTCATCCCCCTCGCCGTATCTCCCGTCCGTCCTCTCGTTCCCTTGCCCTTCTTGACCTTCGTGCATCCCCCGTTGCCACGGTCGGCACCTCACCCCCGTCGAATCGTCATATACAGGAGCAAGGCTATCCCTCTAGGCCAGAGGGTGCGCGCAGTAGGCAGGAGGGATTGTGGCGTAGCGGTAGTAGTGGTGATGATGAGGACAGTGGTGGTAGTGGTAGTGACGGTGTCCTCTTTATACCGTGATAGGACGGCAGGGGTTGCTGTTTTCGCTGCCGCTGCCGCTGCTTTTGCTTGTGACGGCTGGTTCTCCTGCCTGCCTCTCCGCTGCTTTTGTAGGGCGGGGTGCGACGAGCATACAGCGCGCACAGGGGCAATGTCGACCTATCTCGGTCTCGGTGAAGGTCTCTGTTCGTTACTCGTGCTGGATAATACTTCCCTCTTGCGCGCGTTCCGCTTTCATCGCGCTTTTCCCGGCGCACCCTTTCTCTCTATCTCTCTCTCTCTATCTCTCGCTCTCTCTTTTTCGCTCCCTTGTGTTTCTTGCCTTCGATTTCCTCTCCCTTTCGATTTCCCCGGCGCTTTACGGTCTACGTTTTATTTAAGCTTGTTAATTCGTATCCTGCTATTGTCATTAGACTGCGTTGAAGCTTCATCTGCTACAGCACGATATTATATATTCTAAGTTTGATTTTTATAATAATAACAAAATTTTTTAAGTAGAAAAACTTTGTCAAGTGCAATGTTTTATTATTAACTTTATCTTTTTATAGATCCTTCTTCCTTTATTTCGAGTTTTATCTTTCTTTTTTCAACATGACGACTTTGCGACAATAAAATAAAGCGAGGAATCTAAATAAATTTATTATGTATGTCTTACACAAACGTTTTCATTTTTTATTGCATAAATGCTGTAAATGCTGATTAAACTGTAGATATAATGGATAAAGTCGTCATACACAAATATATGAAACACCGAAATTACTAGAATGCAATATATATTATATATTATATATATACATATGTATATAATTCATTTTTTGCTATGCAAAATAGTCTCTTTGCTGCTGAAAAAAATTTCATCATTTTCAACGTTTTAATTTATTCGCATTTTGATACTCAGCGAGTAAACAAATGTTATATCTTTTAACCATGAATATTTGTCATAAACTTAGGAAAAATGTGCATAGAGAGAAAGAGAGAGAGAGAGAAAGAAAGAGAAAGGAGGGAAAGGAAAAGCTTGGATATATCTCTATATATCTCTATATATCTGTATATATGTATACGCACCGAAAACCGGAGCTTTCCGTCGAAACGTTCGCAACACGTGTTTGCCCTTGAAATCTCCCACAACCAGCGCGGGGTGTCTTGTTGAACGCAAGGGGCGATCGTTAAATCACCTTTATCATGCACTCGCGTTAGAAATCTCGGAATCCCGACTCGCCCGTTTAACTACGCCACAATGTCTCGAATAATCCCAGCATCTACCTTAATCCTCAGCGTCTCCTTGTACGACTCGGTTTGTTCGCAAGTGTGCGACACCTGCGTCATCGGGCTCCCTTCCGCTTTATTGAGTGCACCGCCTGTGAGATCTCGGCTAAAGGCTTTTCGCCCCCTCCAGATCATCCTTATAAGTGTCGCAGACAGACGGGGAATCGGATTCACGCAGATATCTCACGTTGCGAGAGACTTGCATGAAAGTCTCTGTTGAGCTCTTCAAGATATATCTGAATGAATATAGTGTCGACTTGCGATAGAATCTACATATATATATATATAAAGAAAGATCGGAATCTTGAGAATAACGCATCGCACGTTGCATTTCACATATTAAAATTTGTAAACACTTTCATTTATATACTTAAAAAATTGTATAATATTAATTTTATTGATATATAATGTAAATGAGATCATATTTATTATATGTAAATATATTTATGATAGTAAAACAAAAAAGAAAATTGATAAATTGATTCATAAATATGTAATAATACACGAATGATGTATATTCTCATATGTAATTCCGTTTGGATATTACATCAAAACAACACATTTTCAAATTACGTTAATGTATAATTAATATAAATATTATATTATTATTAATTGGTATATTATAACATAATTATAATAATAAGTATATCTCGTATAAATACTAAATTAATTTGTAAATATATATATATATATATATACATATATATATATGTATATAATTTTATATATACAATAAAAGATATTAAATATTCTGTAAAATTAATAAAATTTAGTTGTGTTAGAAATTGTGCCTTTGCGCGTTATATCGATTTGTTAAGACCTTGTTGACTTTCTATTCTACTTATAAAAAAAAGAGAAAGAACTATCCCATGCTTTTAAGTCGATTACATTTCCGCGTTCATTTGTTCGTTGTCAATTTTTTTCTACCAGTAATGAAACAAGATAAATATATTGACTTTTCCACCCCAAAGTCGTATGTGTGCAGGATATAGTCACTCTATGAAACTTGTTGCACTATTCTGCGATGCTATTTTCACTTCATTGTATATATATCTTCGCACGAAATCTCACTTCTATTGCGGATTCTAGCTTAAGCCGATTCTCGATTATTCTACACGGAATAAACGTGTACATAAATTTTTCAAAGACTTAGCAAAATGCACTATTCAAAACTTTTTCTGATTATCTTCCATCCCATTTGTCTGAAACTAAAACAGCTTAAGTTTTTTTCGATGCTATTAGGATATTTCTTTTATAAGATTATTGCTTTTATAATCTTCTTTTAAAGATTTTTTTTATAATCAGTGTTGTTCTTAGATGATTTTAAAATTAGCTAGATAAAGATGAGATGAAAATATGTAAATTCATCTTAGATAAGATGAAGATGAAGATTTGTTTTAAATATATCTAGATATAAGATAAAATTATATGGTAATTCATCTAGATAACTTCCAGATAATATTATTTTTAAGACCGCTTATGTAAACACAGTTATTAAAAAAATGTAAATTATAAAAGGGATATATTCATATAGGTACTTTTATTTATAAATTTGTATCGCTTACTGCTTAAGTTCTACTACTTAAGTATTTTTATGTGCTATGACTCTAAACCAAATTATCTGAACATTCGTCTAGATAATTTAGTAAAGATAACACATTTTTCATCTTACTAGATGCAGATATAGATAATACATATTTTTATTATCTATATAAAGATAAGATGATGCCAAAATTTCATCTAGATGATCATTTATATAATTTTATTTAGATAACAGCAAACATTGTTTATAATAATATATATTTGTAACATATTAGTTCTTCTCTAAAAAAGCTTATACAGTAATATTAAGATATCACATTATAAAGGATGAGTAATATTATTAAACAGATATAATAATATTGGAATTGACGTAACTATGTACACTACAATAAAATGCACAATAAAATGTCATATATTATATAATGTCATTATTTACTTGGTCATAATCGTTAACATATAGAAATAAATTCGAAATAAGAGAGGAACATTTTATATAAAATGTAATAAACTGCGAAACTGCGCACACATGTGGCTGTAAGTAAACTTTCAAAGTCCCAGCCTCAAAGATTATATAATATGTCTTATTTTCCATACAAATGTACTGAAATTCTTTAAATTTTAAATTTGCGGTCGTTTGTACTGAAGTATTCAAATAAAATTTCAATTGTGATGCGTAAAACTATTCAAATTCTAATGACATAGCTTTTTTAATTTCGCAAATGTATAAATTTTGAATCTCTTTTATTTTAATTTCTATATACATATACGTATTTACCATAAAATGCGATTATATCTACGTACATTGATTTTTGAATGCTTAATTGTACGCGTGTCCCGAGTGGCTAACTAGCGATCGATTCGAATTTGCTGTATAGGTATATGGTTTCAGCAGCATCTCTTCGGAATATATGGAATATCTGGAATAGCGCTCAATAGACATGAATCTGGCTTCCGTGACTTTAATTTCTTATGTCTGTATTAATTATCAAGTACCTAATAAAAAATAAGTTGATCTTTTATGGTGATGTAAAATTTGAAATAACATTAAAAAAGATATAGGGTCGTGTAACAGAATAAAAAATAATTTCGAATACGATAAACGAAAGAAATTAAGAAGAAACTTATTGCTAATAAATTACTAAAGAACAAACTTAAAAAAATATATCTTACATTGAAATTTATATTAAAATTCCATGTTATATATTTCCTTAGAACAAATGAATTTTTCTCCAATTGACAAATATAAGAGTCAAATCAAATCAGTCTTCCGTTTAAAGGATCATGTCTTCTGTAATGGTTACTGACATTATTGATTTAACTTGTTGCACATGTAAAATGTAAACATAGAATAAAGCATCTGATTTTGATTAAAAACTTATCATTTATAAATTTTTATACAAAAATGTGAAAGTATTTTTTCCTGCATGCCTAATTTGACGAAGCGCAATGCTGCATATTATCATTCAAGTGTATCTTCTCAGATCTATTTTTCTTATGCATATTATATGCATTATCTATATGTTTTCTTATGTATATATTCATTTTCTCAAATAAGTAAAACAATATTGTTTTAAGCGTTATTTTGTTTCATTTTATTCGGCTCCCAAATATCAGCAATTCTCAATGTTTTATGTATGTCATTATACGAAAGATTGTATCACATATGTACTTTTTCGTAAATAAAATTATAAAGATTAAGATCTGTGCATGAGAGATGACAATGTCTGCGGCAGTATTGAAGCCAAGTTTAGTCAATCACTATCGATTCTTTTCATCATTATTGGTTTTGGCGTGAAAAAATAAGCATATTAGGAAAGAATCATATACTTACGCTTTTTTTTTTATTATAAAAAGACGTCCTTCTTCGTGTTTCATTTAATTATCACGAACGGGAGTGACTAGCATGACATGTCATTGTTCTGTGCCTTTCTTTGATTAGATTAACACACAACGCGCATTACTCATTTATTTCAGCTGTTTTATTATTTTAGTTATTAATTATTATTATTTATTATTAGTTATATTGCATATATAAATCTTAAAAAATTTATTATAACAAATTTTATAATAATTTTTATTTCATTAAATGTACAAAAAACTTTTAAAACCATTTCTCATTTTTTTCTACTACTTCATCAAATTTTTGTGTAAAAATCTCCTAATAGATTTCATTTTTAAGCTTGTTATCAATCATAATTCTTTCAAATGGCATCTTAATTTTTTATAAACGCTATTTTTAATATTTTTTGGTTTAAGTTATCTTTATTTGATATTCTATATTCCATATTTCCACGTTTGTCGGCGAAAGAACAATAAACTTGGATGACCGTTGAATGACCAAAAATTTAAAGGTAGCTTTTGGGTTTTAGGAGGAAAGTCTAAATGGGATGCACAAAATTACAAAACTTTACACAAAGTTTTATTAACCGATATTTTACAACATGCGACAGCGTAGCTACGCAATTAGTTAGTGTCTGTAGGCATTTCGTGAATGTCTTTGCTTAAGCTTAAGGCATAGCAATAAAATATACTCTCGTAGCACCTTAAATAACAGAGATGTAAGTTAATAGATGATCATAGATTAAGAGAAAGAGAGAAATGTGTGATTTGAGCAGGTGTATGTGGACTCCATCGTGGAATTTCCTCAACAATGCGGGCACCGTATCATACCAAAGACGTCGCATTTGGCGCACTTTAGGGCGACGAATTCCACCGTGAATTCGTTGCGATGTACTGATCTCTTGCTACCGTGACAGATGGGACATAGTAGTCTCTGGAATCCGCCACAATAGGTACAAACAGCGCATGCATCCTTACACTGAAACGCATAAATGTTTTGTACTGTTTAATTAAGTGCATCACAAAATTAACAATAATTAATCGTTTCTTGTGACAATTAAACCAACGTAGTAATTTCCACTAAATCAACGCATAGTGGTCTCTCTCATTTGCAGAAAATTTTTCATATGCTGCAAAGTAAGCATAATAGAGAGAGAATTATTATCTGCATATTTATATCTGTCTATCTCCTATAAAATATATCCATGCAAATGGCGACCGTAATCTGATTCAATTAAAAATAAATTTAATCATATTTTCTCATAATTGCAAATTGCATTGACTTTTAATGATCTGCCACATAAATTGAAAGTTACTTATTGTTAGATTGTGTGCAAAATGGCTTAATTAAAACTGCTCTCAATTAATCTGAATTTTGTTCATGGCTGCATTAAAAAGATCTAACTTTCAAGGCCATCGAGAATAATCATAATAATTGTTTTTAAATGTTTTTAATTACTTTTGTCTTAAATTGTAACTTTAGACACATAATTATAATAAATGATATAAATGAATAAAGCAAATGTAAAAGATTATTTTTCTCCATTCGATACTATATTGATTTGTGTGTCATCTTTTCCTTTAAAATTTTCAAATTTATTGATAACTTGTTAATATATGTACATACAATAACATGCTTAACGTGCAGAATGGTTCTTAAAAATGAATGACTAGATAAATTTTGCGTGACAACGATGTTCCAACAACCTTCTATCAAGTCTTATTTGACGTTACGAAACTGTAGTTTTTACTTTCACTTTGACTTGCTACTGATCGTGAGTTTAATGTACTGAAAATGTAAATCGATTTTGCAGAGTATATAACAAGTTTGAGTGTAATAACGATTACTCTCTGAGTATTCGAAGAATATCAAATGAATATCGTGGATTTTGTTTAAATTTAAATAATACCACATATATCACAACTGTCATATATGGAAATAAATAAAAAGAAAAGTATAAATAAGCTCTATAAGTTAATCAAATGTATCATAAACCCTTTCACTTGTTCGGTGATTTCAGTAGAAATTAGAAAACTATATTAGATTGTTAATACTTTGTGCATTAGTTAGATATATTAACATCACTTTAATCTTCTGTATATATCTATGTATATTAATTATAAATGATTTTATCATTATATTTACGAAGAAACTAGTTAATTTATGTGGAAAATGGAATAGAATCGCCACATATATCTCGTGGAGATCAGTTGGAAGAATTCATATGTATAACAACACCGTTGGCATGCGACAAAAATAACAATGGCAGTATATATGTAAACGACCTTTAGTTGCAGCAAGGTAAACCTGAATTGCACGACATCGAAATTTATGATCTCGATGGAAAAGGAGACGGTAGTTGAAGAGAGAGGGTTACAGATAAAAGTGAAAGGACCGTGCAACCTTGCGTTCACAATTGCTTGTGTTGTGTGTAGACGTTTCATCACGGTCTACTGTTCTGTCTACTTTAGAGATAGGCTGATTCTGTGTATAATAAATGCGACCGTACAATGCGTAATTATGCGAATTATTTGAATCGTAACGATATTCTTAATGACAACGCGCGTAAATTTAGATAAAATATCGATTTCTTTTATTCCTGTTCTAAATACCAGCTACACGTTTATTATTCACTCGTAAGAAGTTTATGAAAGAACGATAACAATAAGCGTAGACATCGAAGCTTTTTGTTACATAAATTCTTTTATAGAAAATTGTAAAATGTTATATATTTTTATCGCAAAACTGATGACAATTAATTTGTATCTGGATAAAATTGTTACGAATGTATATAATTAAAAATTGCGATAATATCGTCTGTCTTAGTGTTTAAAATTAAAAGTTAAACATGATTTGAATTTAAAATAGAGGCGGAAATTACGTGTAGCTTTTCAACGTCGAAAGGTTTAATCGGTTATGCCAACTTACGTAATCTTACATGAGTTTATTAATTAATATGTCACGACTAATAATTATTAAAATTAGTTGTCCGGCCGTGTTATTCGTATCTCGCGCATTCGCGTATTGTTTAATATAATAATGAGTTTAATATATTAAATATAACATTAATCGAAAAATTCCAGTGATAAATTATTAATTCCACGCTCTGGTGAATGGCGCATCCGTGTTCAGATACAGCCCGGAGCGAAAAGGATATACATATATCGAGGCTCTACAACGCCTAGTAAAATCAATTCACCTGGTAAGGTTCCAGTATGCGGCGTAGCTCTCCCGACTCGTTAAGCCGCTCGACGGTGTCGACACCCTGTAACAAGCAAAAAATAAAAATTTGTGAAACGCAGACATTTAATAGCATGGTATTTAAATCGTTCGAGTTATTCAAACGCTTTTTCTTTCCGCCTAGTAGTTCATGTCATCTGTTGCTGTGTATATGCGATTATGCTGTAAACAGAACTTTCCCGATATGTCGCACGCGTTAAAAAAAGGTTCTGTTGCATAAAAAAAATCGCAAAACGCGTCTCGCAAGACGACGACGTAATATTCTTGACGAGGAAAGTACGGCTGCATGAAAGAATTTTATCATATATTTTCCGCTTTTTTCTTCGCGTATACCGTACATAGCACAGCTATGCATATCCATCATAATGGTTGTATCATGCATTTTCATGCTAATGTTAATGAGATGCCTCTTAATAAGGCACGCGATATGTATATTTTGCAGGTTTAACGCGCCTCTGATTTATTCAAGGAGAAAAATTTCGCTCCAATTTATATTCCAAAAAATCTTTCAAATTATAATAGATAATTGCCTAGAAATAATTTACGTACTATACCGTAATATCTGTTGCAAAATTTTCAAGATTGTGGTAAACGTTACGCGTTCGCGAACGCAAACGAGTAAAATAATAATGCGACATTCCGAAGGTTCGTCCGAGCACGTCTTGTAATCTCGTATCTGATGTAACGTAATACAGACTTTATTGCGATCGTACATAGTTACGACGGTGTATTCCTTTCACCAAAGACGACGTGAGCTGTCAAATGTGCGAAGATGAGTAAGAGCAAAAGCAATAAAATTGTACAAATCAATTAAAAAAAAAAAAATAGTAACGGAGACATTTTTCGATGAGTTTCGGTATGGATCTCGACTATTTCGTACAAGATAATTGCATGACGCTGGCAGATTGGAATGCAGTTGGGCTAGCTTTATGTGTACACTTGTATGTTAGACATCAGCCACCTTAAGGCGGTGTAACGCAGGCAATCTCACCTCGCGTTCTCTCCAACGGCCTTGGATCAAATCAGCTTGACATTTCACTCACGCATATATCTGTTCTATCCAACTATCGGTTTGCTGGAAGTAAGTCTTGAGAAACGGACACTGCGACGTAGACGAAAAAATCAAATTGCAATGATTGACTCTTAGAGTTAAAGCTAAATGTTGTTTATCCATTGCATTTCTTTTATTAGAAAGATATCTCATTGCTATTCCGAGAAAAATTTCTGAGAAAAGTTATATTGTGAATTTATTAAGAATTTATATATATGTATATGTACTTAAAAAATATATATAAATATATCTCTGATTAATGTAAAAAATTTTAGAAAAGATGATAATAATATCATAATTAAACTTAAAAAATCATATATGCTATATACACTCCGCAAAATAATTAAGGGATAAAAAAAAATTGTCTAAAGTTCCTATGAGGCTCTCTAGTACATATGTACATACGCTGCGACCCCCACCACTACGACTTGGCCATCTGGCCATCTTGTCGCAACGTGTGACGTCAGACGTCACGTGACGTGTTGCGCCTCCCAGAACTGGCAGTGCAAGTAGGAAGAGAGTGGTAAACTCGATCATGTGACCTTTCTTCTGATTGGATAGAGAACACCTCTGTTCTAACGCCTCTATCCAATCAGAAGAAAGGTCACGTGATCGAGTTTGCCACTCTCTTCCTATGAGGCTCTCTAGTACATACGCTGCAACCCCCACCACTACGACTTGGCCATCTGGCCATCTTGTCGCAACGTGTGACGTCAGACGTCACGTGACGTGTTGCGCCTCCCGGAACTGGCAGTGCAAGTCCGGCAGCGCTGGCAGCAGTACTGTTATTGTTAGGTGCATTTTCGGTTGTTCGTGATCGATGTTTGTGCGCTCATCGCCGGTCCACGAAAGTACGAGCGTGAGTTTAATGTTTTTACGTGCTTAATTATCATATAAATCCGATCGCGTCGCAAAACCGACAACCGACATCGTGATCGCGATCGCACGGGCGGATCGAATTGCCGTTGCGCTTTCGACGCGAATTTCTCGAGTTTTTCGGCGTTGTCGATCCGCGATTTCTACGTCGTTGAATCGTGAAATATAAAACATAGTGAAATGTAAATCTATTTCTTGGAATATCGGCGACTTCTGACTTCTGACCTAACCTCAGTGCGTCGCGGGGGAGTCGCCGCATCATCGTCGTTCGATGAGGTTAGGTCCACCTCCGACAAGTGGGCCTCGAAAAAAGCGGCGACGCGAAAACAGAGCATCGGTTCTATTCGCGCGCGAATAAGCTCTCGCGATTCTCGCGTTTTACCGAAACGCGTCGAAAATGTGATATCTAAAATCCGGGCGTCGCCGTTCTCGTCGCGAACGAAAAAAAGTAACGCGAGTGCAAGTGTTTCGAAGCTTCTACGAGGAGGAGGCCCGGGGTGGCATCGAGCGACACTGGGGCAACTGTGAGGTAAGCAAAATAATTATATAATAATATTTTTCTAAAGAAATATAATTTTTGTTTAAGTATCTATATATATATATATATATATATATATTTTTTTTTATTTGTTACAGATAGCATTGCGATACACACTGCGATTCACGCTTCGTGTCAGGAATGCCGTGTAAAGTTTCGCGTGTCGGGAGTGTCGTGTAAAGTGTCGGGCGATCGTAATTATTCGTGTTTTCGCGAGTGTCGTGAATGCTACCATGGACCAAGAGAGGAGGAGGAGGCCCGGGGAGGCATCGGGCGACAGCTGGGCAACTGTGAGGTATGTAAAATACCTAAAAACATTTTTTTCTAAATGTTTTTCTTCTCTGCATTGAGATATTCGACCGTTTCCAGACTTTCAAAACACCCTGTACGCACACATACACCCCCCCCCCCCCACACGTACACACACATGTATACATACATAATTTGAATATTTTGTTTTCAGATCAATGTGCTGTGTACTACAACTTCGCTATTGCACGTATCGGTGAGTGAAAAATTGTTTATTTTGATCGAATTGAAAATATTATAACATTCCTTTTTAAAAAAGGCATGTTAAGTCAATTTTTACAAGTATTATTGCATCTTTTCCGCGATGCTTATTGACTGTCTCGATTTGCATTGTGCATTATATTTGTAGCATCGAAAGGCTGTCATCGCGAGGGTTAGCAGTTTGACAGTTTGTTCAAAATAAAATAAAATAAAATAATAATGTTTTAAATAATATGTTATAATACTTTAAACTTGATTAATATTTTTGACAGTTATCAGCTGATTTCTGTCAGCAAGTATATTAATCGAATTTAAAGTATTATAACATTATTTACAACTTATTATTATACTATTTTAATATTTTTAAAACGTATTATTATTTTAAAATTTAATTAAGAAAATAACACTTTGTTAATATTTTTTACAAAAGCTACATCAACTGATTAAAGCGTTAGTTTGTTAATTAAATTTTAAAATAATAATATTAAAAATAAAAAATATTAAAATAGTAATATGTTTGTAAATAATATATCATAATACCTTATCCGCGATTAATATTTTTTGACAGAAATCAGCTGATAACTGTCAAAAATATTAATCGAGTTTAAAGTATTATAACATATTATTTAAAACATTATTATTTTATTTAATTTTATTTTGAACAAACTGTCAAACTGCTAACCCTCGCGATGACAGTATCTCGATGCTACAAATATAACGATCAATGCAAATCGAGACACTCAATAAGCATCGCGGAAAAGATGCAACAATACTTGCGAGAATGGACTTAACGAGTCTTTTTTAGAAAGGGATTATACAAAATATCCTGATATTATTGGAAATATGTGTAATTAATAACTTAATCACATGTATACGTATGCTATATAATTCTCAAATATGATCGAAGTATATCGCTCACTTCATCACTTGGAAAAAGTGCGTAAACATAACTGAAGCTTATGATTACGAAGATCTTTATTACATTGCAATAAAAGCGACACGCTATTTTACGAAGACATATATCTCATAAGATATCTCGTCGTATATGATGATACGAACTTGTATTACTTCCGTCGTGAATGAGAGCAATTACGAACTATACACAATGAGAACATACGTAGGTTTATTACGGTCATTCCCAAGTACCGTAACGTTTAAGTGATCTCACTGCGATAATAATCGTTCCTTACCACTAATTTCTACTATCTCATTCTATCGATTAAGTAATCTTTATTACGACTCAGTACTTAATTGGACAAATTGACAGCGCGCAAATCGTGATCTGATTATACGAGTTTTTCTTTAAAATGACTTGAAATTAAGAAGATATTTCTTCATCAATTTATAATATATAAATAACTAATATATAAACATCATCAAGAATTTAATTTTCAACAATGTATTTTCTAAATTACTTTAGATGTTAAATAATTTTTTCTTATTGTTATTTCTGATTTAATATAATCTTTCAATCTCACGGCAGATACAACGTAAGAAAATCTGTGAAAGACGACTCTTCACACCTGAGCATTGCATGCTGAAACACAATACTTTGCCATCTTTGCCATGATATTCTGTTACCATGTACAAACATATTGTAACGTACATGTCTCAAAGATACGATAGTTTCTTTAAATTAAAAATTCCACAATTATTTATTTTTATTTATTGTATATTATTCGTATGATAGTTAATTGGTGCATTTGATTTAATTAAGTGCAAAAATTCTATTATTTAAAATATTTAATAATATATTTTTCTTTTATTGTGACTCATATCTGTTCATATTGTCTATATAAATCAAACACACTCCAATCTCAAATTTTCATTCGTAAGTTCATTCAATTTTCGCTCATCAGTCGACAGTTATATTTGACATTTCACGTTATCCATCTCTCGACTTTCTCGATGTCGAGTATCGCCGATTGCATAATGCGTCATCGGCCTTGTATGTATAAATTCTTCGCAAGGCGTAAGAGGATGAATTCGAAAGGATCATGAAGTACTCGAATGCTAGTACGCACATCCTCTAAGTTTTCTTATTAGAAGTTATTCTATCTGTGAAGGGGAGAGAGAGAAAAGAGAGAGAAAAATTGATACCGCCACTTGGAACTAAATAACTAAGTTGACAAACGTCAAACGCAGAAGACAGAACGTTCAACGCCAGCTATTCACGTTTTATTATCTAATCTCCGTTATATAAAGCGTTAATATCAAGAATAGATATTTTAAAGTGACAAACCTAAAATACATCACATATATATAATTTTTTATATCTAAATTATATCTTTTAGGAATAATAAATTAAATATATGTACACTATTACGCATTAATATACTACAATAATGGGAGGGCTTATAAAAATAGAAATATTTTTAAGAAAAATATTTTTAAGAGAGCTGTAGAAAATATGTTTCTCCAAGGATACAAATCTGCATACTTTTAACTTTATGCAGAGTTTTATTAGCTTTATTATGTTATTTAGTAAGGTCTTGGCATAATATTTTCTAATATTTAATTCCTACTTTACACACAACGCGTTAACATATTTAACTAGTAAATATAACTGAAAACTATATAGGTAAGTTCCAGTTTTCTAGTATTGTGATTAAAAAAGTAGCGCCGTTAATTATTTTAAAACAAATATTTTTACTAAAATGTACTATTTTATTTGCTATTTCTTTGAAATTTATTTCATTGATATATTTTTCCTCTTCCTATTTTTCGCAATCTTAACATATTATAATAAAAATGCATACATACCCCGATATGCTGACCATCGACGAAAAGTTGTGGCAATGTTAAGACTTCCGAATCGATCCGTTCCCTGAGTTCGGTCTGTAATTCCGTGTCGCGGAATAAATCTGCTTCGTCATACTTGACCATGTTCGTCCATAAAATTTGTTTCATCTTCATACAATTGGTAAAGGTTTCTCTAACTATGCCTAACGATGTCATGTAGAGCACCACTCTGCCTTTTTCTCTTTCTACATAAGCCTGAAAACAGAATATAATATGTCACTGAGGATCAAGGAACAAAACACCCTGTGTAAATTTCAAGTTTTAACAGAATACAAATTGCATTGAGATAGTTAAATATTGAAATGATCATTTATTCTCACGATCTTGCACAGTGGCATACGTACGTATTTCATTATATATATTATCAATATATAATATATTTTATTGATACACAACGCAGTTATTAATTGTATGTTGCGAGACAACCGAGCACTGATGTTATCCAATCGGTTCCTTAGAGGCAACTGATAGTCTGTTATAAATACATAGTATTGCTTGCTCTAACTGTATCGCAGAATCTTTGTTATGTTGATATTTTTTGTATACATATTTCGACAATAGAAATGCCTTAACGCATGAACTCTCATAAAGTGTCGAAACACACACATTCGGCTCACGTGCTCCGACTTTACATATTCGCACATCATGACTATTGATTATGAATAGTTTGACGTATGTCAAAAATAGTTATACATTGACATATCATATGATATGTCAAAATAAAGAAATAAGAATCATTTTAATTATTATAAATATTGCTAATCAAATATGTATATAAAAGTATATCATTTAATTAATATATCGATCAGTTCCACATTAATTACACACACTTTGATATATCATTTAATTTGATGTATCATTTGTGACCACTCCTTTTGACATATGTCACACTATTAAATATTGAACATTCCCTGTAATTTTGAGACAGCATTGCCGGATAATCAACAGTCATAATGCGCGATATGTAGAATCGAAGAGGCCGACCGAATGTGCCTCGACACTCTTGATATCACATTATATTTTGCATACAAGAAGTGCTATTGAAATCCCGATATTGACAATTTTAAAGAGAAAATTGCACGGAATTTTAAATTTACTTGTCTATAATTGCTTTTTCTTAAAAAATAACATTTCTATAATACTATCATATTTTGTGGCTAATAACAAGTTTAGAAAAAAAAGAGTGAAAGTTTTATATATATACAATATATACTTTCTCTTTTTCTCTTTTTCGAAGCTTGCTATATACTAGGCACAAAATATGATAGAATATATATAATAGATTAATAGTTTTTTATAGATTAATATGGTTATTAATATAAATTAATGACTAATACGGCAAAATATCATAAGCGAGAAAATAATAATGTATTGATAAATTTATAAAATTCTGAAACTAACTCTAAAAACTAAAAACACGATGTGTATTCTCTCTCCTTTATTGGCGATCGATTCTTGGATAGACATGGACAACAATTCTCACGGAAGAGAATAGCTCTTTATGGTTCGACGATTCCATCGCAATCGCCGTTTGAACTTCGGTTTTCGCTTAACAATGCGTGCATTGGGCACTTGTTCCTTTAATACAATCGATTTCATTGGCACGTGTGTATAACTATTGCACTATATGCATCAAGATATTACACATATCTGATAGCTTATGAAAAAAGCAATTATTTTACATTGTTGTCTATTATTTTTAACAGCAAAGTATAATATTTATTATATTAATTATACCTTTTTGAAATTAAATATTTGTACTATCATTGTAATACATTGTAATACAGAGAGAGAGAGAATGGCTTTTTATTCACAAAAGCTGCAATTTTTTAAATTTCGTAAAATTGAATCGTAAGTCTTGAAAACGTCACAATTTATTATAATACAGCGTCATAAGTTTTAATAGATCGCATACTAGAAATGGATGCAATCTGTAAATTTGTGAAAGACATATTTCTTTCTCTCAGATATCTCCATAGTAATCTAGCTGCCTTCTAAATTGCCTACTTCTCGTAATGCCTAATATACTTTCCAGCTGAATTACGTAATGTCGTTTAGGCAGTTCTCTCAAGAAAGACGGAGAAAAATAAAGAGAAGACGGCGATAAGTGGCAGACGAGTCAGAAAAAGGAAGGGGAACTGATTATGTTAAATTAGCTTTCACCACGCGCAAGATAAAAAAAATTCGCATAATTTCAATACCATTTTTAATCTATAAAGAACTTTACATAATTATTATTCTACGAATTTATATTATGTGTATAAAAAATATGTGAGTAAAAATCGCGTGAATACTGCGCATAAATTTGAAAAATTTCAATGTAAGCTATTTATGCTTTTATTTTCCGTAATTCGTGTGAATATATCAAACGGGGAAAAACACTCTATTGTATAAAAACCGTCTCTTTATTAGTGTCAGCGCTCTCGTAAAAACTCCAGACTGCCATTTATTGAGCTTAATGGATAACGTGTGATAAATGTCACATGTTTTGTGAAGAATATTCATTAAAAACGTCCTTTGGTACGCAATTGAAACTTTTTTTACATTTACTTACAGAATATTCTTCGTAGATATATGCGAGAAAAGTTTCATTAGAATTGAATTTTCCACGTTGACGGGATGAAATTCTATCTTGCATGAAAAATATTAAAACGTAATCGCGAAATTCAATAACGTTCTAATATTCGTTACATTCGCTGAGTTGGATGAAATTTCTGCTCCCTCGATATGGTCATTTCGCACAATAATCGCACGTCCGATTAGCATTATGGATCACCACGTACTCGTTCGACTGCTAATGAACGTGGGCACTTTAACGGGGAAACCAGACTTGTTGTACCAGGTGCATGATCTGCACTATAAAAGCATGCTATCATTGTGAAGGTATGCGTGGTAAGATCTCGGCTAGCTATTACTAACTTTTTGCTAACCTACTTGCTCCTACCCGTTACCCTACGCAAATGACACGTATAGTAATTGCCTTCGATCATAATTACGGCGCCGTCTTGAGGAAGGCAAAGCCAATACGACAGAACCACGTACACGCGAACCAGATGGCCTAACAGAGAGCTTCGCATCATGAGATATAAGATATAAAGCTGATGAAGAACGAACTTTTTGCGTCCCATGTTTCCTGAATGTTATAAATTAAAACTCTAATTAGCATTTATCGCTGCCTAATAAAAATTTAACTAACTACTGTTTTTATATATTGTTACATTAATGTTAAAAAATTCTTTTCTTTATGACTTCGCGAGCCACATTACGTTGATATTAATACCGATTCCAAGATCGAGTCTGTATTATTTTTTTTTCTTGCCTTTATACGTAAAATATACACAAAATGCTGATTAATATAAAATGATTGTTAATTACTTATCTACATCAAAAATTATAATCTTGTTATAAATGCTTAGTCGCCATTTATAACAAGAACAATTTAACATTTTTCATCTTAAACATGATAATCAAAAAAGCATGGTTTTTTTAGTATGATCGATGAGAAGGAGGGAAACTTGCAAGAAAGTAATTTAGCCATCATATACACCTATGTAGTCTTCTCTTAATGGGATGTGTGTGAAACCGATGCGGGTCATTCGAGATGAATAATTTTTTGTGCGTCGCGACGCGATTCTACACCGACAACATTATATCTATGCTCCGTAGATCTTATACGATCCAATAGAAATCTCTTCAAACAATAGAGCTATGATAAAAAGTATAAGAGCTTGTACGAAACCGCATTGTATAGATATATTAGAACGCGAAAAAAGTATAAAAGAAAAGAAATTTATATTCTAAAAAATTATTAATACTAGATCTAAGAAGTCTTAAAAGACCATATTTAAATGTTATAGAGATAGTGAAAGATCGTGTAACAAAGCACGTATATAATTAAATAGATATTTACCTTAGATAGTACCTATATATTTAAACGTGTCGCTCTTTTGTATTTCTTCAAAATTATATTAATTCATAATAAAAATTCAAATTCAAATTCTTATGTAAGAAACTATTTTTTTTTAGTTTTCTTATAAAAAATTCTATATACTTTTCTTTTCGTAATTTATCGTTTTACTTTGTAAAGTTTTAATGTCTATATGTAGAAAGGAATAATCTTCATTTGTAATTTAGTTCTTAGAGAATGATTAAATTTCGAAATTATATACATATGCTTATCATGCGACTAATTAAATGCAAATGTTCATAATATTGTACACAACTCAGACAGTTTAATGAGTTTCAATTTCACAGCACTATGATACACAACACAGCTATAGTGGTATACGTTCTCAAAGACATGATCATTTTACGAGCGCTTAATGAAAGCTGCACCTAACCGTACGTGTTACATACGAAACGACGGCATGCTTTGAATCGGAGATTAATTGTGAATGAGCTCTAACTGGTAATACAGACAAATCGAAACGCCAAAGACGATTTCTCCGTAACTGGGATAATGTTACGAGAGATAGTCAGGTCGCCCACTGACCGGAATTTAGTGCGTTAAGATTCCCGACAATATTATAGATGCACATTTACTCGAAGAATGAACTTCGCTCGTTGACGCATAGCAACTTGCATCATGAGGGCAAGAAATATCCACTATGAAGGGTGATTGAAGAAGCGTAAAATTAAGTTAACTAAGTTTCCAGCAACGTCAAATCCATGATGTGTAGAATGTTTATTTTCTCCTCGTCTATTTATTCTCAACTTCAATCAAGTATCAGATAATTTTCAGAAATCTCTCGTATCGGTAAATTGAATCGTCGATCATTCTAATCTACATGTTGGCATATCAGTCTTGGCGACCTAGCACTTAATGGCATAATGACGAGTGAATGGCAAACGATTGCGGCACAATCGACGGTAGCCGGTTAGTACGATTCAGTTTCTAAAGAGTGGGAGGCGTAATGGAAGTCGCAGTACATTATTTCGTTATTTCGGTAATGACAATGTCATGTACCATACTTTCACAGTGAGTTCCTGACGAGGTTCAAACTTGCGCATAATTAGAATCGAAGAGAAAAGGATATAAGAAAAAGAAGGGAAAGGGATGTAAGGAATAAAGTAAACGCGATGTAAATCGACGACGGTGCGATTGCGGCAGATCTCTTCAGGTTCTCACGTACGGTATCGCGATTGCACAAGACAATTGGCATCAGCAAGACGCGGAGACATATTGACGGCGCGTAGCATATTGACCAGACAATCGAGGCAAATGTGTGAAAAGGTGAAAGCGTATATACACCTGCAACTATTCGCCTAGGCCTAAGCGAATCGCCGCGGGGGTCTCCTAGAGCCGGCGATTTCGTCGGCAAAGGATAAACACTTTTACGCATGGATTGGCACACGCATCTAAAGATCCGAGTTTAAACGTACCCATATAACTTTAGACAGCCTTCTATCTTTCCCATTTCGTTTTTATCTCACGTACGTATAAGAGCGCCTTCGATTACGTAATGGTGAGTTTCGCGAGCGGATGGCATGGATATATAATAATAAAAGTCACGCAGCACGGGACGGCAGAACGTATGGCGCATGTGACCGGTGTAGATGAAGAAAGAAATCCGTCGTTCTCCTTGCGACCGGGAGATATAAGACGTCACCACCCGCGATTCAGCGCGTTTCCCGCTTCGCGATGCATGACACAAGCGCCGAAGAAAGAACGATTTCCTCGCCGCATAAACACATGTGTATTTACGTTGCCATGATGGCATCGCGCATGATGTCAGGCGAGATCTGACCTTTGTCGGGATAATCGATGCAAATGCGTCGCCGTCCGATGAATGCATTCTCCGCTGGATTCCCTTCTTTAAGGTCTACGAGCGCGCGAGCGTGGCGTAATTTCACGTGCATTTCCCACCACGAAGTCGCAACACGTGATCGATGAGTCTTTCGCTCGAGAATCACATCCGGTCAAGCTCTTTCGAAGCCGCAAACGCAGATTCGGTATCGTCGGCACGCAATTTGTCTCGTCTTGCGCTCTTCGGGGTTCGGATCTACGTCATTGGGCGAAATGTCGACCGCGAATCTATATGCAAGGTTACGTGCGGTTTGCATGGGAGTACCGTCACATGTTCCTATCGATCATTAAATCGACTGTGGTCACGGATTGACCAAACGGAGGTACGAAATGCATCTTCAAATCCCCGAACTATTGCGAAATTATATGCGAAATGTCACATTTTGGTATATCGGCCCGAAGTATGATTCATCGCTATATACTCGTACATTTCTCGTCTCATTTATAATTAAAAAGTTGAGCAATTATACAAACAGAAAGTAAACACGCTGGTAGACAATCGCGTAAGAATTTTATTCAGAGCGAACGCGCGCTTTATCTCTCTTTTATCTGAATACGAAATATTGTGAGAATCTACTTTTCCTGTGCCTTGAAAAGAATTTCTTTCCTCTTAAATGCGCTATACATATATTTGTTATCGCCGTATCCTTTCGCACAACGAATGTTTTCTCTCTTGACAATTTTAATTTACGTTTAACTTGCTGCATCTTTCTCCAAAGGAAGTTATGATTTACAAAGATTAAATTTAAATTCATACAATTAGCAGTTATTTTATGATTAAAAATTGGTTCACATTGATTTTTATTCCACGTTCATCATTCTTGTTTTAATTCATCAAACTACATATAGAGAGAGAATAGAATTATCTATATGATTCCTTTTCCGTTCCCCTTAATCGACATTCACGTTTACGAATCTGAACACGATGATTGTATCAACCTGACATCAATTTAATTTTGTTGAAATTGAAACTGAAAGCTTTCACTCTCTGATCATTATGTGTTCAATATAGAAATCTCCGCATTAATTTCCGGATCGATTTCCAACTCGACTTCCATTTACTCCTTACTTAATTTTATATTATTATAAATCTTATTATCAACTTTATCGAATGTGATAACGTTTAATTTAATGTATGTGTAATATAATGTTTATTCATTATTTCTCAATTGATTATATATATCTCAGAGAAATTAAGTCTGATCAATTGTGGAACGAGTTTTATAGTAATCAACGCTCTCTTTAATAATTTTTGAATCGATAAAATTAAAAACATGTGGTACGACAAAATAACATGTTATCGTAAAACCAGTTTTTTTTATTATGCAGAAACTACAATCTTTTAAAGTACAGTATACAATGACAATATATTTATAATAATATTTGTAATCAGAAATTCTACATCTCATACATATGATGTACACTTCCTGTTTTCCAGCTACCCATTATGGAAACGGGATTTCTCAGTTACTACGCTTTTATTTCAGAATACATATAGCAAAGCTTAATTATGCAACATTAAACAACGCGCGTCATTATGAAATCAACGATGAGAAAACCAGCTCTTGCTCATCTCCGATAATAAAACACACGTATCGAAAGGCAATAATCATTTCGCAAACATTGGGTACCGCATGTCCGTTGGAACGAAGTGCGAATCTGAAGAGAAGAAAGTGCACTTTCATAAATATACATTTCATTATTTATGTCTGATTGCGACCGCGCGTTTGCCGCAGAAATGTCAATGATCTCATGGCTAGAAAGGAGCATCATTATCGCGTCGACGTTCTCACCATGAATACCGCAAAACAGTGTCAACATTGCAAAAATAAGTGTTAATTAAAGTAATCAAAGACAAAATTCCCGTAGAATTTTTCCCTATACTAAGTTATGACGATCCTGGTACAGGAATGGTTAAACATACTTTACCGGTCTTCTTCTTTATAAGAGCCCAACTAATTATATAGTATATGTAGATGTTGCCAGCAAAAGTTACGCACGGATTGCGCTCGCGAGAGAGACTTTTAATTAATTAAACGTGGAATCTGTATTCGCGTGGTATTCGAAAGTTGTGGTATCACGGGAGGCAAATGGGAAATAGATCGCGCGTTTTGTGCGACTTTAGAAATTTCCTTAAAGCCAGAGAAAAAGGATGCATTCTTTCGCGTGGTAATATTTATACACCATTTACTCACACATGTATATGTATGCGTGTGTGTACATATGTGTATACGCACATTAAATATAATTTGCATATAATATAAATTAATTAATATACATTGTTGTGATGACGTTTTACATTGCAAGAAAATAAGATGTATGACGTTCACCTAAATTGAAATAACATATAATGATAATATGCTTTCCCGTTACAGCTTTTGGAATAATACGAATGTTTCCGTTATATATAAATCTGATGAACCGGTTTTGTGTACGGATGGAAATTCCCCAAATTTTGGGTTACTCGTGTCACGAGTATGGCCACACTATATGTATTTAAATGCACACCTGTATTTTTCCATCATTTAATAACGGTGCATCAATTTCAAATTTCGATGCATTGATCTGCGGCTAAAAAACGTTATCGTTACTGTTTCTCAGACAAACTGCACGAAGTAAATTAGCCAAAGTAGTTTAAGTCAGATGGTTGATGAGATTAGAATCCCTCTGTTCTGAATTACTCTCGGGGGATAGAAATTGTTGTTATTTTTATAGAGACTATGATAGAAACTGTTAGTCGTTATTGCCGGATATGATTACGGTTATTGTTACTGTCGATAGGCTGAACGAGATTTGTAAGCGTATACCTATGTGTCTTCATCATTTCACTTCAGAATCAGAACTCAAGTACTACACAAACATAGTTATATTAATAATAGACATTTATATCACATATTTTTTTCCTTACAGTAAAGTCATTTAATCTTTCAGCTTTCTGAAACAGTTCATTAACTGTAATATACGTATTTATGAAGTATTTTTCATATTTAATAATATGATAGCCAATTATATCAATAATATCTGTCTCGTGAAATATAAAATCTTCAAATAACGATTAATAATTTTAGCAAATATTATGTTACATAATACGTCAAAATAAAATTATTACGTGTGAAATATGTACTTTACTTAATTACTCATTCGTAAATTCAATATCCGCATTGCTTCGTTGACACGAAATGTTTTATTATACGCCAATATCACATGTCCTATCATTAGTTAATTGAAAAACAAGATTAGAAAAGAACGAGACACGCTGTCTTACGATTTCAAGTTTTTCGGTAAAGGTATTGATCGAGGACAACTTTGATGAATATCTTAAATTATGTACGAGAAAACGAATACACGAGAGTATGACAGACATAAAGGAGGAAACTTACAAAACTCGAGCGGGAAAAGAGCGAGAGAGGAGAAAAAAACAAAAAAAGATGCTTCATCGAATCCAAGAGGAAGCTAAAACTTCTCATTGCCGTTGCTGCTGTCGCCGTGGTGGCCTCTTTGACCCGCTTTCTCTTTTCCCACCCGATTTGTCTCGTGGACATGCCTACCGCGTTTTCTTCAACCGGGAAATTCATGAAGCCGACCTCTCGCTACCTGCCACGGCGGTTAGATACCTCCTCGACGAATCTCTCTCTAGAATACGCGGAATAGCAGACGAACGCATCCGTAAAAACGGAAGTCGGCAGACCAAGTAGGCCGTTGATACGTCGATGTCATCGGTGTCGCTTCGTTAGCAAAGCTAATGCGAGATATTAGTAATTCAGGCGTACTTACATAAGTCATTTACGCGTCCATTGGAAATTTTTCGAATGGCAGAGAATGCTGCGAAAGTATATTTACATAAAGGAAAATGATTACAGATATGACGGATGTCGAAAGGCTATTATCGGCAAGATGCGACCTACGGCATTTCAATCTCTATACGGCATGTGAAATGAAATCTATCAATGTAATGTCGTGAGATCTATCAATTTAATCGACGAATCGTGCCGTAGAAATCTCTCAACTCCTGTGCAACACAGTTCGAATAACGTTATATATCGAGTAATTGGATCGATATTAGTTGTATACCGAGAAATATATAGCTGAAGCGCCCCAAATCGGCGATATGACATTCTCTACATAATTTTCGTAAAGAAAGAAAGTTGGCTCGCGAAAAAAGGAGAGACGATATAAAGTAGGTCGTATATCTGTGTACGCGACACGTTTATAATCGGTCATTTCACCTTCTTCATTCAATCGGTCGCCGGAATACACAAACTGGGTTGCGCGTATGCACGTGTGAATCAGCTTCATGAAAATTTATACTACGAACAAGAGTAATGGTACTTAATTTGTAATTTGCATCCGTGGACTTGGGCACCTCGCGCATGAAACACGTAGCACGATGAAATTACGTGGTCGGCCGGAACAAGATATAGTCGATAAGTTGAATATATGACGATGTGTAACATCTCGGCCAACACAGAGTTTGATACGAGCTGGATCGTAGAAAAAGAAATAAATCAGTAGATTAGAACGTTTCGTAATTATTCTTTTTATCTCTTACGAATCACCGTTAATTTATATTACATCTACTGTTCCACTTTCATTGATGAGAAAGTATATATTTTTGAGAAAATCGAGCCTTCTATATTATATTGTGGTTGAATGCGTCCAATGTGCGCCTTTCTTTATGCGTAACAAAACGTATACAATTACGTAATCTATTAATAAAATAGACACGAGCAAAATAGAAAAGAATAATGACTAGGTTTCTCATAAAAGAAAGAAAGTTTTATTTTTTTCTTATTAACGTTAGTTGATCGCGGTATGAATAATTCAACTGATTTCGATACACGCAGTCACGCTTGTCGAAATCTTAACTTTAATCCGTTTTTACTCTCGCACTTGAGAAATTGCCAATTAGAGTTATCATCACGATTTTCTTGCGTTTTCTGCGAAAATAAATAATATCCTCAGATTTGAACATAATTATTGCACAGCGCCGTAAGCAACAAATCTCTCTCTTAAGGCTCTTTCTCTATGAAAATACTTTAATGAAATACAGCGGCATTAAAACCAGCTGCTCGCCGTATTACGGAACCCTATTCGGAGTATACACCTCTACTAAACAAATTATCTGGCCATTAAATGTGTAACATTTTAATTGCGTATGCTACTTCGCATATAGTATAAGTATATAATCACTCGTCGAAACGATATGTGAGAAATATGAGCGCTTCTGCGCAAGTTTCTATATATAAATTATATGTACACAATTTGGCATGCAAAGTTTATTTTTGATATATTAGATATTAATTATTTACATTGTCGTGATAAAATAAAATGTCATTTAATAAGAAAAAGATATTTAACGTTGCATTGCAAGAATTAGCGTAAAAATATCTAATTTTAGTATATAAATATATAAGTTTTTATTATTAATCAGAATATATTCAACGATTTTTATTTATTTGGCTTAAATAAAATATTTATCGCTATGTAAATATATGCATTATTATGTAAAATGTGTAGCAACATATTTTTTTTTTCTTAAATTTAATTCAGCATACGAGATTCAACCAACATGCTATAAGATATAGCTACTCTCTCTCTATAAAAGTTTCGTTCTCAGAAGTTACCACGGCGGTTTCAGGCACGAGTTTCGTTATGTCAGTCACTTTGGTATACTTTTTTCAGAGAGAGGGAGAGAGAGAGAGAGAGGCAGATAAAAGCTGTACCTCGCTACGTATTAATTATACGGAAGTAGATGCGTCATATCCTATTGCACGTTTCGCTTTGAAACTAGCTAAATCTCATAATAATAATTTCGTATTTATCGTGGAAATATGATCAGGATATAGAAACTATAATATTCACGAGATGTCAAGATCATTAAAGTTCAAACAACGATGAAATTATTCTCAGACTGGGAAATAATTTTGCATTACATTCTGACAATTGCAATTTCAAATATTTGCCCAAACCGCAAGAACTGTTATTATGTACAGAATGTTAAGCAATAGGAGAAAACTGTCGCACAAAGAGTGAATCTACTATAAACATGTCTCTTGCAAGTCAAATTTGCACAATATCTCTGCGAGAGCGATAATTGCGTCACATAAAATATTTTTGTGCGACATGTCTTATGGAAATAATGAAGCCACACAAAAGTCAGTTTTAAGTAATATTGCAATGTCTGTACCAATATGATATAAATAATAATTAAACAATCTAATATTGTATAATTAGAGATACAATTATTAAAATCATCAATTATCTTTAATGATCTCTATTGAATTATTTTCTCTCTATTAATCGCGATATTGTAATTATTTTTTCCGTTATTTTAATTAAAATGTCTACATGTGAGAGTCAAAATTGTAACGGAAAATAAAACATGTTTGTGCATCTTTTTCTTTCTTTTTTTTGTATGGTACAGTATCGGTAAGATGCACAGAGTACTAAGATAAATCTGCGTGCTTCGATGTGCAATGAAGAAGCGAGAAACGATGAATGTAGGACATAAACCGCACGGTGGTTTACCTGAAGCGATATTTATGATTTCAGGTCGTATAGTCTCTGTCGGTACACTTACTTAATTTTTTTATGCGAAATCAAGTTTCTTGCATACCGGTCAGTGGCGCAAAATCATACACGATATTTCGATATCGTAAATTGCGGTCAGCCGAGCGTGCGGTTAATAAACCCTTAAAAATCCATATTGGCATATACATATATGTAGCGACATTTCACAACGATCTATCAAGTCGTCATTCGAGCTTAAAGTAGACATTCCGAAAGTGTAAGCGTTACTCCTTTTCAAAGACTGTAACGTATTACATAATCGCATAAAGCGTATTAACGATTGACTATTGTATAATTGATTATACGTTTTCATTATTTACTCAAATTAATTCTGAATGCTATTACTGTCGATGTATTTGAAATAAATTATAACTGATTTCAACAAACTCTATATCAAATATATTAAAAATATTTTATTGCTTCGAATAACTAAGTACTTTTAAAAATTAATTTTGCAAAAAAAGGATTTTTCTAGCAGTATCATTAATTGTCAGAAGATGAGATATAAGTATTTCATTAAACTGTCATTTGCATTGCGAGTGTCGATTTTTTATGAAAAATATTAAAAATGTTATTGTTTCGGATGAGATACTTTTAAAAACCGATTTTGCAAAAGAAATGATTTTTTCAACGACATCATTAATTTATCAGTAATTACCGGAAGATGAGGTATAAGTATTTCATTAAACTGTCATTTGCATTGCAAGTGTCGATTTTTTATGAAAAATATTAAAAATGTTATTGTTTCGGATGAGATACTTTTAAAAACCGATTTTGCAAAAGAAATGATTTTTTCAACGACATCATTAATTTATCAGTAATTACCGGAAGATGAGGTATAAGTATCTCATTAAACTGTCATTTGCATTGCGAGTGTCGATTTTTTATGAGAGATATTAAAAATGTTATTGTTTCGAATGAGATACTTTTAAAAACCGATTTTGCGAAAAAAATGATTTTTTCAGCGACATTACTTTATCAGTAATTACCGGAAGATGAGATATAAGTATCTCATTAAACTGTCATCATTTGCATCGCGAGTGTCGATTTTTTATGAGAGAAATTAAAAATGTTATTGTTTCGAATGAGATACTTTTAAAAATCGATTTTGCAAAAAAAGAAGGATTTTTCCAGCGGTATCATTAATTATCAGTAATTACCGGAAGATGAGATATAAGTATCTCATTAAATTGTCATCATTTGCATCGCGAGTGTCGATTTTTTATGAGCGAGAGAGGGAAACGGAGAGATAATCGCACATTTGCGGCGCATTGCACGTGAAAAGCGCAATCGAGGCGTGCCATGGAGGCAGATTTAGCCGCGAGGAAGTGCGGGATTACTTCTCTTGCCAGCGAGCATTTGCGTGCAGGCGAGGTATCCTCGCCTCTCTGTAATTTCGCGAAATAGGCCGCGCGAACGGGATGGATAGGCAACGCGGGTGCCCGATAACAAAGAGAAGTACCAAGAGACCAAGACGTGGAACACACGAGGACTTGTGTCTCGCGGCCAATGTACGTATGTATCTCACTCAGTATGTTGCATACGTTGCATCTTTCTCGGTACGTTGCTGCAATATCGTTTTATCGAATCTACCGTTATGTCGATCCGTTCCGCATCGTCGTGTACGCACGACGTTCGCATAGCAACACCGGAAATCTCGCAATAAAGAGATGCGTCTGTATGTAGTATATGCATATATTAACGCCGATTGCCTCGAATTTGATGAGATCTTAATAGCGAAGATCTCTCCCCCCCGGAAAACCGAGACGAATTTAATGCGAAATGCATTATCGAACGATAGGCAGAAGATATGCATAATAAGTAGGCTCGTGTGCAAGTAAGCTGATTAACGCGACAAATAAACGCGTTCAATGAGAAGATGATAGTAAATATTTGTCAAAGGAAGATGCTGCGAAGAGATTATCATTCACGGTGAATCTCTCGCCACATAGCATCCCTTCTGCTGCCTGAGTGCGTCAAGGAATCGATCCTCTGCCTATTGACGTTACTTCTCATGTAATATTTTATAGGAAAAATATGAAAGAGAAGAGATTCCCTTAAGTTATTTCAGACGAATCATAAGAATCGTGAAAGTAATGTCATATAAAAAAATTAATTAATCAATCTTTTTCTTTGTATCAGTAACACATCGTGTTTTGTACAGCTTTGTGTGCATCTTTATATATAATTAATATAATATAATATATATAATTAATAGAATATAATAAATATAATAATTACATTTTAAAAAACCTATTTGTTACTATAAAAAGAAAAATTATTTTATAAATCAGTAGTGTAACATATAAATCGTACACTCAGCATTTACCATTATTATTAAGAAGGTGTGGTTTATTTTTTTAAGGCGAAATGCAAATTTGAGTAGAACACACGAATAACCAATTGATGCCATCTGACTATGATCCAAAGTGGCGAACGATAGAGGACGACGCGGCTATCTAACTGTAAATCTAACGCTTTGCTTTGACCTGTAGACTATGCGAATCAAGTACATCTAGCTCGATGTACGGATTTCAACGTAGAATCCGGGCTTGCATCGATACCATTTCAAGCTTGTCAATAAGCACCTCAGGTACTCGCGGTACGAGTACCTGATTTGCATAACAAGTCGACCCACCGTTTACGGGGGTTTAACCCTCCTACACTACTGTGTCGATTGATCGATATTTAAAATGCGAGAAGCCGCAAGTACGAGAGAAATTTAATCTATGTTGTGAGAATATTTCACATTTCTTTTTTAATTTTTATACATATAAAATATAAGTTGCATATATATATATATTTATCATGAAACATCATGTTAATACAACATTTCCTAAGATAATTTTTATCGATCTTTATGTGAGATTATAACGCAATGCTTTTTAATTTTTTTAAGTATATCGAAAAATAAATTTATTTAATTTTTTTAGCTTTTTATTATGAAAGAATATTCCGGAAAATGTTGGGGAAAATTTTTTTGTCGTAGGAAGAAATAAGAGGAAAATTTAAATGTTATTTTATTGTAAATTCACTTGTGCTCTTTGGCATTAAATCTCTCTCTTATATAATGCATTAGAAATTTAATTAATATATTGAAACAAACCTTAGAGGTGGGTGACTGCAAGAACGTTGCGATGCCCGCTCGTACCCTATTCTTCACACCGCGTACGGTCCCTTTGGCACTTCGTATGGCTTCCTTCTCGTGAATTTTGTAGCCGGCGAAACTCTCGTCGTTCTCAGCGACGGCGTGTTCGCCATTCGAGTTCTTATTATTATTATCGCGCAGCTCGTTCACGTGGAAATTATAATACCTGTCATCCTCGTACAGGTACTTGTGACCAGTCGACCGATTCTGAGTAACGTCAACGCACTGCTCTTGCCCTGTCCTCTCCTGTTCCAGTTGCTTCCTCTCCTCGTACGTGCACTCTTTGACGACCGGCGACGATGTCGATTTACCGTTCTGCTCGATCGCCGGCTCGGGACTCCTTATCCGCGGCGTCGAGGACGCTTTCGACAGGGACGACGTACCGGATGGTGACGGCGAGACGCTGGTCGACGACGTCATCGTCGAGACCTGCTGATGAACGTTGCCCGATTCCTCGATGCGATCGTCGATGCCATTAGTCGAAGAAAGCGCGATCAACTTCTCGACGGCGTCCATCTTCGCTTCATCCTTCGGTATCGTCTCGTGTACTCGATATTCATTTGCATCGCCGCCGTTCACCTCGGCACCGTTCAAGGAGTCGCAGCTGATGTTGCTCTCGTTGTCGTCGCTATCGACCTCGGCGCCGCTGCTGGTCAGGCTGCTGGTTCGATTGTGCGTGCTGCTAGACAGTATAACCGTGCTGGCGCTCTTCTTCTTCGGCAACGGCGGCGGCGTGCCGTCAAGGTCGCTGCACGTACCGCTGTCCAAGGTATCGCTAGGCGAACATTGACCGCTCGACATTACCATGCCGCTTAACGGACTCTGGTAGGTATTGTAATAGAAACAGGCGTTGGTACGACCGCCTAGGGTGGTCGAGTTCAGAGTATCCGTGGTACCCCGGTGCACCATGTCTCTGTTGTCGTCGTCGCCGTTACTGTTGCGCTCCTGATTGTCGGACGCCGGGTCACCGCTGAAGACACTGATCCTCACACAGCCCTCACCGGCACCGGCACTCGCACAGTGTCGCTCGTTCAACAGATTCGTCGCACTCACTACCACCGCACCGTCACCGCAGCGTCTGCCCGTGGAAAAGGGCTCGCACGCTCTCGTCTCGTTCTCGATCTCGTCGCGATCGTTTCGGCCGTTTTCGTCCAGGGTCAACCGTACCGTCGATATCACCCTGCTGTTCTTCTTGTCGCCATCCGGATTAATCTTGATCTTCACTATGTGCGCGGCCTGCTGCTGATGCTGCGACTGCTGCCACCGTTGCTGTCGCGACGATTCGACAACGTCACTCCGTTCCTCGTAACCGCCGTCCGCCGATTGTACTTCCGGGATTCTTCCCCTGCAGATTATCGCGGTATTGACGGTAGGTGCGCTAACTCCGACGAATACCGTTGCTCCGGGCCCGGTAGCGAGAGGCGGCGAGACGGAAGGAGAAACGGTCCGGATTGACACAGTCTGCCGAGCGGCCTGGTTCGCATCTCGGGCCTGAGTCTTCGCTGGTAGTGGCGGAGGTACGGTCATCGTGGCGGTCTCATCCATACGTGCATACAAAATCACTCGCTCGATAGGCTTCACCTTGAGAAGGAATTTGGAAAGTCAAGGATTAATGCCCCTCTCTCTTTTCCTCTCCCTCTCTCGCTCTCTCTCCTTTTCATACAAGTTCCTTTCCTCTTTCCTTTTTCTCTTTTCTCTTTCGCAGTTTCTTCTTTAAATTAATTCGTGTTTAGATTATGAAAGATTAACCGCGTCGTTTCCTGGAATTTATCCAACAAATGTACGTCTAATTATCTCATAGTGAGAAACATTAAAGAATATTGATCGCGCGGATAAAGCTATTTCTTGAAACAGCCGCGTATTGGAGCGAACGTTTATCGCAATTTCCCGGGATATTAATTCACCGCAAATGCAACGTGGATTGTTCGATCTGAACAATTACAATTTGGAGCAAAATAACACTCGATCAAAGTCGAGTGCCGCTGCAACATACCGCTTTTCACCGACTTTTCACATTCGCATCGACAATTCGTACCTTCGCGGTATTGTACACTGAAACATTGAATTAATATTATTTCTTTGATATCGCGCCAATTTATTAATATATCACCATATCCTCTTAGCCAATTTTTTTTCGAAATATGAATCTCATGCAAAGTGAGCTTTCGAATCAACTGACTTGGAGTTAATTTCGCAGATGATAGTTTAACATGCTAAGTGAGGTTTCTTCGATCTTTAAGTATCGGTGCAATTTCGAATTATTTTATTATCCGAATTCGACGATCTATATTGCACAAATTATTACAAATATCAAAAAATGTATATTATCAAATTAAATTAATTATATACATAAAAATTCACAGTTGAGACTGCACATAATTCTGTTATCGCGCAATGTAGACGAACACCAATCACTCCGCAAAAATACCTAAATTCTGGCAATCGACTGTTACTCGTTAGATCGCGCTCCAGATCGATCGTTCAAGGACGATCGCGCGGACGCGACGGGGGAGCTTGACGAATTGCGCCGCCGTTCGAATCAGGTCGATCGGCCGAAGAATGTGGAAGGCCCCGCGGATCGTAGAGGAAACGTTAGCACCTTACACGCACCTGTAGCCGTGCGCGATCGCGGACTACCTGCCGAGCGCGCGAAAGAGAGAGAGATCGGTGGAACGTACGGGACTGGCACGCAAAAAGAGAAAAAGAAAATAATGCGTGGCATGAAGAGAGGAAGAGAGAGAGAGACCTGTTCTGGGGGACTGCAAGGTAGGATAATACCACTTACGGAACGCGTATGTATATCAAGAGCGGCGCATAGTAAAATTGCACTCGACTCAGCCGATGACGACGACGACGACTACGACGATGACGACTACGATCAACGGGTGATCGTTCACAACACGGAACGTCAGTAACTGTACTGAGTGCCGCTGACATTCACTCATGCAGTTTCGCGGCCCGGGTGGGGACTGAAGTCGGGCCCCGGGACCATAGCGAAAGGGGGAGTGGGAAATCGTCGGGCCCGTCTACGACGGGGAAGAAGGTATGACATGGTGGTGGAAAGAAGAGGAGAGAGAGAGGTAGAAAGGCGAGACCCGTAGAAGGACGAGAACGGGTTCTTTCGACCTGTAGTCGCCAGACAGGTACTTGTCCAGCCAAGTGGTGGACGTGGCGTCCTCTACCGAGCCACCCGGGATCGACCTCCCTCCCTCCCTCCCCCATCTTTTGGTTCCTTATTTAAATACCTGACTCTTTACCGTTCACCATATACCTTTCACGTAGACGCCGGTTTTGCGCGTAGGTATGCACACCGACGAACGTACGCACGCACGCACAATTATCGGTGTGCACCTGCCGAAATTTCACCGACACGATGCTGCAAAACGTTCTCCTTTCTTCTCACGGCGCGGTGCGTCCTCGCTGGACCATTCGTTGTTAATTCGTGCATGGCCGTATCCCGTAAATGGCCGTGTGAATGGAAAGCGCGGCCGCCCCTCAGGCTACGTTCGATACTTACTGAAAATCTTTTCACAGCGATCGATAATTCGAGGATGTTGCGATAGATGTTTATCGTGCATAGACGCTAATAAAAAATTTCCTAAATAAAGAAGAGAAGATTTGATAGACTTCATCCGTAGCGTAATGCTAGGGATTATTTCATGATCAAATGGTCTCTTATTCTTTTTTTATTATTTTATATAAATACATTTTAATATTTTCTCTGCTAACTGCGTTGTACATATATAAAATCACTTGGATCTATAGATTTTTATACATGATACAGATATAAATCGTTCAATGTGCCTTTCATTGATTTCAATGAAAACATTTCAATAACTTTTATAGATAGATAATAGTTCTCTATACTACGATTAAATCTATATGACATAAATTTGCATGATGATGTATCATCTAATGGTGATTTATGTATGCAGCTTATCCTTCGAATAATGTGATAATATTTTAAAATTACTATATTAATGATTTTTCACATATATCCATACATTATTCATATATCACTTAATATCAAGATGTAGCTTATACATCATTTTTTTAAATTGTTGTTTTAATCGCTTTTATATAATATGATATAACGAAGATTTGAAACGATCTAATGCAAATAGTCATGATTATCGCGATTATCACGATTTAAAATCAGATAATTTCACAGAAATAAATATAATGAGATTTTAAAACGCGTTATTTTTTTAAATTTTATATAAAATACATTTTAATAAAAAAAACAGATACATTGCTCTTATCAGCATTTTTAGAATCGAATAGAATGCATGTAAGATTCATTCTAATGACCTTGCGTGAGACTTAAAGGGGAATAGAACAGGTTCCGTTACACCTCTCAGCCGCATACAGAGTGCGGATTATCTATCTGGTTATACTTGTTAATTTTTTCTCAGCTAATGGCAAAACATTTCGCACCTATGACCTCCACACTGGAAGCGAGTATCGATAGCCTGTCGGATGACACGGGTTGCACAAAACGGGAAAAGAAGTTTTTACTGCCGCAATGTCACCAAATAAATAACGATTATATTTGATTGCCTTGTACACTTACAGTTGCTGAACAGCCTATCGAGCTGAAGATAAAGTGGTCGGATTTGTTTAAGAACAAATGTAGGAAATCAGCGATATCCCATTACAATAAACTTTTTATAAACTTTTTTCACGTATATATAATCAAATGGTACATGAAAACCGTAAAAGTGTTTTTACATGAAATACACATCGCTGATATTTTATCATCATTATTACCTCGTTTCTCTTTGAAGAAATGTACGAATTTTATTTTCTCACAGTACATCAAGTTTATAGCTCAAACTGATTCTCGAAATTATTGCTATATTTAATTGCCATAACAATTTACGATGTCAGCTCTCTTTCCCTGGATAGAAACCATACGTTCATAGGCTCGGATTTTCCCTTCATGGAGACGGGACCTCTGTACTCCAAAAGAAATTGTGGATCTTGATTTTCGGGCATGCAAAGATATCTGCAACAAATCGTACAAACATTTGTTGTAATCATAATGATATAACAGTTGCATTATTCCTCTAAAAACTATTTGAAAAAATATTATTCCTTTATTACTTTTTACAAAATATTTTGTAAAATAATATTTGAATAAATCTTGATTCTTTCTCTTACATATACATATAAAAAGCTTATAAACACACAATTGCTCCTGCATAAATATAGATTGCCCCAGAAAGGGTCAAAGAAACCTTTGAAATGCGACTTTACGTCTAATTGAATTAACTCTGTGCCGCGTTGTTTCCTCTATTCGTAATCATTAAAACGTGAACGTTCGCGATGGTCGCTGTGTGACTTTTACACGTCATTAAAATTACATGCAAATCATGGAGGTGTTGATAGATTGCTATTTCGATCGACTGTTTGCAGAAATGGAACGCAGTTGCTTAGCTTCGCGATACAAACGTCGCGAGTTGGTCAATTATTTCACAGACGTGATAAACAGTTGTGCAGAAGGTAACAAGATTTATGATGATCAACTTTGTGTGTACTGTGCGAATATTTACGCATAGTCGCGTAAGTGACAAATGAATCGCATCTATATGGATCGATAATCATTATCATGATAACGTTATTTTATTGCTTGCCTGTAGCTGGTGGAAAATTTCTAAATATTATATATTTATAGATGACTATGATTCTCGCGAACATATATTAATGATAGTTATATCTGCTAATTTCTTATCCGTCTCTTTACAACGCAACATGATCACTTGAAACATGCAAAGATATCACCGCCCATTATAATCTTACCGTTACATTAAACTTGCCTAATCCTATCTCTCTATTTGTCTTTGTTTCGTCATTGCGATAACGGTGAAAAATACCACGCACCGTAAAACGCATCGCCCCAAATTCCAGAACAATTTTTGCATCTCCGTCTCTCGCTCGCGTTCTACGCGTAAAAGAATATTTTATTCGCGATACGATCGACGAATCATGGCTGTTTGACGCTTTCAGCGGAGAATCTCGACAAGCAGGACGTGTGCGAGAGGATCGTCATCTCGGCTCTGCGTTATCACAATATCACGATGATGGAGAACGGGTCGGTTTGCCTGCTCGGCAAATTTCACAACGTTCTTTACATCGCGGTGAAGCTCTGCTACGACTGGGACATCAACAAAAACGAGATCGTCAGCCGGTTGCTAAATGACATATTCTACTGCGAGAAGACGTTCGAACGATTGTTCGTCGGGGCGATTTTCGGCACGCGCGTAACACATTTCCTATCCGGTTGGAAATGCGACTTCGACGATCGCGAGGATAATATCCGGGCCCTGGTGTACTTCTTGAATCACGCGATTAGCGGTCGGTTGGAATACCGTTGCGAGTCCTCCCTGATAAAGAGACGCTTCATTGACGTGCCTATGGAATCGTACGGACAGGTTTTGCCTCTGAGAGTCGCGATTCAGCACGGCGCGCCGGACATCCTGTTGATCATGTTGCGCTACGGCGCCTCGGTCGAGTCTGACAAACTTGCTCCGTCACCGATGGAGATTATCCTGACGAAACTCAGCGAGTTCGAGGTGCAACCAGGTCAGAAGGAGATCGTTTACCCGGAACACTTAGTGACATGTCTGAAACTGATACTGCGAACCGTGACTACCGCCTGCGTCAGGACTCCCGATCACATTGCTAATCACATCGGTATCCTTAGCGTGTCCTTGTACGAGCAATATCCCAATCTGGCGAACCAAAATCTGATTCCTCCAGAACGTAGCGGAGTCTGTCCGGCAGAACTCAAGCACTTGTGCCGTTGCCGAATACGCGAAATTCTCCACACGAATTGGGCGTTGCCTTGCGGAATCAAAAGTCTGCAGATTCCAGAATCTCTGAAAAATTATCTGAACCTGTTACAGGATTGACGGAACACGTCGTACGTCGCGCGATGCTCTCATTGATGCTCGGCATCGATCGTTCCTCTCCGTCTTGGCGTGGAATCTCAGAAATATTTTATCACACGTCTCCGTATGCAGTTATGTCCTAGAATTTCACTGCGACTTTCTCGATATAACTCGCATATTCACTCGGAATTCAATAAATATGCGCGTCAAAGTCTGTCAAAGTCACCGTGTAAGTTGGTATCGTGATTTCTGCCGCATCAATCTTGAATTTCGGTAAACAGAAAGAACGGAGCGAAGCAAAACTTTGACACAAATATGAATCCTAAATCTAAACGTGTCAGACTTTACGCGGAATTTTTGACAAATATGAATCATATATCTAAACATGTCAGACTGTAAGCGAAATTTTTTATGCACACGAACAAGTTCGTACAATGACATATAATATAAGCCATTCAAGTAGGTCTAAGAGCCAAGGTTTGAGAAAATGTCAAGTTCAAAAGGTCGACGATGATAGCGTCTCATAATGGCAATGCATTTAATGAATCTTGAGAATTAGAGAAACGTTTTGTGAGGGATGCTTGTTCGTCTGATGCGAATACCAGAAACATTCGAGAATAGCGGAAAGTATGTCGTGAGACGATGCAAAATGTACACGTTCGGGAAACCGAAGTTGTGTTATCCATTAGCAACTTTCTTTAATTTAAAGAAGCGAAAGTAAGGTAAAAGGTGCATAATTATGAAAATGAGGGACCGATATTCTAAACATATATATTTATATGTATTTAACAATATAAAATAAATTACTTGTATATATATATTCACAATAAATCACCTATGTGTGTATATATGTATGTATGTATGAATTCATATAATATTAGCAATGTGTGTGCGCGCGCCGGTATAAAATAATTTACCTGTAAGCGTCTTCCGAAACATTGATTTTTCCTAGTTGGCCAGTGGTCTCCGTTCGACTAGTAAGATTTACAGTATTTCCAAATAAACAATAACGAGGCATGCGATGACCAATTACACCAGTAACGACTTCTCCGCTGTGTATTCCAATTGTAATTTTCTGTAAAAATAATAAAATATTTTTATATATATAGACAAATATTAAGAATACATATCAATCAAGAAAAAATATAATTTATATTTTTTTTTTGTTTCTGTAATATTTGCAACAAATTTTTATAGAAGAAAATTATCGTTATATTATCTAAATTATAAATTTAATTTATAAGCAAGTATAAATATATAAATACGTATATAAATATATAATAAATAAATATATACATATATAAATATATCTTTTACATCAATTGTTTTTTCCTTTTATTTTTATATATCCCTGTCAGTGCACAATTTGAACTTATCAAAATTACTAACTTTACTTTTGAAATTGAATCAGAATTAAGTCCTAGTATTCTAGTCGAAGTCATAACTGTGATCAAATATTTAAGTAACATGAAAATCGCATTTAACTCTGCGAACAAAGTTAGGCCATCTCGTAGGGATACAAAATTAAATATAGATGTGCCATTTGTTCCTCGCGAAAGTGTATATACACATACACACGCACGCACGCACGCACATACATACACGCACACGCACACACCATATGTATATATCTATATATATGTGTGTCAGAAGAGATTTCAACTTTCTACAGAGTCAACGAACAGTTAGCCGCCTCGATAATCTCTTTTATCAGGCAACCCTTCAGCCTGCTTTATGATGTGTAGCGTTTAACGTGTAATCTTTAATTGACTTCCATCGACTCTTTTTAAGTCACGTTATCGAACCGTTTCACGCGGCCATAGTCGTTGTAGCAAAATATAGCCGACAAACAACTTGTGTATGTACGTACCACAGGTTCCCCATCGATCTGCACTTCGTCAGCCGCGAGATCCATCATGTCCAGCGCTAGACGAGCGATGCATCGTGCATGGCAACGACAGGGTTCTGGCAATCCACTCACCGCCATGTATTTATCACCGATAGTCTCCACCTAGACCGACCAAAAGTGGAATTAGCTGCAATGGAAACCTGAGACAAATTTGAGAGTGTTATCGATATCGCGTGAAATTAGAAATAACATTTGCGTGCGATTACGTCGAATGTATACATGTACCTTTTCAAATATTTTATTAAAAGTATTCACAATGTCTATTATATTATTTTTCTATACAAAACAATAATATGATAAAAAATCTCTTTTCCTATCATGTACCAATCCTTGCTATAAATAAAATAAGAATTTTAAAAAAATTAAAAATAAAATTTATTATAAACTATAAACATTTACCTTATAAGCGTTAGGATTTTTTTTCGGATCAGTTAACACGTCGAAAGCCGTGTACAGCTCATTGAGCATGTTAACGATCTTCATAGCGCCATTGGAGTCTGTATGAGCCGCACAGTAGGCTCCGAAACCGACTATTCCGGAGAACAGTAAAGTAACGCAATCGTACTTTTTTGCCGGTACTGGTCTTGAGTGTCTGAGCTCGTTCGCCACCGAAATAGGAAGCACTGAATAGAGTAACCTACATGCAGAACACAGATGATCTTTTATTCAACGTCGCGCGCGCTAGTTTTATCTAATCGGATTAAGATCCGCGCGAAACAGTTCTCGGCAAGTTGACAGGAGAATTGAATTTGGATAGTTTCGAGAGAATCTCGATACAGGAAAGAACTCAGGAAAGATTTCTAATTCGTTCGAGCTCTCAAGCAGAAGAGTCGGGCGGAAAGTTTCGCTATATCCCATCATAAATTCATTTCCGTTAATTTGCATCGGAAAAATTCTTCACCGCGGGAAGCGATTCGGGGCAGAAGGGGAGCTGCAAATTTTGCAGATAATCGTGTTACTGGTAAACGACGTTGTAAACTCGACGGACGGACAGAGACTCGTCGAATAATCAAGAAATAGCCGCGGGCAGAGATCTTTACCTGTCGGTTTTCTGCTTCTCACCGTCGAGCTCGCGATACGTCTGCTGTAGCTTATCGGTGAGTAGCTCCAAGTTGCGCGTCAGTTTGTAATCCGCCTCGAATTGCTCCGACATCAGGACCAGATCTCGAGTGGCGTCGTGAAGAGGGACGTCGCTCAAGTACAAGCCTCGCCTGAAGCCGAAAGAATAAACCTGACATACGAGAGATCCTGTATCTGTTGATAGAGAACTATATCACGAGGATAGAGTCGTTCGTCCGCTCGCGACATCGGATCTCCTCCCTTCATCGTATCAGGTAATATGTTACGTATATATGAAACTTTCGGTAATGTCAACACGAAACGAAACTTTCAAGTCAGTCAATTATGCTTAACGCGAATAAAGAAAAGATTCAAGAGTTGGCCGAAGACATTAAGATTATTATTACTAGACGACGCAACTTTCTTTGCCGCGAAAGAAGAAGGAACAAGTTTAACAAGTCTTACGGCATCAAAGTTGTGCAAAAGTTTATGATAATGAGCTACTTTATAATCTACTACACTTTACAATCTCTTTATACTTTCCAATTTACTGCAAAAGAAGCGATTAAAAAACGATTAATTAGAATTATAGAAAGTTAACGTAATCTTACCTAGTCAAGTCATCAAGATTCATAACACTTGGATAACATAGAAAGATAACTAAATCGGATTCAGGTATATACAGCATTTGACCCTGGAATATGAATTAAATTTTTACAAGATTTAATCTATAAAAAATTCTTCATTAATTCTCTTTTATTTTTTATTTGTTTTTACACGATATACTGACCTTCAAACGAAGGTTTGAATATTCCTCTGCAGCATCGACGCACATAACTCCCTTTTTCGTTCTTAACACGTATACAGTATTAATATGCGACAATATATTCTCAAATGTTAATTCCAAATGTGGTCTGACCTACGAAGATTCAAAATTGATTAAATCAACCTGTATCGAAACGCACATTAGAAAGAGAGAGAGAGAGATGTTTTAAATAAAATTTATGTGACGTGATATTCATGACAATGGCACACATGATGCATTCATGATTTTTAAGAGATATTACAATGTCGAGACAAATTGTCTAATTGACAACATCGCAATTGATACGTATGAACAATAACGCAAATTGTGTTAAATGTTCGGTTCGGACAACACGCTCCACGTCAGTCACAATAACCTGCATTTGATATACATTCATGTACTTATAGACATGTGCAATGTAATAATGGTAGGCGCAATGCTCTGCGCATTAATATGATTCCTTTGACGCAGGAAACAATTAGTGACACATATTGAAAATTAACGATCGATACTTCATGATACGAATATACGAATGTGCAGCGTCGACCAAATTTTGAAGTGATATTGTCAAACAAAATATCTCTTTTTTTATCATTTGTAGTACTATAACAATTAACACACAGCGAGAAAAGAAAAAAATATCGTTCTCTGAAACGTCAGTAATGCAATGTTTTCAAGACGCAAAGTGCAGATAAATATAGTGCATTAAAATACTAAGACTAATAAATTGTTGATGAATAAAACAGGGATAGACACAATACATACATTATAATAAAAATATTGCGACGTCAACTCACAGTTAAAAGAATGTCGCTTAGTTTGCAATGACCGCTGCAGACGCGCGGAATAACACGTGTTATGGTACATCCGGTTTGAATTATTGTAAGATCTCGATTGAACATTAGATGGAATGGAAAAACTCGACAGAACGTTGTCGGGCTGACCTTTGGTTCTACGACAATTTATTAAATTTTCTATTAAATTTTCTAAGACAATTTATATTGCTCTTCTATCGTTAAAACTACGCTCCTCTTATCATTAGCTTTAGACATTTACGTTTAAACGTTATCTATTGTAATCATAATTTTATTGTCAAATGATTTTTATTGATTCACACTTTATCGAAACAAACAACGACTCACCAACAGATAATGTTTCCAATTCAGCACTCATAGGGTTTGATACGACTCCCGGTCCTGACGTTTCAGTTATAAGGAATTGCACATGATCGCACTCGCTTTTTGTCTTCACTATCTGCATGTCAACGTCGGTGCCGTGCAGTTTTTTTGCGACGGTCTATTTGAAAAATAAATAAAAAATTTTTCCTACCATTTATATTTCCATATAATTGACTAAGAAATTCTCGTTAAATCTTCGCTACGTTTTTCTCAGGCAAGACTCTTTAATGTTTTTTTTTCGCAAAGTGTTGGATATATATTTTCAAGAATATTCAAAGATATAATTAAACTTTGTAAAATCTCAAATTTTGCATAACGAATCATATATTTTTATCAAGCTGCAAAATCAAATACCTTAACAATTCCAATAACGATGTGTTCCAGACCAGGTCGATCGGAATAATAATGCAAAATAAGCGCGCCATCCTCGGGTCTCTCTGTGCATCTAAAAGAGGGTGCTCTCATGCCCGGATATAACGTACCCAAATGATCATGAAGCGCATCCAAATTCTGCAACGTGATGCCGACGTGTATATGTATTCGATATGTATGCATGTACATACATATTTCCAATATCGAATATGAATATGGAATGTATATTTCATCGATTAATCTCGTTGCCATAGTAATATAATTCATAAATGTAATTTAAACAGATTTTTATTTTTTTATCGTGCAAACAGCTCTAGTATTGTAATAATTATAACATTGCACAATAATATATTAAAGTAAATGAAATCATCATCAAAGAGAAAGTAATGTAAAATATAATTACGTTAAAGTTGATATTAATGTTTAAAACATTTTTATGTGACATGTATATGTGTGTGATAATTCTCATTATATTGCAAAATGTGAACGAAATAATAATACTTTGTAGAAAGCAAGAAACTTTGGATTTAATATTAAATTTAATCAGCAACAGCGAGAGAGAGAGAGAGAGAGAGAGAGAGAGAGAGAGAGAGAGAGAGAGAGAGAGACAAAGCTAATATAAATTTTCAAGCATTAAAAAAATGCACATGTGTTATAAAATACTTATAATATATTTCTCATAATATACTTTTCGCTTTCCGTAAGTACCGAACTAGTTAGCTGTTTACCTTCGACTGACACGAAAGATTTGAGTAAAGATCGAAACTAATATTTACTACTAGTTTTGACTAGGATCGAACTTCTATGAAGAGCAAGAGTTACGAGTTTTAAATGAGAAATGTACTGTAAGTTTATACAGTACACACATATACACACATCAATGTTCAAAGATTCTTATTAGCCTTGTCTCATTGCTTAGATATTAATTCTGAAATAACGAACCAAAAGTTACTTTTAATTTTTTATTTTTATATTAAATTTAATTATATGATTTTTTTCTACACGTGATAAAAATAATGAAAAAGAAATTAAAACCTTTCAGCATATTGCTGTACAACTATATGAATTAAAATTAAATTCTTATTTAATTTTCAGTAAACAATCATGTGAAAAATGTGTACATTTATTTCTTATAATTTTTAATAACAATATTCAATTTCTTAAATTTAATTATAAATTTAAGAAATCTACAATATCTTCAGAATATTGAACTAACTAAGAAGAATATAAAGTAACATCCGGATAATTTTCATAACAAGATTCTCTAATGTGTTTATTCATAGAGAAAGAGGATACATCCGGTTCTATCTATATGGCTAGTTTAGCGAATGATTCCATGATAAATAATGACATGTACACCAGATGCGGAGAGTACAATTTAACAGGCTACTCAATTATTAAGATTGTCCCTAATGCGAATTTAAAATGTTAAGTGAAATCAGTTAGCGATCGAATTAAAGATGAGATACAAATTATCAGGTCTACTTTCCTTATCAGCATAAATTAGTGATTAAGCGCATCAAATTGTGCTTAATTTAAGAGAAATTTGTAGTAAATATAATTTTCAGACTTTACCTGCAGAAAATCTCTAGGTGTTGCTCCAAGGACTTGAAGAATCTTGTCATAACCGGAATCTTGGCAAAACTCAAAGAACATTCGGCCAAACAACTCAAGTATTTCATTGGCAGGAATATCTAGAGCATAAGATATCTAATAAACTTTTCTATTATAAATAATATTCTATACAATAATATCATACTCTATACAATGATATCTTGTTGTCTATTGTTGTCTATTATGAAAATATACATACTAAGTTTATTGACAGCGGCGGATATCAGATTATATGTAATCTCGTCGTCATAAATTTGTCGCACCAGAAACTGTCCTTCCATATTGACCGCCGCATCTTTTCTAAATCAATACAATTATAAAAATATTGCGATAAAAGAAAAAAGAAATACATTCCACAAAACAATATAACTTATTTATAAAACTCAATCAATTATTTGTAGATTGTTTCCAATGTTTTTAGAAAAATATTCGATATTAGTTTAAATTAGAATTTTATTTAAAATAATTTTTTAATTATTTTGTAACATTCCTAAATTTATTTGCATACTCTTTTAGTCTTTTTAAAAGACTTGACAATTTGGTAAGTACTTTCTGTGGCTTGCTACTATTTCATTTACATATCAGAAGTTCAAAGCTGTTCTTTGATATGGATATCAGGTGTCACGTTAAACTTACCTCAGCGTCTCTAGAGAGCTTCTGCAATAGCTTTAGTAATATTTATATTACAGAGCAACTTATATACCCTTAAATTATTCAAAGAGAGAGAGTTATTCTCTATACTTATAAAGAAATGCTGATAATAATTATGAAGTAAGAAAGCTAATTAACGCGAACAATAATTAAAATGATATTAATAATATAGATTGATAATATTATAAAAGTAGTTTATAACTTTTACATTATGTAAATTTATAGTTGCGAGTTTTCGTATTATTATTAAGATTAAAAGTTCAATCTCTTCTTAAATAACGTTGTTAAAGAATATATTTTGAATCACTTTTTATAATCAAGTATCAAAAGTTACTTCTTAATTTTATTGTGATATTGCTATAAAACCAGATAATACTTCCGATATTACCGAACATTATTCTCGAACCAATTTTGCCGACCATATTGCTAAACTTTATTTAGGGCGGACAAATTGGCTATCTTATAGATACATACTTTTAAGTGATACTCCTGCTCGTAGAAGAACATTTTGAGGTAAGTAAATAATAATACTTTGAAATAATTATAGTACTGCAATACGCGCTTAAAAACATAATTAGTAGAACAAGTTTAGGATTGCTAGAATTATGACATTAACGTTTAATTTAAATGATATAACATATTATTCAAATTGGAGTAAATCTGTGCGATAGATTAATCGAATAATTAATTAATTTGTTTTTTCATAAATTTATTTGTTTTTAAAAAGTTATTTATAATTTTTGTAAAATAAAACGAGGCATTTTGGAGAAGACCAAAATTTAAAAATACAAAATATCTGTTTTAAACATTTTTAAGCATAACTTACAATAAAATATATGGTTTAAACAATAATATATGCGAACGGTTTAAGAAGAGGTATCTCTATAAGCTCTCTCTAATGGATGAGAAAAATCTGCACATAGTATAATAATCTTGACAAATAGAGACGTGAATATGAGTTACCGCGAAGATAATTTAGCATTGCATATGACTCATATAAAACTTTATATGACATATCACTCAACGTATAATATATCTTCTACAACTATGTCAACACTTGATTGCTCATCTGACAATGTCCGAATGAAAATACCGTATGGATCACGTAGGTATGAAAGGAGAAACGTGCAAGATGAAAGAATGAAAGCAAGATAACAGAGAGATAGGTCATCTACTATTTTTACCTACTTTATCGTTTCCCACGTCTCGCTGCCAAAGGTCTTCACAACTAAGAGTTCAAGAGCGTAATTCACAAAACCGTACTGCACATATAAAGACAAAAAAGAATTGCGTACAATTTACCAGAGAAAAAAATTAATATATGTATTACGAAATTATGATACGCGAATATATAAGCTCGTTGTCGACGTTGCAGGTGCTGACGAGTTTTGCCCCTTTGCATATCTAACGTGCAATGTCCGACGTGACCGATACGGTTCTCCAACCCTCAGGTCATCGTCGTCCTGCTCCAAATAATGCCCCAAATAATTCCAAATTCGCATTCTCGTCAGCATCCACGCCGTCGTTCTAACTCTTTCGCACCAACGTACCATGTTGCTGCACCTGACAATCAGATTGCGGGGGAGGGGGTGAATTCGAAATTGATCTCACTTCTCACGCGTCATTCCATTCTGATTGCCAGCTGGAGCCGTGTTTACCTCGTGCACACGAGCTGCGTACTGGAAGGCGACCTCGTCGTTCGCCGGCACACGATAAGTATCGATTTTTCGGTCCTCGTTGCGACTGCGCCACCTAGATATCACCTAGTTGTGCTCCTCTTATACACGAGCCACCCTCGACCGAGTCGCATACCACCCTTTAGGTTCTCCCAATCCGCTTTGCTCCGACACGACGGAGCCGGGGACGCTATATAACTTCGCGAATGAATACTTATAAGACTTTTGTGAGATTAGTGAGCGGCAAGCGACTTGTCAACCCTTGGTCGTTCGAGATACGAGCGCACCTCGTTTTCAATGCACGTTCACGCGGCGAAAGAGAATCGACGATTTATTTTTATAGCCCGGGGATTTCGGCGAAAAAATAGATGTAGACGCTTTCTTGCGTCGATGAATTGATGACGTAATGAAATGCAATCTCTCGATGCCATGAATCTTGAAGAATGTCATTTAGAAAAGTTTCAAACTGCAGTATAAAGTGTTCTTACAAGTGTCCTCTCCCTCTCAAAGTAACGAGCGATTTCTTCAAGTCAAGATTTCTTTCTCTAATGATACTGAAATGATTGACGCATGTAGGTGTCATTTTATGATATCATAATATTTTCTTAATAGTATTTAAATAGTAATCTTAATGGTATTAAAAAATGTATATATTAAGATTTAATTTAATTACACATTGCGTATAATAATTATAAGTAACTGACTTTAAAGCAAAATGATAATAGACTGCACTTTTGTTATAGATTGTTTCAGTTGGATATATAATACAAATATATTCTATCTTTAGAACATTTATTTAATGCAGACAATAAATTTAATTACAGCGACATGCATGTTGTCAATTAAATCCGTTTTAATTGAGATATGCGAATTGCATATAATTTTATTTTGCCATTAATTTATGTTATTCATAACACTAAAAAAATTTGATAGAAAGCGTTTACTAGTGAGAACAAATATGTATATACATCATTAAGCTAGTTAAAATAATAAGCGAAATAATAGCTTACTTCAGCAAAATAATAAAATTACAATATTATTATAAAGAGATTTAAAATATACATATTGGCAAGTTTAATATCAAGCATTTTACGTTATTAATAACACTAAAAAACTATTAACACAACAATTCAATTCAATTTATGAATATTGTAATAAAAAAAACGAATATTTAGGTACAGATATCCTATCAAGAGTTTAAATATAAATTAATTAAATTAAATTAAACAAATTTATTTCAAAAAGCTATAATAAAAATATATTTATTAATATACTATTAAATATAAGTTTAAGTGTTACATATTAATATTAATATTAAGCAGGCCAATAAATCCAATAAATAAAGAGTCCATAAAATAATGGCATTTTTATGTAAATATGTCAAATATATATACGCGCGAATGTGTACAAGAATATTATCTATAAAAATAACATGAATAAATTATTATCTAGTGTACAAGTTTGCAAATAGTAAATGTGTTATGTAATAAAAATGTACCTTATTTTTAAAACCTATCCTTTTATTTTATAAAAGAAAAAAACAATTAAAAAATAGACAACAAAGAAAGAAAGAATGAGTTATATACATATATATGTATGTATTTTCACAAAGTATGTCTTTATCGCGCTAGAGTTAATAGGGATAGGTTCATTAAAGAGTTCAATGTTATATAATAGTGTGTGCATGTCACATTGCACGCAATTATATTATTGTATCAATGTCAAAGGATATGAATTTAGATAGATATAGATTTTGCAGTTGCGTAAGTGCATTTATTTATTCATTGCACTGTATCTATTAACTTTGTATATTGAACATCGCATCACAGAAATTTTTTCTTGTTCGGCTAGTTCTACTTTTAGTGCAAAAAACATGTTTTTTATATATGTGAATTGCTTATTGCCATAATTGCTATAAAATATAATATAAAAATTGTAATATATAAATTATTTTTTATAAATTATCTTATAAATATATATTATTATATATTTATATATTTAATATTATATATATTATATATTATGTATATAAATTATTAAATATAAGAATTAAATTGCGATGTAAATTATTTATTAATAATTCATGATTGTCTCTGTAATATTACGAAATAAAAACTCGCCATAAATAGCGAGCGCCATAAGACGAATACGAATAGCGCGTAAAGAAATATTTCTGCATATTCCAGCTTATTTCTGAAAAATACATTTTCGGAATACAACTTTGTCATATATGGTTAAATTTGGCGTTAAATATGCTTTAAATATTTTATTATAAAACAAATTTCAAAATCTTCACAAATTATGGAGGAAGAAAGAACATTTCGAAAAATATGATTTTTTATAAAGTATATTAAAAACCACACACATAAAATTTTTATTTAAAATATGTTTTTATATCTTTTATTGTTTCATTCTCTTAGAAATATAAAAACCGATTTTTTCAAAGGTAGGTTTCATTCTCTTAACGACAAAGTAGGCACATATAAAAAAATATGTACCCCCCTCTATATTTGACCTAGATTACAAAACATATTCAAAGCTCATCAAAATCGGAAAAAGACACTTATCTCTCTTTCTTTGTGAGCAATGCTATAAAATATGTATAGAAAAAAGGAGCATAATGACAATTTAAAAATGCTTAGTCGACACAATATCGTAGAACGTTCTTCACACAAAGAAGAAAAAGAATGAACAAAAGTATGGACAGGTTAGTAATAATTTTAAAATATTGGCAATATTACATTTTTGCTAACAAGAATGAAGAAAAGCGTGGACAGGTTAATTATAATCGTAAAATGTAATATTGGCAATATTTTATTTCTGTTAGCATGAACACGAGAACACATTCGCAGACCAATCGTAAGGCATAATCGATATCGGTTGTTGGTGGACCGTGTTGATGGACGGAGCAAAAATGAGGAGATGAAAATATTGCGAGCGTAAGCGGTGTGAGAGTTCAGTCATCCGAAATTGCGACTATCTATTATTTTATTATCGCTGCTAGCAAAGGAACGAGCCATGTTATACCTATTTCCGTATCTATCGTCGCACTTGGCGGAATGCTTTTATCGTTACGGCGTACGTGGCATTCCTAAGGGAGCTGCAGCGACCTCGTTCCCATTGTGTAAAACGAAAATGGTTTCACCTCTCTCTTCTTAGTACTCAATTTTCCAGAAATACGATGAAAACATCGTTCGTCTTCTTTCTTATTGATCCTTTGCCAATCGTATCATTCCGGCGCATACACGTGTGATACATTGTACGAGCTCAACAAAATAGTAGTAGTAAAAATTGTTATCGATAAATATATTGCGATAAAAAAACTAGAAAGAGAAAGAGAGAGAAAGAAACGCGATCGATAAAAATGAAGGGAGAATGTACAGAAGCTGTAAAAACGGTACTCTCGATTAATAGGATGTGACGATTTAGGTCTGCGTGCTGAAATTATCGATGATGCTCGGCTTAAAGAATGTAAGAGCAATGTGCGGCCTATAAATGAGAGATGCACGGCTTCCAATTTCATGAATTGCGTCGCGTTCAAGGGAGCCAATCGCGTCGACCGTCAGATGAAACGCATGGCTATCGACCATCAAGATTAAATGGTTCAGAGTGATTCACGAGTGATGGGGGAATCTGCGGGTGCTGGAAAATTGATCGGGAGCCGGTTATTAGAGTCATAAGAATAAAGGACGCATCACATTTTGGAAATATATGCATAGAGTCATGAGCTGTGCTAATTACAATAAAGTTTAATAGACCACAAATTTTATCTAGCGTAAAATTTTGATTTTATGATGCATTTTTCCTTTTGATGTGATTCACAAAGTTTGTATTAGCAAAGAATAATATATAATTTCTTATTCATTATAAAATAATTTTTTTTATTAATATTCTATTTTTAAATCTATAAAAAATATGTAATAACCTTGACATATCGAATGATATTTATAACATCGGCAGCTTAAAGCAAGACAACTCAAACAAGGAAAAATGTATATCAATAATTACTCTCATTTTATTAAATATACATGTTTATTTTAGATTTAAATGATGAGTTTGGAAATTGTGTGACATAATTTTTAACTAATTTAAATTATTTAATATGAGTATGTCAATAATAAGAAATAGCTGTCAGTTTTTGAATAATTATTGGACCACCTACGCCTGTGGTATAAATCGCGTTGAAATAAGGTATCATCAAAAGTAATCCCTGCTATTTTGCCTTCGACCACTCATTCAACCGCCTCGTAAATTTATCTACCGCCTTCTTAAATACACACTATATAAATAAATACGACTCCTGATACATAGCTTTATATATCCTTCGTCAACAATCTTTTGAAATAAAAGTTTACTGATTCATTTTGTCATCTGCCTGAAGAATGAGTTTATTAAAAAATTAATGAGGAAATAAAAATAAAAGACTTCGAGGAGGATATCTTGTTTATTACATCGGTCTGCAGCAAAAATGTTTAATTATGTATTACGTGAGAAATATATAAATATCTAAATCTGACGTATGCAACAATTTTTCTGTACGCGCGCGTGTGTTGTGTACGATAAATATTTATCGTCTTCGAGAAATTTTTAAAGAATAAAATTTAATTATGTGCTTCGCAAGCGCATTGAGATGCTTTTATCTGAAATAAAAGTATTTCAATTCAACAAACTTGTGGATAGATCTTGCCATATACATAACGATCAATTAATCTATTGTTATCATTCTCAGCCGCTCTCTCTCTCTCTCTTTCTCTCATATCTGAAAGCAGTTAATCAATGACTTTCACAGTAGATCCTTCGGCCGACCTCGGCGATGATAAATAGCACTCCAGACTTAATTAAAAATACCGTCACGCATCGAATATCGATGAATGGGCCTTCCCTCTGCCGAAGGAGATCGAGAAATGCGTGTACCAGCCGGAGCGCACCATTATGGTGGCCATAATATAGAAATAACTAACGCCACTGGATGCTTTCAGATGACATTATCGATTTTATATCGCCGACATCCTTGTAGAGGTCGGCTGTGGCAGATTCCGCCCTGTCCCTTGTCGATTTTTATAATGAAACGGCACTTCGGGTGAGGAGCGCGGTGATGCTCGTCAGGCAGCATCCCCGTGCGACCATCAATTTTCCTCTTTTCCATGATCTTGCCAGAGGGCGAAGATTAATGTCGACTAACACAGTTTTTGCGCTCACGAATCGCTCGGTTTGACTTGCGTTCCCATTAAGAGCAGTCCAATCAAAATATCTTTCGGCGCGCGAAAGTCTGAAATCGAAAGTAGACGAATAAATCGAAAGCGATCTTGAAATTTGAAAAATAATCCCGTTTCTATCCTACAAACTAAAATATTTTATAGAAAACTCATTTATCTATCCATATATCTATATGCTTTATATATACATCTATATATCACAGAGATATAAAAACTAGTTGAGTTAAAGCTCCCTGGATATTTGCCACAATGCATTTGTATACATTAAATCAATACATTTTGATCAATTCAAACATTGGTTCGACAAAATATTCAGAGCTCCAAATTATACGAAAAAATATGCCTTCACGAGAAAAAATAAAAATATAATATATAAATCGATTTTGAAAACTATGTGATTTATTAAGATATATTATACGTGCGGATAAAAATATATGACTATCACAATTTCTAACGAGAGAATAGAGTAAAAGCTCTTACAGTTAATTAATCTAGTAAAATGACAGGGTCTCTCTCTTTTTTGAGATGTACAAGATCTGTAACTGTAATAATTCAAGAGAATAACATAAAAGTGTATTCTATATGCTGATTCATATCACTAAGAACGTTGAAATGAACATGAAAACAATCCCAGAAAATAGTACATCATACCTTCAGTAAAACCATCAAATGCACGTGTGGAGCTAGAAAAAGAAGAAATACAGGGGAGTGAAAATCGCTTTGTTTCGTTCCTATCGGACTACAAAATCTCCGAGAATGCGTACAATAAAGAGCTTGTAGTGGCTTTAATGTGTAAAATATGTGATTGCACATTCTCATAAAAATATGGATACCAGCAATTCATAGAAAAATTGTACAATATAAAAAAAAATATATCTTCATAACTTCCTAGAACGCAATACATTTTTTCTATTTCTAGAACATATGATATTATCATCGTAATTATTGCAATTGTACAAATAAACCAGTATACAAACAAGCAGGAAGGTTAATCGATTTATGTTATTGTGAAAGTATGACTCGCATATTCACAGAATCATGCTCGTGCAACACGTATCAAATGCTTTTCTTAAATATATCGCAACAGTAATCAATTCCAACATGCGATGAGAATACAAAATATTTCGCCGCTATTTTCTGGAAAAGTGTTTCATGAAATTCTGAGAAAAGATAGAAAATATATTACCAACTATTACACGGCGCGTTTCTTCGACGTGCTCACTTGTCAGCGAGGTTGTAACAATTTGTACTTGGCTGTAGTTGGTAATTGATATTGACGACGGCTAGTTTTTCAGCAAATAGCTCATATCCTTTTACGCAATATATTATACATACGGGTATTCGCATATGGATATTACACAATAATATATTATAGCTCCTAACATTTTTAGATAGATAAATTATCTTATATTTTAGTTATGTTTAATTATATTATAGTTCACGTAAATTTAAAAAAAAGACAATTTTGTTTTTCACAAGAGACATCTAAATTTAACATGAATCTAGATTGTTAATGAAAAATCGCACTTTTATCGTCGCAATAACGATGCGACTCGATAACCTACCGTCAACGCTCGTAAGTTATTAATCACCTGACAGTTATTGATCACCAAGTTTTATGAGCTTCTGCTTAAGGTAATTTCTACGTTTATGTTGGCTATTATCATCGATGTATATACTCGTCTCCCTTCTTTAAACAATATAAATGTTTTCAGCATAAATAATTAATTTCTCTTTATATCTTCTCGTTAGTTTTTCTTATCATTTCGAATATGTATTTCGGTCACGAAAGTTGTAGTGTGATAAAGAACTCATCATTGTATCGTGATCCTGGAAGCTGTGGCATTTTGCCAAAAGCTATCAGAAGCTATATTTGAGCTTCTCCGAAAGCACTTAACTGCAATCGACCGTTAAAAGCGTTTTGATCCATTACTATTTAGAATTTTAATATTTCTCTACACGTGTATGTCGACGATAGTTTACATAATTCATTAAAAACTGAGATACATTTCCTTTTCTTGTAAAAAGACAAATACAAAGCAGCGAGCACTCTTGATTAAATATTACTAGTTCAGTAGCTACACGGTGCATTTCAACTGCATCGCAGATGCATCTCAGGATAAATTGAAACTCGCTAAGAAGAAAAGAAAATACAGAAACTTAGCATACCTCAATCGCATTGTATGTATAAGTCATGTATAAAGCTATACTCTATACAAAGCATAATTGTTACAAATCATTGATTAAATAAAAGCATTAAATAAATAAATTCTTTAAATAAAAATTTCAAATTTAATTTTTTTTGTGCACGAAGCATACTCTTTTAAGGAAGATAAGATTTAGAAGTTTTAATAAATCTTTTGTTTTATCTTTAGATGATATTACTGTTACATCTTTGTAGTTTTATAAAATTGTTTTTGAAACAGTGTACGTGTTTTATTTTCATCTTAAACGAATGAAGATTTTTCTCACAGTTATAAACGAGATACACACACAACGTGTTCTAAAATTGTATGCAAGGAAAGAACACATGTGATGTTGGCAAAATATCGTATGCGCGTGCAAACTCAGCAAGTAAAATGTAGACTTCACAGTGAATAAATTTAGTAGAGAGAAAATAATAAAATAAAAAATATTTTTTATATCACGAGAGAGAAACTATGAGAATGTAGTCAAATTTCACATCTGACGAATGGAGTTAATCTGGCAAATGGAAAATACATTCTACAAATCGCATCGGCAATGTTTCGATGCGCAGCCAAAAATGTAGCTGAGTCGCTAATGGTTATGATGTAATACGATTTTGGTTACCAGAGTATTACACAGTTTCTTTGACCGCGAGAGCGAACCAGTTGTCTGCGGCCGTTAATGGAATGCATTACATGTACATTTATTTTACATATACACAATATTATAATATGTATATTTCATGGTTATAATAACATTATAATATTTTTCTGTCTATTGAATTAACTAAATTTATAATCTCTGAATAATATATTGTTGCTATAGTTTTACGTATATTGTTAAATATTGCAAATAAAAACATTTTATGTTAGTTTTGATTTTTTTCTAATTTAATATAATAATTTATAACTAAAAAACAAATTCTCTCTCTATTTTAAAATTAATAAATAAAAAATTTATATATAAATCTCATTCACATATAGAGAATAGACATAATTCTATGCGCCTGAGAAATTCGAGAAATCTGAACGGATTACGAATTGCTGATTTAAATATGCTATATCTGCAATGTTCGATATGCACATCCCCAAGAGATATTTATATCCTTATTGCCCTCATTCTATTACAATCTGGTGATTATTTTCTCGGCAGCATCTTCGCAGCGTATCGGCGCTTGCATATCTCAAAGGCAACAAGTTTAAGACACGTTGTGTGTTATATATTTTCTTAATTAGCAGAAAACAAATTCTCCAACGTTAATGTAACTCGGACACTATAAATATATTCGTAAAATATATCTTTTTTCTGTCAACATTTTCGCAGATCTCTACGGTGATTGTAATTTACAGCGCATTTCCGTCGGGAATCCCCTGAGTAATGACTCGGCCAACCGACTTCCTCTTGAATGGGCCGCTGACATTCAGCTGCGGCACGAAGCAATGTTCCTCATGATAATGGTACAGATCGATCGCTCTAAATTGTCGAACATCGAGATGGATATCCGACCGCGCCGCTTGTAGCATGAAGACAGGGCAGAAAAGTGCTGGACAAACTTCGTTACCGAAGTCATCCATTCTACTATTCTTCATGCTCCCTGCTCGATTCGTCAATAATCTGATGCAACTTGTTCTTAACATTTTGATTTATAATTGAGAAAGCGTTTCAAAGAAAAGAATGATAAAATAAAAAAAATTAATTTATATTAATAATTATACTAATTATCAGTGCCATTAATTCAGCATCAAAGCGGGATCAATCGGTATTTATAACAATATAACATTAAATATAAAGCAGTCTGTTAAAATTAACTTAATGTTATCAAGTCACATAAAAATACAATACAATTTAATTGCTACAAATTTATTGTATTTTTATTGTATTGTGCTAGAAATATAAGAAATATAAAATTTTTTTATGCTGAAGTTTTACAAAAGAGGGTTTTAGTAAAAAGAGTCATATAAAAATGAAGAAAAATAAGAAAATCTACTGCAAATAATTTGCTATCCTCAGAAGAGAAATGTTTCATTAGAAAATGGTATAACAACTTATATATTTACTTTTTTTGCGTCAAAACTATACGTTTGTTATTTTCGCAACTGTTTGCTATATTTAAAATTAATTAATTTTCAGTTCGCGTTTGTTCCTATGAATGCAAGCAGGCAGAATGCTAGCATTAATCATAGTGTAAGTCAGTATAAATATGTTCAAAAAATGTTTAAAAAATGTTTAATTTATTTATGATTGTAGAAGAGTTCTCTCTCCGTCCCTTTCTCTCTATCCCAATCTTTATAAAAACTGTTTTTAACTCGAAATATCTGACATTATTTTTTTCCTAGTACTCTCTTCTAGAAATTCTAAAAATTATCTATTGCAAATGTATAGTTACGATACTTCAATTTTCGTGATAAATATTGTCTGACACGTTCACATAATATTAACCTATTATTCTATTTCAAGAGATGCAAAAGATAATAACACCAAGCTCTTGATTATGGAAAAAATTGAAATTATAAAGTTATAAGATAAAGTGGATAAAAAGTAATTTAGATAGGAAACGTTATACAATAAACGACGAAACTAAAACTCTTATATATCCATCTATTAATTGCAGCAAAAAATAAATTAGCGTTAATAATGATATTTGTTACATGACAGATTGTTTTTTCACTACGTTTTTCCACTATTCAATTAGTCATCATCGTTACCATCGTTAAATACGCCTGTCTGTCTGTCTTTTCAATTTTAATGACTGACTCGCACCGCGCGCAATTTACGTTCCATTAATGTTATTACATTTAATGTTCAATAAATTTCTAAAATAAATGAGAATACATGCTGCTCATACAAAGTTTCCATCTGTCAGTTAGATACGCCGTTGCGGCAAAATTACAGAAGTTAATAATGAATAACGAGATACACACTAAATTTCCTGAAAATCTCCAAAAGGTAGTAAACCGTACGGAAATGCTAGCAACTAACTGCAAGGCAGATCAACCAGGTAAGCAAACAAGCGAGGCAGGCAGGCAGGCAGGCAGGCTGGCAGGCTGGCAAGCTGGCAGGTAGATGGATTTCCTTCTCCATGACCTGCGAGGAGAGAGGACGGAAAGCGCGGTTGAGTTTGAGAGAGGGAGGCTGGAAAACACGCGCAGGCGTCTCCGTTGCCCTCCATCGTGGCGCTTCCACCCTCTGCGTGCCCCTTACGCCGTCGACTCACCCTCGCTTGGGTGCTTTCCTCGTCGCTCTATCCTCCCCGTCGCCTCGGAGCGTTGCTCGTTGCGCCTCGGTCAATCCGCGAGCAGTATGGCGCTACGCGCTCCAGCACGGCAACGTACATAGCGCGTCGTCACGTCGTGTATTTATCGTGCCATCCATCGCGTCCCCAGCGGGGTGAATCCGCGCGCGAATTACGGTTGTCGGGCAATTGGATCGCAGTTTCGACGTCCCGAGGATTGCGAGCGGCGAGACGAAAGATTACGATTCCGCGAAACGTGGTGAAGAGAAAAAGAACTTAAATTTTATAGATAAATAGATTTGAGAGGGTTCTCCTGTGACGAGAGTTCTCCACGTTAATATGCAACCGCGTGCGCCGCGTCCGACCCGACGGCGGTCGTAGATGACGCCGGATAGCGTGCGCGCGAATAGCGCGTTACGGTGCAAAAGGCATCTCTCCACTACGTGCAGTAAGCGATGACGGGCGATTGAGAATGACGGGACCCTCAGCGGGCATCATTAACACTGGCATCAGCAACATTTTGACGACGACGATCGAGGAAACGATCATCAGGGCACTGATAACGGCAGGTTCTCGAATCGGTCTCACGTGTTCGCGCGCCATTTAGGACAGCGACATGAGAAGGTTGCGAATGATAGCGTAGAAAAGCACCACGTTCGTACCAGATTCGCTAGAAGGTCCGGTTACAAAAAAATATACAGTTAAGGAAGAGCGCGTTCAGAGAGTTCAGGTTGCCACCAGCTGATCGCTGATATACAACATACAACGCGCGGCATGTTCATTATTAATTAATACCACACGCTCGCTCGTCTTTCGTTGATAATCTGGAAAATCCTCTTATTGGACTACAATAAAGCAGTGTATCTGCAAAATGGCATGCCCGTTCTCCAGCAGACGTTTCGAACTAGATCGCAAGGATGAAAACAAGGACGAAGATCATCGTAGGATCCCGAGGATCAGGCAGGACGAGCGGACGAGCAAGCCGTCGCGACAATCTTCGGTTCAAATAACGATTCTGGGAGAAGACGGTGAAAACCCCGAGAATACACAGACACTTAACCTGAAACACCTAAGAGCCGCGGTGACCCTCTTGACGAACCCTTTGGTATTGAATAAACGATGATTTTATATTTCTTCAGCTTCCGCTATAACACAGTCACGTACAACACAGTCCTCACATGATCTCTTCGCAGTTTGCTTTACCACTCTGTCCAGCATGTATTCTAAATACCATTAATCTCTTGTCGATGTAGTAGCGAAACTTACACAAATAGATGTTGCATGTATATTGTTCCTAAATTTTTAAACAAAAGTGGGAGACCTAGAACCACCGTCTAAGAAATAGCTTCAAGCGTGAAAAACCAGCTGTCTCTTGTACGGCTTTACTCTCGATAAGTTCAAAGTCGGATTAGTGCAGACGGTGACACGCAATTGGTTTAGTTTGCTCGAGGTTTTATTTTACTTTGTCGTCTATGTACGATCCCTTTGTTGCGAAAATTTCGCTCTTCACTGTCGCTGCTCTAAAGCCGGTATAACCGCAGATTTCGAACGCGACCGAGTTTCGTTTTCAAAGACGACGACGATCGTGATAAACGAGACGCCGAGGTCGTTTTGATGTGCGGTATCTGCGCGTTGGATGGTTGAATTTATATTTATCACGTCGACCTCACTCTCTAAATGTTGGAACAATGAATAGAGGTGACATTTGCTTTAATTTATTTGATTACGTTTTGAAGAATGCGAAATAAATTATGGCACGCCAAATAAAAGAGAATACGAGACAATTATCAACATTTTTTTACAAATATTTTGATATTTTATAAATATTTTCATATTTTATGTCGCCTCTAATAAACTTAGCAAAATTATTCTCATGGCTTTATCATAAACACGTACATACACATATGTTAATAATGATACGCATTTATGTCAATTATATTTTATAATGTTGCATAGAATTTTTGCATTCTCTTTATAAAAATCTCTATATAAAAATTGTTATCAAATTTCTCAAATTTCAATGCACGGGTGCGGTTGCCGCAATCACCATGGGAATCGGGACAGTTTTTCATTTAACTGGGTCAAAAATATATAATAAATCCGAATGAAAAGTTTCCTGCCGTCCCCGTTAGAGAAAGCAGGAGTTTCCAAGTTCCTCCTCTGCACGGGAGCAAACCGCGTTAGCGACTCACGCGAACGGCCAATGTTTCCAAACCTTGTCTTGCGAAGAAAGATACGGAGCTTCTTGCTTCAAAGCCTTCTGCATTAAACTTGGCACGGAAGTCTTGTCTCTTCTACTAATGTGTATTCCTTCTATAAAGCCCTCGTAAATGTCTTTCTTGCAGTTTTAGAATCTACGTTATGAATTACGTAGTACACTTGAACTTGAAGATATACAATATATTATTGATAAGCATTTTTATAATTGTTACGTTATATTGATATCGATTTGTTTCTCGTTTAGAGAAACTATTATTCATAATTATCCAAATTCATATGTAGATATAAAATTTATCTAACGTAACAATTATAAAAATGCTTATCAATAATATATTGTATATCTTCAAGTTCAAGTGTACTACGTAATTCATAACGTATCTAAAACTGCAAGGAAGGCATTTACGAGAGCTTTATAGAAGGAATACACATTAGTAGAAGAGACAAGACTTCCATTGGTTTGCGCGAATAATTTCTCACGAAAAGATAAAATTACTTCCCGATTACATCTTATGAGAATGTATGTCCGTTGAGTCTATGTGGATCGTACAAGTATATATCATCAAGATGATATCAGCACGCTGCTGATCATTGAATCGCGGTAATTCGAAGAGTTTTCCGTTGCTATCCAATCACGTTGGATTGATTCCCCTTGCATGATAATATCTGTAGTTGGCAAATGTCATTGGTATTTCAGAGGGTTAACGGCGTTTGATGGCAGATTAGGGGAGACGAGAATGCGGCACTTAAAGCGATAACGTTGGGTGCAAATCCAGGAGGCGTTAAGCCACATACACGACCCACTCACTATCAGCGCTCGATTTCTCGTGTGTATGATGATGAATCGAATGGAAATGAGTAGTTTCTTGCAAGAATAGATATCGGAACGAGATCGTAATGAAGTTTATATATCGGGTAAAATCGAAAGTAACCATGATACTAGTAAATTGCAGTCCATTATATCACAACTGTGCGCGATAGATATAATTTCTCTCGTGGAAAACAATTCCTTTTCTCAAAATTCCATTAATGGTGATCAAGTGCAAAATTCACTTAGTTACACATTTTTATTTTAAATAAATAAAGTCGAGAAAACTGAGATTAATACAATAGCTTGTCTTGTAAATCGAAATACCTCTCTATCTTTCTTTCATTAATTGTGGGGGGATACTTCATAATAAATATAATTTTTAAAAAGCTAGCAGTAAAAAATAAAGTAAATTTTATAAATTTTTTAATATTCAGGAATTAGATTAAATATTACTGAAACGAACATTGGGCGCTTTGAATAAATATTACTGAAACGAACATTGAACGGAACAAGCCAAGCCCAGTTTATTATCGATTGAACTTTTATGAAAGTTCAAGGAAGACGATAAACGTAAAGCAAATGCTGTTCAATTTATGCTATGGTATATAAACCGGTATTTCTAATACCATACTTTAATTGACAGATGTGTCGGTTCATTTTGCGTTAAACTTTCATCTTCAACAAACATAAACGGCACATCTCGTCTCCACAAATTCCACAGTCACTTTATAAAACACTTCTTTCAATATGCCGTAATAGTGCAAACTGACCTATTAAACATGGCTATTTGAAAATTATAACCGCAATCGAGTACCCGATTGCCAGTTCACAGTTACGGCTGGAGCACAATTTCAACGCGAATGTGTGCGATATTGAATAGTGTCGCGAAAATCAATAAACGTGTAGAATACGACTCTAAATAAGGTTGCGAGATTTTGTAATTGTATTATGAATCTTTTTTTTGCAACTTTTTCGCATACGCATATAATATATTTGCGCATAAGAGAATAATATATACTTATACTAATAATATATAATTATAATTTCGTATTTTCGCGTGAGAGCCTCTAATAATCTTACTTTAATAATCTTACTGAAATTATAAATCTCCTTGAAACTTTACATTTCGAATTTATTTTTTCTCAATAAATCGACGAGTATACATTTTATACGTAACTTTACGATGGTGCAGAAACCAGTATTCGGCGCAGTTCCGAGTTAAAAGGGTCGAGAGCAATTAGTTCAGCAGAAAGGCGGGAAACACAAGATTGCTCCGCAACCTGTACACGACCGAATATTCCTCCGTTCGATCAGAAGTGCTCGCAAACAGTGTCCGGTGTAGCAAACTATTTCCGCAAAGCAGGTGAATAAATAATCGCAAAGGACGGATGTTACGAATCATTGATGTACGGAGAACGACGCTCTAAAACAGGCGATACATTCAGAAGCATTGGTCGTGAGCTATTAGCTCAGCAAAATGCAATCTTTAGCACGTTACGCGATATCTTCTTATCTACTTTCGTCTTAATCTTTCCAAATGAAAAGAGAAATTTTATATCAAGAACGTTTCAAGATATTTCTGATATAATGGATATATCATCGCGTGCTCGTCTTCATCGAAAAACCGATATTTCATGATATAAATTTTCACCGGTTCAGCATAACGTGAGCATTGAAAAATAAAATCCACACTGAACCATTATATACATATATCGAGGAGAATTAACACAATGCGTAAAAAAGTATTGGATAGGGATAAAACGCTGTGTGAGTATATATATATGCATGTATTTGCGTGTATGGAGAGGGAAGAAATAAAATCTGAATTGGATTCAACGAGCACAATAGCTAGACGCAACGCAGCATAGCAGAAAAGGCGGATTGCAAATTCCAAATGCAATTAATCTAACGAGCAGGGTATCGGGGTATTGTTCCCGCAATTACCTTTCGGCCATCGAGTTTCTCCAACTTTTTCTTCGCCGTTGCAAAAGAGTACAAGACAAACGAGAGGATGGCGACGCACGGCGAAACCTTCGAACAGAGAGAAAGAAAGGGAGAGAAAGGGAGAGATAGAGAAAAAGATAAAGAGAGAAGCTATGCACTGTAAAGTACGAGTGCAACCGTCGACTATTTCTCACTCGTCCAGGCATTGAATTTTTTACGAAGGACCGTCGAGGAATTTCTTTGTGCGTCTAAGAGGACGCCTCTTAAATGAGCATTAAGTAGATTATCCCACCTAATCCCGGGAGCGCAGGTATTAAACGAGCCATTCCTAACAGCGGCTTCTTAAATGCCGTGTCGTGAGAAACGCCCGTTCGCAGTCTACGAGAAACTTCAGTAGCACGTAACTTACTTATCGTGCCCTGACCCAATAATGGTGTACCTCGATCGTCAGGTCGGAGTTAGAAACGCTATGATGTATCATGCGGCTTGCGTTAATCGAGAGATCGAAGTTGATATTCAAACGAGGATTAAACGGCATTTTACCTCACGCGCGGGAGATTTTGTAAAATAATTATATAAAATCGGTGAAATGCGGACATTAATTATGATTTAATAAACATCGTATCCTCGGGGGAAATGACGAGCCAATAAATACATCCGGATTTGATGTCTCGCGTTTTATTAAATTTCGTTCGAAATGCACCAAACGCGGATATTTTTAACACAATATTTCTGCATCGAATAATATGCGCGCACAACTGGTACGTGATATTAATGTTTCAAGCTTCCTGCGAAAAGCCGCTACGCGTTCAACGACCGACGTAAATATTGCGTATAAATTCACGAGATCATAAATACAGTTACTTTGATAACCGCCGCACTATATCACGGCACTTCAGAACTTTAAGCATGGCTAAAGTTCGCAAGCTTGCTATCTGTCGCGTGCACGAAGTTGAAATTTAGCACATAGACAAGAATGAAGAATGACGTGAAGTGTCGGGAAATTTTAATTATACGTTACAAGCTTTGAAGTATTAGTCGGAATTATTGGATACTTAACGTATAAGTTTTTGATCAGTGATTTAAGCTTTGATATTTTTGGAAGACTATTCGGGATATAATAAAAATATATTAGAACAATCGAGCTCAAAAAAAGATTATTTACCTATAGCATATATTTGACAATATAAGTATTATTTATAGTATACGATCAATTAAAAAATATAACGCGCACTATACTCTTTAATTGATGTAATACGATGTTGCGGTTACTGTCTGACATTTCAGGTGTATATATTTCGAAGCGTCACTATACATTATACATATATTTTTGCGACTTATCCCTCGGGAAAATATGTAATAATTCATAATGGCAATTCCCTCCCGAGCTGTAACTTACAAAGACCTAATCATGCTCGTTGCAATGCAAAATACGCTCTTTAGAGGCGATCGATACATCCGTTGCTTCTAACGGCACTTCCAACGTCGTCGAGTAATCGCAAGGGTCGTAAATGCAGTTCCGTCGGATACCACGTTACCATCTACCCATGCCATGCTACCTCAATGTTATGGAAATACCACGATCGATTTGACGGATTTGCATAACACGCGTGTTACCCACGCGCGTTTTTACTAGGGCTAGTTGTGATGGATGGTCTTCATTGCACGACACTCTTCGAACTCGAACGAATAATCTCGGAACGCGCAGTTCCTCTAGGGACGAGCTGGATACTTTCGGAGCCATTACGGCGAGAAATATGCCGGATCAATAAACGGTCGCAAATATTCTTCCGCATCGAATAGTGTTTCAAATGGAAACGTGAGGTTGAATAAAATTTCTCCGATGGTGCCTAGAAAATTATCCTTGTCACAGAATGATATCCCCGCGTGGATAATTTAACAAGATCTTTTTACTCTCATAACATCTCATAACTCTCTTTTAAAAGCGGAACTGGATTTCTGCATCTCTTTCGCAGAATTAATACGAAGTAAATAATAATAATTTGTATTTTCTTCACTAAAGAGCGTGAACGTAAATATTATTGTACGCTGAGTTATTTTGAAGCAATTTATATGCTGGATTATCTTGTGTGTGTGTGTGTGTGTATGAGTTTATCTCTATTGAAACATAAATACTAAAGCTATGTTAGGGAGAAATCCAATTTTTATCAAACGACGTGCAATATACGCCTTCTACTATGAAAATCTCAGCAGAGACTAGCCGTATATATGTACACACACATACATACATATATCATACATATATAACCATTTATATATAACCATTTTATATAGAAATTGCACAGTTCTGTCCGTTAACGCGCTTTATAGTACGGAAAAATAGCGTGTGAAAAATGTAATATGTCATGTGACATCTATAAAAAAAATAATTTCTTTCTGGGAATAAAACATTCCATTTAGAAACTTCTATTATTCTTTGCTACAATATAGCTTTATTATATCTGATGTCTTTTGCTCCATCTTATTACGATTATTTGTATTAGGGAAAGGAGTGTTCCATTAAACTTGAAAATTCATTGTATAAATTATATCTCCTTCAACTTTCCATGTTACAAATACGAAAGGAGTCAGATATTTCGTAATTCTGGAAAGTTCCATATGTTATTTCGTTTGACGTGAAGAAAATACGTGCCAAGAAGCAATAGAAATATGGAAATCTTATAACGCCTTCCAAATTGATCGAAAATCATTATAGGGATAAAAGATAGATAAACTAATAAAATAACACTCTAGACAAATTTGAATCCTTTTTGAATTCATAACATGTTTACGCGATATATCGTAAATAACCTTAATAAAAGATCATAATCTTGTTTACTATGTTGCATCTACGTTTTTCGATTCATCCAATAATCTCCTTCCTCTATAAATCTCTTATAAAATAAAATATAAAGAAAACTATTTTGCGTTTATTATTTTACAAACATCTTTATCTTGTCTGTAATATTTAGGAAATATCAACTTTTCGAATGTGCAAGCTCAGCATACAACTTACTGCGCAAAAATCTCTTTCTCGACGAAAACAGCCGCTAAAAATATCGTGCGACGAAAGTCTAAGAATTCGAGCTTTATAGGACTAGGTAGTCATTTCCGTAAAGCAGACAGGCATTCAGCATATCTTAGTTAACCGCATGGCATTCATTCTTACCAAGCTGCTGGCTCTTCATTAAAGAAACGTTAGGTACATTCTACAACAAGGACGTGCACAAGATTAATCCTTTTTCTTACTTTTCTATTTTCTCGAGTGTAGCGTCCCTTTGCGCTTTGTAGTAGAAACGCTTTATGAGAAGCTGAGCTCTTTTCAACGAAGAGAATAGTCTTCGTAAGGGAGATGTTTAACGATATAAGAGATATAACAAAGTATCTCATGACAATGTTTATTTTGAGAAGAACAGAAAAGAAAATCTATATCTAGATGATTATATCCTTTAGGATTGTTGGCAAATATAACGAGCAAAAAGATTGTAATTATTGTATATCTATGCCCTATAAATAGGATTAATTAATACAATAGAAGGGTACAAAGTAGATTATTCGAGCAATCTACAGCGGTCCACGAGCATCCACTTTTGGCGCCGCCAAAAGTAATTAAACTATACCATTCAACAGAAGATTCGTATCTATTATGTAGCCTAACGTTTCGTCAGATTACACAGTGGAAAACAATATGTGAATTGTTCTGCCTAGTTGATACACCCTATTCTCTCAATCCCGATGCGTAAATACGCAAGAATGAATGGGAATTCCAAAAACAGATTGCATTTATCGTCGTGCGTTCGAAAGATACGCCTGTGACACTTGTGACTAATCATTGTTACCGTGAATGACACATAGGCAGATAAGCTTTATGGTGATGGGCGAGCGGATCGACACGGGGCTCCATTCCACTCTACGAATTGGATGGACGCGACAGAAACTTCGTTACTTAGTTAAATTGATGGAAATCAAGTTTTACTCCTACTTGCGAAATTGCGTCGATATGCATCGTGATGAAAGCGCAGACGTCTATGCCTGCATGAAAATAATGTCAAAATTCAACAACCATGGATTTTGCACAACTTATAATACACTTGAGATATAGAATTTTTTAAATTTTGCAACGAAAAAAAGTGAATTTCAACTTAATAAAAGTTGTATTTCACAACAGTATTGTAAAACTTGCACAGATTACGATAAAACATATATATGTATATATGTATGACGTTATAATATTTTTATACCTTGTTTTCAACAGTGAAAAAACGCATTTTATATCTTTATAAAAATATTATGATTTTATGATATAATTTTCCGCGCAGCAAAAACATTATATTCTATAAGAAATAAATTATACATATATTTTTTAATTTGAACGCAAATTTTATATTGTTTCATCATAATGATTGTAAAATAATTGTAAAATATATACATATATATTATACATATATGTATATACTTTTATATTATATATTTTCATTGTTGCGTTAGTAATTAGCTTTCCATCATTTATTATTTCATTTTCTTTTTAGACGACGAAGCTTTATAAATATTCTTGACGTGCAAAAGTGTCCGTTAAAATAGAAATATTGGCTATCGGGGCAGTCGTCGTGCGAATCTTGTCGCCATAGTCATCACGTTATGACGTATTGGAAATGCAAAAAAGAGATCTCTACTAAGCTACTTAAGTACCTCTCGCGATGCACTTACTTTGATTTCTGGAAGCTGGCGCAGAATAATGGTTGACCGACTTTCAATGCGATAAAAATATTAGCTAATGAAATATCCGATATAATAGTCTCTCATTTCTCACAAGTACATATTATATAATTATAAAACAATTATTCTCAAAGATGTCCTCGAGTAATGCAATTAAAGTATATGAATTCTAACATATGTTTCTCTTGTAATAATTATATTAATTAAATAATAATAGGCTCGTATACATTAACCAATTATTTGAGGAGTGAAATATTATTTAGGCCAACTAAACGAGCATTAAATCTTAGGTTGTTATTGTTTATTTTGAATTTGTGTTAATAATTATATTATTACAGAGTTTATATTATTTATTACAGAAATTATATTATTACAGAGTGATATTGTAATAATAATTTTTAAAAGAAATAAATGCACAAAATGTCATTTATGTTAATCGATAATAAAAGATAATTACTGACAATGAGTTTCGAATAGAAAATGCCTAAAGTTATATGACGATTCGATTCTTCTTATAAGAATAAGTCGACATAATACTTTTAATAATACACGACTGTATAAATTGATAAACATGTCAGTTTGCATGACGGTTCTTCCGGTAGTAGTTTAAATGACCTTCCTCTGCCATTCTAAAGCGACCTCCTATCGATTTTGGCTCAAATCGGAATACGACTGTCGAGACGTTAGTCGAATAACATTTTGTATTGCCAAATTTCTGTCGTATTTTTTGTTTTGTTTTATATAAAAAAGTATTTATAAATTGCTTCTGTAATTTTTATAAATTCTTTTAGATGTTAGATGAAGGAACATTTTTAAAAACCCTTATTTTACGCTCCTCGGCTTAAATAGGTCAATCGATTTACAATCGAATTAAAATGTCCATTACATTCTTTTGCTTTGCTTTTCGATATTCATTGCAAAATGTAACATCCCATAAAATTTTATAATTTTAACCAAAAATGTATCTTTTTGAAAAGTTAGAGAAAGTAATTTAACCACTTATGCGCTAGATAACTAATTAAATTGCTTCTCCCATTTCTCTTTTTTGTGAATATAATTTTATTATGACAGTTAGTTTGTATATTATGTCATTAGTAGAGTTGAGAAAATTAAGATGCAATGAATTCAATGCGACTGAAAAAAATGCGCCTGGAATCGACACCTAATACCACAACGGCTTGCTTGCATAAGTTTAACATAGCATGTAAACATCTTTTAAATCACGGTAGAATTCTTTGTAAGCCTGTACATTTAATTCGTATTATTATTATTCTCATGACGTCTGCGCATGACAATAAATGTTAATACGTAAAGAAGATTAACTTGTTGCCTAGATTTTCCGCAGATCATCCCTGATGCCTAACATAGATTATATAATAATCAATTATTAACAAATGCTAGTGCATAATTCATACAATCCCTTTTAACTAACCAACATTTAGAGCTTAACTAAATGCATTTTCGCTAATAAATTATATTAAAACTTTGGATATAGTTATAATCTTAGGTTAAACAATTTGTATCGATGTGATATTGTTCTATTAATTTGAAATTTCTGCATTATTGCGTGTATACATATGTGTGTACGTATGTATGTATAACTCGTACATAAATTTATTTTAGAAATTATCAAAACACTTTTACATCTTATCAAATCATCAGAAAAGAAAAAAAATACGTAATAGATAAATAATACTGATGTATATTGGTGCTGAAATATTATTTTTACATTTGTTTTACTTGTATAAAGTATAGATTATTTTTTGGATATATGTTATCTCTCTAGAGCGATATATCGATACAAATATCTCTCTTTCTCTCCTCTGTCAGTGAATGATCTGTTTTATCAAATATTACCTTTTGATAAATTGTTATTTACCAAGTGAATTCGTTGTAATAAAATATCCAAATTAAATTATTCAAATTAAAAAATTTTTTTTCCTAACAAAAATATAAATTTTATAAAAATAAAAAATATATTTTATATAGACAATATTTTATTCTTTTTTTGTGACTTATTATGCCTTGTGATTTATTGTGCATTGTATAATAAAAGCATTATCGTATAATAGAGTATTGAAGCTTTCACACATACACACACACACACACACACAATATTCAGCAAAACTTTATTGAATATTAAAAGAGTTTCGTAAAAGCTATGACTTTATGATACCTTTAGTATGCAAAGTTCCAAAGCAATATGTTTGATATAATACCTCTATATACATTTAGTGACAATTGAATGCTCTTTAACGTAGTATTAATTCTAAGTTAATGTGAATCCGTGCAGTAGCTAAGCTAGAAAATAATTTTGGCTTCTACATCGTTATGCAATGAAGGTCACATTGGTTTAAAGTAATGTCCCATATGAGTGCTTTACAAGTGCTATTCTCTTGAGAAGAATTGCCCGTATGAGCATACTAAATGATGCTATAATTCTCGTTGCGAAGTGCAGACTATCATTTGGAACAGCGGAAATTTAGCCGCCGCATAATAACTATCGAATTATTGCACAACGATTACCAAATCGTACGCACATTAGGCATGTCGTTAAATCGCACATAGTGTAATCTATATTCGCCATATTGATATATGACTTGTGTGTACATAAAAGCGCGTATCAATCTTTTAAATGTAGTTTATGAAAACCGTTCATGTTTTTATACCTAACCGACAAAATTATTCGATAAAAGTTCAAAATCACCAATATATAAGCATTGAATTATATATGTATAAGTTTTTGTAGCATGCATCTATGTATCAGATATTTTTTAATGTAATATGCTATGTGCAGTTTAATTTTTTTTAGTTAATTATGTTGTATATATATATATACACTGTAAAAAATATTTGTTAACTTGACTAAACCGTTCAACTAAATTACTGTTTTGTTAATTGAACATATATTAGTATTTAAGTCAAATACGTTTTGTCAAAAGTTTTGTTAGATTTAATATGTTATATTTAATTTAAATATTTTTATATGTTCAGTTAACAAAATATTATTTAGTTGAACGGTTTAGTCAAGTTAACAAATTTTTTTTTACAGTGTATAGATATATAAGCAATAAGAGAGAGAGAGAATTTACTATATATTAGAGACTCTGGGCCGGTCTCACCATCTCCGATTAACTCAATCGGCCGATTAAACTATATCTTTGTCTCTTTTCAGTTACGTTCTTAAAAAGAGACAAAGATATAGATTAATCGGCCGATTGAATTAATCGGAGATGGTGAGACCGGCCCTCTGCATATTATTTTTATCTAAAATTTATAATAGTATGTTCTTCCACGTTTATCTATGTTACAAATGTGTGCATATATCAATCGTTTCAGATATTTTATTAAATTAGGTCAGAGTTAATATTAAATATTGTTGCCCATCGACTGCGAAAATACTTTATTATATTGTATATTGTAACTTATATTGTATTGTAACTGACGAAAATAATTTATTATATTGTACCAATCAATTTCATAATTATTTTTCTTTAACTCCTATTCTTATTTTAGAACGAAGTGGTAGCTATGGCGTTACAAGCTCTATTAAATAAACATGAAGTACCTCTTCCAACGTCGACATCGTCTTTGTGAGTATATTCATTAAAAATGTTCTCTATTAGAGCATAAATTGCATGTTACTTTATAAAAAAAAAAATAGAATAAATTAAATTTAATGTTTCATAATATAATAAATTATATTGTATGTTATAGGAATTCATGGTATTATAAATTGCTCTTTCGTTGTTAATTATTGCTAAACTTATTTAATTAATTAAATTTGGCTTCTTGAATATATTAATAAACACAACACTGTGCTTTTATGCTATATTTCTAACTGTATACAAATATAAATAACTAAATAATTATATAAAAACATAAATATTATACAATATTTTAATAAAATTATCATAAACATTTTCAAAAAAGATTTTTAAATAGATTAATCAAGAAAATTTAGAGATTGTATTATAATTAAAGTAATTTAATTTTATATTGTAAAACAATGTAAAAATAATAATGTTATATATATGTGCAAGTTATGTTTCAACGAAAATTTAGAAGAAATGCAAATTGATCATTTACAATTTAGAAATTAATTTACAAAAAAAATTACATATAACTTACTTAATTTGAATTAAATTAAACAAGAGCGTAGTGTAACGAACAACTTCTGTATTCATTAATGCGCATTTTTATAAAAATTTTTATAAAAGTTTTTAAACAAAAAAATATCTAAATAAAAAACACGAAATTTTAACCATCAATAATTGTAACGTAACATTTTTACAAATTTTCTCACTTAAATTATATTAAATATGTACAAGATTTTTGATATAGTAATATTATACTATTTTATATTTCAGAGAAAAGCTGCTAAATAATGTTGAAAAGGAAGAGAATTATAATTTACTGGAAGACATTTACGAGACACTGAATTATGATTGTGGTAAGATAATATATCTTCTTTACATTTACATAAAAAATTTTAAATATATAAATGTTTGTATAAACTCATGATATAGAAAGACAATATTTATTTGAGACTATATTATTATTAAACAATAAATTTTTAATTATTTTGTATATAGTCATTTTTGCGGTACGTATAGTTATTTGGTGGTAGAGAACGGTTTTTATGGCACAAAATTTCTCTTTTCTATTTTAAATTTGCACAATGTATGGAAATGGTGCAAGCTACTGGCAGCATTTGGAAGCATGTGTGAATTTCTCCTCTCATATATGTATAAAACAGGAGATGTAAAATAAAAAAGACATGACATAAAAAGTAGCTTCGGTTTACGGCCATGTTAAAACGGTTACCAATAAGTTCAAGTGTTGCTGTAATTCTACGAACCCATCGTAGCCGTTTATCACTGTCGCAAAGAAGATTGATGTATATATCGATTTCAAATAAGACCTTCTATGTTTAACATCGATCGGCTCAAACGTTGAGACGATTATCATAAATTGTCTTTAACAGTCAAATTACGAAGACTTACCGCGTCGACACCTTGTTTGCTTGAGAAGAGTTCAAGACATATTAGTTTCGAGATTATGTTAACATTTATTAGGATTGTAAAAATTGCTACGAAAGAGCTCCTTATATAAAGTAATATGATTCATAAATTCTTAAAGCATTTTGCAAAAAAGTAACTTTTTGATTATTATAATTTATAAGTTTTATAAAAAATATCACGTAAGCAATATTAAATATTTGAAGAAATGTATGCACAGATTTCTATAAAATGAAACAATAGAAAACTTTTTATAAAGTTCTTTTTAAAATAGATCCGCATATTGGTCATCCAGTTATTGGTCACGCAACTTTAGCAAGTGGAAGCTAATATAAAACATATCTTTTCTATCAGCGTCAAACGTCATCCTTGCAGATCTTTCACACTTTTTGCAATTACACGTTAAGTACCATTGTCCCCTTTGGTTTTGCCGCGCAGCCGATAACGCGAGAATCCATTAATACAGGTTTGACCGAGTTTTTAAATGAATGAGTACGGAATAACCAGCGCGAAAACTAATCAATATTTTACCACGTCTCAAATGAAATATCCAGTAACTACGATAGTAACAATGTAATCGATCAATTAACCAATTGGTAAAAGTACCCTTTTTTTCGACCCACGCTTTTACTCCTGTCGAAAAAAATTAATGGTTTTTCTTCAAGAATAAGAAAGAACGAACCCTCGGATTACGAGAATTAACTATGTTACGACCATAAATGATTGCATTCAACACGCACGTTATAAAATGTCTATAGTCATTTTTATGCATATTACTTGCAATTGAAGTTAAAACACAAGGGCTGTGAACGTTGTTACAAATAAAGCTCGAACCGAGGTAGTCGTCCTTCTTCGCATTCAAATTATTTCAGCTTTGCTAAAAGTGTTCGTCCCGGATCCTTGGTTACGCGTTCTACTTTCCCTAGCAACTGCATAGCGAAGCGCAATCTGGCGCCGTATGATAATGTTTTAATTTTGTCCCGCGTTTTAATTCGTCTGTCACATGCAATTTTTAGCTACAATTTAAAATGTTGCAGCGAAGGTAATTCTCGTACAAAGAACAATAATGCTAATATCAGTTTTTTAATTACGCTAAATTTTTTAAAATAAGCATCGAATATATAATAAAGAAAGAATTAATTATTTAAATTATTATTTGTCGCATGATGAATGTACATTAAACAGAAATTTCAAGATATCTCTTTTTTTTATTCTCATAAAAGTTTCGCAATAGTTTTACTGATTTTATAAACTTATATATCAAAGTTCTGAGACGTGATATCTGCTACTAAAAATTAGAGACTATTAAGCAATGAAGACTTCATCGATATACTTCGATCACACGATTTGATACGATTTTAACGAGGATGCTGTTGCAAGGTAGATAGATTGCACAAATAGGCGACCATGTGTGAAGCTTTCCTGGCGTTAACGAAGGAACCTTCGGATAGGTAATACGTACTCTGAAAGATTAATGAACTAGATGAGCCCGGTCCTGGAAAATTATGTTTGCGATGCTATACCATTTCGTCGCTGTACGACAGGTCGTATCTTATGCATGCGTCTTATTGATTCAACCTTACGTGCGATGACAGAACCAGACGCTTTTCCCTTTTCCACCTAAACCCTCAAGAAATGTGTCAGCTCTGTTCGAATTTCTCACGTCTCTGTATATATTTTCTCGTAAATCTTGTAAGGATAATCTTGTATTATAAATGAACGATTCGCAGACTCTAACGAACTCTGTCAAACCTTCACGCGAAAAACTGGAACAAAGGGCGCGCGAGGCGCAACTGACAATGAATATTTCATCGATAGTATATAGAAAAGTTGCGCGAAAAGAAGAAAAATGAAAAATTATTCCACCCTATGACTTGTCTCTCTCGATTTTCGCATTGTAAAAACTTTTTCTATAATGCTAGTGGTGAGTTCGCAAAATAACAATATTATTATCGCTCAATTATTTCACAATGCAATTTCACAGATTTCAATTTCTGTGATCAAATTACTATTATTCAGCTTTTCAAGTTACATTAAAAATTTTATAACGTTTTACATATTACATCTTATATTTTTATTTTTATAACGGTCTTGTGACTAACGTAATGATTATATTTTATAATTGCAAATTCTATTCTATCGTTAATGAATCTTTTCAATTATTTTTATAAGATAACTCCTTGCATTTTTAACGAGTTGCGCACTTTTAAATGTGCTTATATTAAAGCTAATTAATTTTAAATAGATACACGTGCAAGTCTTAAAAGAGAGAGCATCGTGATATTCTTTGAAAACTGCAAATTATGTTGAATTATTTTTACGATCAATGCATCAAGAATAGCGATTTTAAAACAATAAATGCATACAAACGTAGAATAAAAAAAATATTTTAGAATGCTAATTCTAAAATAAGCAAACCGTATTCTTCAGAAAAAAGTGAGGCTGTTAAAGTCTCTTCAGAAAGTTCTTACAGCTGTCACCTGAGACACTTGTTTGCAGCTGGCAATCATAGCCAGCGGTCTAACAGACTTTTGAAATGTCTGAAAATTTTATGTATATAAAACTTTCCTTTATTATTATTTTTTTTTTTTGTAAATGTATTAAAGATTAAAGTATATATCACACATTATAAAAAATATATAAGATATATGCAAAAAAATTGACAACAAGTTAATAAAATCCTCTCGAAGTATGCACGTAACAGATATGGTGATTTTTTAATCAATACCGAATTAATTAGTAAATTACATATCAAATTAATTTTCAAAACAGTGTGTACTATATAAATATACTCTTTTCATTCTCGTAGAAGCATTTATTGTTACACATACAACTCGTTTTCCTCTCTATTGCCTGAAAAGTTTTACATTTCTAATTAATTAAAAGTTTGATTCTCTAAAAGGATTATTATATTGTCCTCTCTCTCTTTCTCTCTCTCTACATATATATATATATATATATATATATATATATAAACTCCATAACGGTCAATCATAGATTTTGATGATCCAGAGGATCGAGAGCATCGGGACTGTTTGTTTGACAGCAATGTTGGCTGTCAGTTGATTTTCCACCGATCCTTCATCTTTGAGCGCATATTAACCCAATTTACGTTTGGCCGTTCGAGTACTGTAGTTACAATGAAGCATGCTTCAGAAACGTCCCATTAATCATCACAGACAATCGATCCGTGCATGCAATGTATTCGAATCTGACTTCCTCATCGGAACTTATGAATGGGGTCCGGTACGCCGAAGACAACAGTCGACGTTCGAATAATGCGTCCTTTGTGACTAATAACCCAGTACGTGAAACGCGGACGGAATTTAGCGATCGTAACTTAGAAATATGGTGCTCTAACGTAATAAACCCGGAACGCGTTGTTATGTTATGTAACCACATTAGGAAATTCTGCGCCATGCTGCGAGCACCGTGAGCAATTATGTGAAACGCTTGTTTATCCGCTATAAAACATGTAACGCACCGTAGTTTACCTGTTAAATATATCGCCAACTTATCTCCTGCGTCAAGACGCTCCTTTGACGACGGTAGCACAGCACATACATATTCTCGGTCGAAGTGACCTCCGTATCCAAGCATGTAATCCTGAAAAAAAAAAGACAAGGGTAGTGTAACGCGGTACCTTTCAAGTTCAAATAAAATCGCCCCGCGGTCTCTTTTTTTCCCTCTACGACATAAAGGCGCGTACACCGTAAAGGAATTACCATCCTGGTGGAATCTCTTTCCCCCGCGTTAGCGATTATGCCGACCCTTGAATATCGAAGTTCACTGCTAAAAGCGCAGGCTGCGTATTTTAATGCAATTATTGCGATTCAATACATTGCACATAAGTTTATAAGCAAGAATAGCTTTGGAGATATTGAATTATATATAGCGTATAATTAATAAACGCGCGCGCGAGAGATTGCGATAATGAATTAATAATCTCTATTTATCTTGCAATATTTGCGCTACTTGAGATCATCATCAGGCCATTAAATTCTCGTGTGCTTGCAGTTTATTAGCAACGATGAGCGATTCGCGCATAAATCGCGCTTATCGCTCGTTGACAAATATGTACCGTCGTTTATCAAGCAAGCGGAAAACACGTATTTTTGCTCATAAGGAGTCATGGCAAGACAAATGGTGAGCATAAGCCACACATTATTTCCTTCGTCGTGACCCAGAACCTCTTTTCACCCTTTCGCTTGCACCGTGATCACTTCGCATTTCGTATACACGACAGGAAACGGTTGTTGTTGTGGTTACTGGAGCATAGGAGATACCTCTCGTAGGAGATACTAACGTAATGCAATCTCGGGAGAAACTCTAAGACCCTGTTGTCACCGAGGATGTACAGTACACTACTAGACCATTTGCAAGATTGACTTACAGTGAGAAGTGCATACGGCATACATGACATCTTACAAGTTGAACAGCAAAATTGTTTATCATCAGAATTTATATATCACGAAAATATATAAAATAAAAGCGAACCGTTTGATCCTACTCGTATTCGAATAACACGAGCAGACCGTCGCTTATTTTTCTCGCGTATCGCCGTGACCCAGAAAGTTCGACCAAAAATTTCTTTGTCTGCGCTTCCTGGATAATAGCAACGTAAATATCGAGCACATAAATCAGAGATAATATTTCCATTTCCCAACAATATATTATCCTTATCGCGAACAAACATTTGCGATATTTCATCACGTGATCTAACGCATCTATCGGATAATGACACACGTCACGTTTGACGTGCTTAACAGGATGACACTATGACGAGAATTCTCGTGCCTGTTTATCGTAAAGCTTTCAAAATTCCACCGGGCTGATCTTCATACGCCGACAGCCCATCGATTAAAGTGAATCGCGTGAAAATTTGTTTATTCGCCCGGATCAGCTGCATAATATGGTAGAATATTATGAGAGTGTGCGAGAATGCCATGCGTGATATTTCGATGAACAATTGGCCGGACATATTCCATCGTGCGGTAGCGCAACCGCTATTATAATTATCGTGTTTTCATAGCGATATTCGATGTGAAATAATACAGGAGCGTTAGAGCAACCCTAGCTCACCACGTCTATTTCCGGATTTGCAAGGGACCCGACCGCACACACTGGGTGTAACAGAGCTGAAGCGCGACATTGTATTATCGATCCTGTGAAATTCGCTCGAAATTCTCCAACGCGCCGATTTAGTATTCAATATCATATTAAGCATTCATAGGTACTTTCAATATAAGTTCAGAAAAAATAAGCCCTTTGTTGTCGCAAAAGCTGAAAGCAAAAGATTCTAAAGAGACGTATTCATTATTCTCTCTATCTCCCTCTTTCGCTCTCTTTCGCTCTGTCTTTCTAATACTAGTTCAATACACAAAGTATCTTTTAGTGTAGAAAAGATTATTTGCGGTAAATTTTTACTTAAAGAGGCTTTGAAACGACGTGTTGTATATTATGTACTTGTTATTTACGAAGCTTAATTCTCTGAATCTCTCGCAAAGAAAGAAATAAACGGTTTCTGAGTGACTCGACGAAATTCCCTCACGGCGAATTAATGTTTGCGGAACTTTTGCAGACGTCGACGTGAACGCGTTTCTCGATCATCTCGGACAGGAGCTGATCACGTTGGCTTGCGTGGGTCTCCTAGAGCGAGCCTTTCGTTGCCTTGGGAACGATCTGACCGCTTTCCTGACCACACTCGACGGCGTAAATGACGTTGTTCAGCATCAGTCAGGATCGGATACCGAGGCAGAGTTTGTGTGTATTGCCACACCGGAAGCGTTGGAACTACACTTCACCACCGATCACCCGTCTATAGCCTATCTGCTGGTCGGCAGTTTGAAGGGCATCGCAAGGCAGTTCTATAACGACAAAGCTGATGTGTACATACTGCCGGATCCCTACAATACGAAATTTTTTAGGTAAATCTTTTTATGGACCTTTTTATCTCATTTTATCATGCCTTATAAAAAACTCAATCTTTTATCGTGTACTATTTTATACTTTTACATATAATATTGCAGTCATATGCAGATTTTAATTTCCATTTCTTTCTAGTTCGATTTTAAATACGGTTATAATAGGTATAAAGAACGCATATCGAAACGTACAAGCGAAAGAATGAGAACATTTTCTGGGCCGGCTATCTCCGCTCTTTGGTGGAGAACACAAAAATTGTTATCAAATGTCACGCATGAGCGAATTTTTCGTCGCAACGAATATAAAGATTCGCGTTTATCTCTTTTTGAAGAGACACGGTTTTGATTTGGCGACAGTAGACGGCTATTCGGTACAAATCGGCAAAAAAAGAACGGAAGAGGGAGAGAGACAGAAAAGCAGAAAATATGAAATCAAAATGGTACAGGCATTGAAAATGCGATTTAAAGAAATATGAGGAAAATAGGTGGCACAACATCAATTGCATAATACAATTATAGACTTTTTAATATTCGCCGAAATTTTTCAATTCAATCATAATTAAATCTTCGTATCAATGAATAAAACGGTAACTGCAAAAAATAGACATATGAAATTTCGACGTTGTTGCGCTAGTCAGTATTAATATGCTGTGTCATAAACTCCAATGAGCGCTATACGCAAGTAGCTCTCGCGATATCGTAAATGTCATCTCATACGCAAATAATTTATACATATTTATTTGTACATGAATCGTCATTTACACAAACAATCCATGTTTGCTTAATATTTTCGCTGCGTTTCGATCACGCGTATGAATTCGTTCGCGTATGAATTTGGTCACGTACTAAATGTGATCTGGAAAAAACTCAAATTATTATACCATCTATCGTATATTTTACGCACGTTTGTAAGTTTTTGCATGGGGCATTTAATGTTTGCTCACTGAATCGTGTGTTCCGAAATAATATCACGTGAGTAGAATGCATAATTCGTACAGATAGAGGTAAAGGCAGTATGTGAGTGCAAACCTTTCGTTTGAACAAATATTGATTCTCGTCAATGGCAAATATTTGATGATAGGTGCGGCACTATCCGAGTCGCGTTAATTCTGAAAGGATAAGGCCGACCGAGCGTAAACATGTGAATGGCGTGCAAAACACTGTCACCCCGCAGAGATCGCTTATATTTCCGAATTTAATTAAACGTCTCTCTAGACACTGCATTGGTTATACTTATATATTTATCCGCGCGTCCAACAGATTCAATAGAAGTTGTCTCTCGTTGTTCTATATCGTATTTTATATCAATACGAGAGACGTTTACACCGTCTGCTATCTAAGATTATATTTATAGAATAAATTCTATAATATATCGATATTTGAATACAAAGGGTTCTGTGCGATATTGTCGGGATACATATTTTTAACACGCGCGTATCGATGTCTATGAAGAAGTGCGGCTAATTTATCCTTGGAATATTTTTCTTATATGGGAAAAAGAACGGCAATCCTTTCCTTGAACATTGCAGATACCGTATTACTCCGGAGCGTTACAACGAACAGCTGGATGCTGATGTAGATGACAACTACGATGTAATGTCGCCCGCTTTCCGTCCACTCTCTACCGAAGCAACAGATCTTCGTATGGGTGTAGCGAGCTTCTGCAAGGCATTTCCGTGGCACTTTGTCGTTGATCGTCAACTAGAACTCGTGCAACTCGGCGTCGGTTTCATGAAAATTTTCGGTCACCATCTAAATCGGCTCGGCAGGGAGATATCGACGTATTTCGTCTTCACACGACCCCACGGCGTCACTCTGACCTTTCATGAGATCCTAAAGCGCGCGAATACACCGTTTATCTTGACCCTTCAGAGACCGTATGGCGTCGATAAATGTCCTGCGGAGGTATGTTCGTAACATAGTTACTAACGCACGATGATCAACTTACTCGTAAACGGAGGAGAGAGAGAGTACTTCGTAACACAAATACGTAAATAAAAGCAAACTAGGCGGAGGAAATTATTTCAGTTGACTTTTGCGTGATCTCCCTCTCTCTCTCTCTCTCTCTCTCTCTCTCTCTCTCTCTTTGCGAAACTGTAAATTATTAATATCCGCTAGCGGAAACATATAAGAGAATAAATTTATTTTAAAAAGTATTAATTAAGTCTTGTTATACAGGGTCTGGAAATAAAGGGCCAGATGGTACATTGTCCAGAATCAGACTCAATTTTGTTTGTAAGCTCACCGTTCTTGAATGGTTTAGAGGGCTTAACGGGTCGAGGACTCTTCATTTCTGATATTCCTCTTCATGATGCTACAAGAGACGTTATACTCGTTGGCGAGCAAGCCAGAGCACAGGTGACTAAATTCATTGTCAGTCATAAATCGAGCATTCACCGTGCTCGTAAAAGTGTTGATCGAAGAAATCTCATGTTATTAACGGTTAACACTATCATTATTTCATTGTAACAGAACGGTATATAATAATTCATTATTTATAGCGTAATTAAAATAACAGATCACAAAATCTTTTATACTAATATATACTATACATATATGTATATATATATATTTTTTCGATTATAATATATCTACATGAAATACAATGGTAAGTAATCTTCTTTCAGGATGGCTTAAGAAGACGTATGGACAAATTGAAGAGTTCTATAGAGGAAGCCAACCTAGCGGTCGATGCGGAAAGAGAAAAGAATGTCAGCCTTCTACATCTTATATTTCCACCGGATATTGCGAAGCGTCTGTGGCTGGGTAAATTACAACAGTTTATATCCTGTCATAGGATATAGTACACACATTTATATGTTCACCTTTTCAAGTTTTTTAAATCTCAAAGTTGAATTTAATGTAATTATGTTTGAAAATAGAAGGATAAAAAATATTAATCATAAAAGAAATCTATATAATAATTGTATTATTAAAATACCAATATGATTCTACATAAATACTATTTGATTATGCAATATAATTTGTATATTATTTTATAAGAAATATATGTGATTGACTAAAAACTGGTATTTTAATTATCTAGGAGAGACAATTGAAGCGAAGACATATCCGGATGTTACGATGCTGTTTAGCGATATAGTCGGATTTACGGCCATCTGCGCTACAGCAACACCGATGATAATTATTAATATGCTTCAAAATCTCTACGAGCAATTTGATCTGTATTGTGGTCAGTTGGATATATATAAGGTACGTTTATTGAGAAGACGTTGACCAATTTTTAATACTTGTTAATGATTTTTATATTTAATGCGATATTATTTGATTTGCTAAATTATTATAATTAATTGAAAGAATCGTCATTTATATTTGTTTAAATCTAATTGATAAGAATCTAAGTAAATCATATCAAACATTTTTCTAAATAGAAAAATATTTCTAATTTAGTATAGATGGCAAAAGATAAGTAATTATTAAAAATTGCGAATTAAGTAAAATATACATACTTTTCTATTAATATCTTTTTGTAAAAAAATCTCATTTTACATTGATAAATTGTACTTATTACAACTAAAATGTACCATGTCGCCATCTCTGAGACATCAAAAGAACTTGATGTAACTTAAAGGTAATATTTTTATCATTCTCAATTTTTAAATATTTTAACACTAACAAATAATAGATACCGAATAAAATAAAATTCTATTTTTTTAAACATCAAATTTAATTTATCGAGAAATTCTTATCGAGAATTAACAATTTATTTATGGTGTTTAAGAATAGCTGTGTTACATATGGACATAAATGGATGCTGTGCATCGATTTTTATTTTATTCTTGTATGAATAGGTAGAGACAATCGGCGATGCCTATTGCGTTGCATGCGGCCTTCATCGAAATACCAATACACACGCGCAACAAATTGCTTGGATGGGCCTAAAGATGATACAAACGTGCTCTCATCACTTGACTCACGAAGGCAAGCCAATAAAGGTATTACACGATGATTACATGATTACAGATAAAATCGTGATTATATGCGACTGTATTATATGCAATTTTCCTTTAGCGTGATATCGATAGTAATAGCATAGTGAATACTATATTTACAGTTTTATTGCATTTTACGCAATTTGGCATAGCACATCCTAATTTTATTGTATGTACTGAAACGTAAAAAAGACGCTTCTTATATATAACGAAATGCAATAAATATTAATATTCGAAACAATTAAGTAATATTATATCATTGCGCGCTTCATGTTCTAATATATGACGTATGAAATAGCTGGAAATCTTTGTAATTTTGCAAATTTTTTACATAGATGCTATTTCATACAATATTAAAAATTTTTTTTAAACAAAAATATATAGTTATAACATAGTGTATGAAGATAATAATTATTACTATGATATCTCTTAAATATATTTTGCGATATTCAAGTCTCTTCTAAATATAATTTTTAAATGTATATAATTTTCTTTTTATATTTCATACTTGAGAAAGACGATCGGTACAACTCTCTTGCTTTTTCGCACTTTCTCTCTCTCTCTCTTTCTCTTTTAGAACGATTTCTCAAAGTTTTTCAATTGAGAGATGTTTCTGATTATTACATATCCACTCGAGCAGAAACTCCATTGTTTATTATTCCCGTCTTGAATACTATTAAAACTTTTTCCATTTAAAGTATTTCTTAGCTACGATAACAAACGGCCAGTAGGGGGGAAATACAAAGGAATGCACCTACAGTTGCATTAACATTTAAAGCAAGTTACATGATATTTCTTTTCTTCATTGATATTTTCTTGCAACTGTCATCTAACTTTAATATATTCGCCAATTATGCGACATTAATAGTGGCTCGACTTTCATTCGGTTGTTCTGTTTACTATTTCATTAGATGCGCATCGGCATTCATACCGGAATGGTGCTAGCAGGCGTCGTAGGCAAGAAAATGCCAAGATACTGTCTCTTTGGACATAATGTCACGTTGGCGAATAAATTTGAGTCTACGAGCGAACCGCTTCGCGTCAACGTCAGTCCAATTACTTACCTGTAAGTGATAGCGTTATAGCGATAATATTTTAATTTCTTTTCGTATTTATAGCATCTACATATATTGTAATGGCATTACAAATGTCTGCAGGTGTTTAATACAAAAATCGGGATTTATATTGGAACCGCGGACCAAGGATAATTTACCGAAGGGAATGCCAGCCAATATTTCAGGCACGTGTTATTTTCTGAATGGGTATCAGCATAGCGATGTAAGCGCGAGTGAACCTCTCGATGTGCATATTCAAGCTGCAATTACGGAACTCGGAATCAGTAGCAATATGTAGATACTGTCCGACATGGGGACATATACCGACAAAGTCATACCACTGTTAAGTGTGTTACTTTAACGATATTACCATCGATAATAGCGATGACACACACACCTGATATTATCAGATCGATTGATGTATATGAGCTCTCAAGCTGGCACTAAAGGTACATTAAAAGCATGGCGCTAATTGTACGTACACATTGAAAGAAATCCTGTGCGGATGCTATTTATACGCAGAGTCTTAGATTATAATCATTATATACTTATATTAAATATAAGAAGCAAGTAAAAAAAACTCTACCATGGACTCTCTCTCTATGCTTGTATATTATTTGAAAAACCTTGTCCCGAATATATCCAAATCCAAAATATCTAACAAAGAAATTCTATAAAATGTAAATGTCATGTATAAGAAGAAACGTAATAAGTAAATGAATTTTTAAAGATATTCACAATATGAAAAAATATAAACATTTTTGAGAAGAGATATATTTTTCTAATTTAGTTTTTCCATGTAAATTCGCTAAAAGAATTTTAAAATCAATAATACAACATTGCTTTAAAAAAAATTATATAGATATATTTAAAAATATATCATTTTTGTCGCGCTCATTATCTATATATAAAATAATTCTACATTATATGTATCTGACTTAGATTATTTTTCATATAAGATTTCTTATTTTTCTCCGTGCAACACTATTGCATTATCTCTTCTCTATCTTTTTAATAAGTATTTATTTTTCGATAAGACTTTAATTAGATTGAAATTTTATAATGTAGATTATCTTTGTACATATGGACATTGTTCGTTTTCGGATATCGAGATCAAGCGAAATCGAAAAGTCTCATTTTTCTTTTAGATAGTAAATAAAATCGATACCGCGCGTCCGCATCTAGATTAGAAGTAAGAATCTAAATGAAAAATAAAAATTATTCTGTTCTTTAGATAAGAAACAATACAAAGTTTCTCGCGCGAATAGAATTGTATTATACTACTTTACTATAATAACGGATGCGCAATTTTTCGTATAAGAAAGCAGTCAAAATTTACGAGGCGCGATTTACGGAACTACTAATATTTCAACTTAGCGGAAGCGTTTTCCCTTGAGAAAACTTGCGTTGTACGAAGTAGCGGCTTTTAACATAATAACGTCGGTTTGCGGATCACGGTAATAACTAATTGTTCCGTTCTCGCGGCAAGAAGCAGCAGCTTATTGAAAAGCTTGGCCTCTTTCCGCTTTACCGTGCGCGCATCATTTTACCGAGGACACACAAAAGGGAGGTGGCATGTATTGTCAAACTAAAAATTAGGAGGCGGTTTTACAAAGCCACTGTCACTAACGGCCCACTCTTTGCTCACGCATGTGAGCTCATGTATATATGTATATATGTATATGTGTGTATGTGCGTGTGCACACGTGTGTGTCGCTGTACTCTTAATGTTTCTTATAGTGACAGTTATGCAGGGCTGAAGAAAGAAATTAAACATCGTTCCTTCCGGCTATGTCGTGTAATCAAACGTTCGGAACAGAACAAAGTATTCGTTAAAGGGTTCTGAAACGGAACTACTGGATATTAAAATATGCAGAAAAATAAGAAAATCGTATAGAACAGCCGAAATAATGACGTGTGAGCAACACGAAGAATCTGATTTTAATGAGAAGTATTCTTGTACGCAAAAGGTACAAGATGTCAAAGATACATTTTCAATCATACTTTTTTATAAAGATATTGAAAAGAGAATTATGTTATTGCAGGAAAATTGACATAAGTAATAACAAAAAATTATCGAGAGTATGAATATAAAAATCGAAAAATTAAAGAGCATTTATCAATATAAAATATATATAAGCGTTGTAAGAAAAATCTACTTGAATTATATTGAAAAGAAATAGCATCATTAAAATGTAATGGAACTTCTATCTTCCTCATCATAAATTCACAGTCCCTAAGGTGCTTAACGCTGTAATGCTGGTAATGCAATAAACTCATTCGTGTCGCATAAACTCACTCGCTATCGTATAAATAAAGCAAAATGTAAAAATTCATATTTTGTCATTTAACATTTAATTATCTCGTATTATAACATTTTTAATTGATTCTGCATGTATTATATATTTTAATAAAAAATATATATATATTTATTATATACATGTACAATTATATAATAATTAATAAGAAAAATCATTTAAAATCAGATTTTAAAAATCCGCTATTTTTATTTATCTTTATTTTCTTCCTCTTATACTCGGTTGATATTATTAAGAACTCAGCTTGTCGAAATAACTGCACAATAAAAAGAATCCAATATCTGATATTAATCTAAGATGTATATCTAGAAGCATGCTGTCTGTCGTAATGTACTGAAGAAACTAAGTCAAAGGCTCTCGTGAGTTCCAGAAGCTTAGCCAAATTGGTTCGGCAAATATTTCTTTGTTAAGAGAAAGTACGATGTTTATTGAAGCAACTTAATTAAACTGCAAAATTTCCTCAAATAGTGACGTTTACGTCACACTTAAGGCCAACTACGTCAGGAAAATATTAAATGTTTGCACAAAATTTAAATATAACTCATATTACATTTACACACACACAAATATATATATATATATATATATATATATATATATATACATATATATATATATATACTTTGGAAATATATTAATAATATCATCTTGTAATATTATATATCCGAGATTTTTATTTAATAATCTAAATAGCTGTATATCCATTAAAAAAATTTTACTACATTTATTAGAATATATTTAGAGAATTACGTCTTAAATATTTTAATGAAAATAATAAAACGATATATACATATATCCGTAAATTATTTATTATGAATCGTTAAAATATCGCGAATATAAATAAAATATAATTGTGTGTGATTTTAAACAAATAAATATTTAATAAGATATGCGTATCGTTAAGTATCCTCACGTAGGTATTTCGAGTGCCTCAAGTTTAATATGCGTGACATAATCTACATTCTCCGCTTAATTACATTCTCTTGATAGTTCCGAACAGTATGAAGTATATAACTGGAACATTAGCTCAATAAATTTAACAAACCGCGATATCGAGATTCATGTTATTTCACGTTATTATGCAAATAGCATTGGTAAAATTTGCATAAAACTAAAATAAATTTTAAATTAATTAAAAAATTTTTATGACTATCTATTATAAATATTATTCAATAAATACATATTTTTTGATCTCTGATTAATATTTCTTATATTTTAATAAAAAGAGGATTATCGTACACATGTTGCATTATTGGATTATGCCACTTTATTATATATATTTAGTTTGTCTCTGACATTTCGTGCAGCATGATTTCTCATTCTCTAAAAATCATAAAAATGCCTCCAACTTTGCACGCCTTCATCTTGAGCGTTGTCACCCACTTTTCACACAGAAGGACAACTATGAGACAAGTCTGAAAAATTACCTTAGCTCCTTCTGCTACAAAGGTTTCATTATGGAGCACCTCGCTATTTATTTTCCTATCTGTCTCATTCCTTCACCACACTATGTTGAATCATCCTTAACGAAGACCAAGTAATTGTTCAATTAATATTAATTAAAGGCAAATGGAACACAGTTTTCGGAATCGCAAGATTTTTTCTCAATGTCACAATAATAAATTTTTAAGGAGTACTATAATTTTTTTATGATACAAATTCAGGTAGATTTTGTATAATAATTTTGAAAAATAAACTACATTTATTTAATATCATGTCTCCCAGCAAATATATACTTTTTCTAAAACTTCGATTTACAAATACTCCTTTAGAGAGGAGTTTTGCAATTTTTGTTTAAGCATAACCGAATTTTGCATTCCCTGCATTTTTCAAATGATGTAACACATACATTCAATAAATTGAATTACACAATAAGTCTCCCTCGGTCACCCTACTTATGATTTTCTCCCTCCTCTTTCTGTCATATTTCTCTGCTATCGATATAAATTGATTATTAACTCTCTCGCATAAAAATAGAACATAAATATATGCATATTCTTTGTCCCATAGCGCGTGCAGCAGTCCCACTGGTCCGATTAAACTACAATGACGCGTATCAGTTTACTGACTAGGGATCGAAACGAATATTAAATACTTAGTATGTTACTGTCATATACGCGTCATAACTACGTGCGTATCGATTACCTTTGCATGTCTTTTGTTAGCAGAAGAAACAAATGAATTCGTGATATATATCATCCATTTTTTTATAGAGAACACATAGATAATATGCAAGAAGCATCAGGAATATATGTATGTATTATCGTATATCTAAAAAACTTATACGTATTTTCATATATTGTATATCTAAAAAATTTAGTAATATGTATTTTCGATTTTACAAAAAGATAAAAGAAAGCTTGTAGTTTATCTGGAATTCATCTGCAGTTTATTTGTAATTCTTTCATAGAAGAGAGATAATCTTTACTAACTTGATAATTTGAATTTCTATATCCTAGTAATCACCAATCACACATTAATATAATATAAATGTTGAAATAAGAAAACTTTTCAGTAAAATATAAAATATTGCAACTTTACTTCTATATTGATTTTGAAAGATTCGCGGTAGTTTTACACTTGTTTTTTTTTCAAATTTGATGTAACAGAATGAACATTTAATAAATATTTTATATAAAAATATTTAATGTAATTCGAAATACGATTTTACAAACTTCATATTTAGCTCAGTGTTCATTCATTCATATGACATTGTGAAACGTAATAATACCTAATTCACAATATTTAAAATATAATGCGATTTATTTAAATTAAATTAAATCCTGTGATGCAAATTTAATGCATTTATCGATTCCGTCATATATCTGTCGTTGTACGCTATTCCATTTTGACATTAGTCTAGTTGTATTATATGTATAAATAATAATATATTAGAAAAATAAATGACTTCTTTGCAATTAAATATATAGGTATATGTATATCTAATAAAAATGTATAAAAATATTATCTATCTTCTTTAATATTCATTAAAAATAAATAAAATATAAAAAAATTAAGTGGCTTAATAAAAATAATATATCTGATAAAAAAAATCAATTTTTTTATATTGAGAAATTTGTATATATTTGAGAACAAATATAATTCAATTAATTATCGTCGAAATATCGATGTGTTCTCTCGTACGTTACAAAACGCATGATTTAATCTTTCCTTTAAATTGAAAAAAACGCGCTTAAATAATTGATTACCCGTTGCTACAAATTACTGCGTGCTTAAAGGGAGAACCGAAAGAAAGCAACTGAGTGGAAAGGATTGAAAAAGGACGATAGAAAAGCAGGGGGATGAACGATGGGAATACGAGCGTACGGCGAGTGCGATGAATGAAACATAATTTATTCAATTGATACTAATAAATGGTATTTATCGCATCATCCAGTAGTTACGTCAGAATAAAACTGATATATTGTCAGTATTGTTATATTGGAGAGAGCACTATTGATGCATATAAGAGCACATAATATGAAAGATTCAGAAATAGTGTTATAATGAAACACTATCGTAAATTTGAGCTATTTCGGAAAAAGAATTTCTAGTTTATTTTAAAATAAAATGTTACAAAATCTTGAAAGAGTAAACTCAACTACATTCAAAATTCATTCTAACATAATTAAATTTTATGTAACGCGAAGAATCTTGACATCTCATGTAGCAATTACTGTAAATGTAAAAATCTATTGTCCTATGTATTGTTTCGCATCTGCTTGTCTTTTCATTATTATTAAATTTTTACATTACGTTAAATTGATTTCATTGTATTTTCTTCAGATTGATAAAAATTTTGTTGAACAAAGATAAAGTTTGCTTGTGGTGCTTCTCTTCTGATTAATATTAAACTATTTTTATATCAAATTAATCTCTTTCTCTGCAAATGATTTCATTAATTTGAAATTATGTCAATATTAAATATAAAAAAATAGAAGCTAAACTATAGATATTTCGAGAATAGACAAATTATAGTAATACCTCTCTCATCTTTTGAATTATTTGTGATAAAGAAATAACAAAATATTTTACTATGCTCTCTAATGAGATAGATTTAATCCTGCAATAAAATATCTAACTATACTTTCCATCGATAATGCAATCGTGTTGTGCATTATAATATTTGTTCTCAGAAAACTCAAAGTTTAATTAATCCCTGCACTGTATTGAATACATAAAACTATATATACCTATATACATGAACTTAACTGCACGGTAATACGTAAAATGTAACAATAATCATTTAATATTATTTAACATAAAAATATAACCAGTAATTAGGTGTTATTTCGGATTCGCTAATTAATAATTATATTCCGCGCAAATGAAAATATATGTGTTCTCACTATCGGACAGTTTTGTTTCATAAGAAGTGTTTATGTAATTAGTCCCAAATTTATGTACCTATACATTATCAAAAGTATGTATGTGTATGTAGCTGTAAACAATTATGAACAAACAAATCACACGCGGCGCATTAAAATATTAAAACAAAATTTATTTGAGGTAAATATTATATCTTCACGAGAATTAATCTATAATTTATTGGTTGTTTATTAAATACATGCATTTTTATTTCAATTAGCACTCGTAATTTCGTAAATAATAAATGATATTCTAACTTTCACGAATGTTTAGCAAGAAAGTAAAAATTTCAGGCAGTTAATGTAATTTTGTGTTAACAAAAACCCGCGTACAAAATTTAAAAATTCGTTAACACAGCTTTATTAACAGACCTATCCATTAGTAAGATAAATCACATACGACATTCTCGTCGAGTAAAAAACTCTCAATTCGAAATACGATATCGAGATTTCCACTTATGCGTGACACGAATACTATTCTGTGTCTATCGATATTTTTGTCATTGCTTGAAAGCTTCTCCATTCATACAGAGCAATGTTCGAAAGAGGATTCAGGTTAGGTGAGAAAATGCAGGAAAATGTTAGAAAATCCATGAGTAATATACTCACATCAATGTTTCGCGATCCTTGCCTGGTTGGTGGTGAATCGTCGTCTTCTATGTACACAGGTATATCCTCGACGACACATATATCTCTTCTGTATATCACGCCGATATGAGTAAAGTAAAAGGTCGAAGACGCGCACAAAGAACGATTAAAGACGCCGCCGTTGCTTCCGGTATCGGCCGCTCAATCGGGTGGCGCGCCGATCGGGAGCGCGCCAATCGGAAACGCGCGCCGCCGTCGCGCGTCTCGGCGTCTCTCGACTCGAGGCTCAGTTCACCGCAGTCAGTCGTGCGTGTAGTCTGTGTCGGTGTCGTGTCGTGTCGCGTCGCGTCGCGTCGACGACGATTTCTCTCTCTTTTACGACGAGAGAACGCACGAGCTGCGCCGATTGTTCCAAGCACGATGCCGTGCGTCGCGTGAGAAGGATCTCACGCTTTTTACGCGTACGTGCGTTACATTACACATTGGCGTGCGCCATACCGATACTCGATTTCGCATTGTCGCGTCGTCGCGCGACATCAGTACAGTATTCGCGTATACGTTATTTCGAGTGCGACTGTATCAGTTTCGCGATCGGTGTTTCTTCGGTGACCTATGTTCCGCGCGTGTGTGTGTAGTGTATATATATGTGTCGGTTGCGCGGAATAGCGTGACGCCGTGCGCCACGTTTGAACGACCGTTACGCTACGTTCGGATTTCGGAGTACGGGAGTGCCGGTTTTGTAGCCAAGTTCATAGTATCGCGGTGTGTCCTCGGCTAGTGCGTCCTTGGTGAGGAGATTAAAGCAACAGGAGTTGCGAGGCAGGATATATAGAGACAAAGGAGCAAAGCTGTGGGGTCGTGCTGAGAGAGAACGTTAAGGACACTGTCGCTGCCTTGATTGATGGATTCGAAGCCGGACAAACGTCTATGGTAAGTAGCAATTTTTCTTTTTTCTTTTCCGTTCGTTTCCCTCGAGACTTGGTCGCGAGACGGATGCACGCAAGTTTAAACAAAGATGCCCGCGTGTATATATACGTGTACGAATACGTTTTCTCTCTCTCTCTTCCCCTCCTCAAATGTTACGAGAGAACGCCGATCGAGCTTATCTTACGTTACGGTCCGTGGCACACGAGGCGATGCACACCGGCCGTGTTCATTTTGTTCGTGTAACGCGGTCTCGCCCGGAATGGAATCTCGTCCGGAGCGGCGAACCTCGTGCGTGATCTCTCGGAATCTCTCTCTTGTCTTCGACTCTTCCAGCGACGCTCTCTCGGCTTTGCTCCTCGCTCGGTCGTGCACGACGGCGATATCATCTCGTCGCAAGACCGCAATCCGTGCTCTTCGACTTTGAAATCCGTATTCTAACCGCGTATCTAATATTAAATTCGATCGTCCGACGTAATCTGGAAATTTTATTTCTCTTTTGTGAGAGATTTGAAGAAAAAAAATAGAGAGAGCATATAAAGTATTATACGTTACATTTGAAACATATCCGAGAGAAAATGTAATTTTGATCGTCCTCGATATATGGAATTTTTATGATTTAATTTAATGATTAATACGCGTCGAGAATATTTTGATGTATGTTAATATAATGAGAATAAATATTTCAAAAATAAGAGTGCCAAATATATTGTAGCGAAAATACGGTTGTTTATGTCGATATGCGAGTATGCCGATATATTGATCGTCTGCGCGAGAATAATAACAGAATCTGAATATTTAAATTATGTAGCGTAAATCTTGAATATTTTTGATCGGTCGGGAATTACAATTATATTGAATGTCATGTAGAATGCATTTTGTGCAATGGATAATAATGGCATTGATATATTCGGGATATAATTTCATGCTATTTTATAGAGATTGATCAATCATATACATGAGATAGACTTTATTTGACAATGGAAGAAACATTGATTCAGACATACGCAAACACTCGACATTAGTATATTCAATCTTGCGAGTCTTCGGTGCCTCGTGTTATCGAATTTTTTCGGATGTTTATATTTATGTGCTCGCGTTAGCATTCCTTTGCGATATGTATAGTTAATCTCGAGTTAATTGATATTTTCGTATTTGATTACATGAGATTATACATATATTGTATCGCGCAAACATATTTTGCCATGTGAGATTTGTTAATTGAATTTATACAAGCTTTTTTTATTTGAGAGTTTTTGCGTCTATCTTATCAATGTGTTAAAATTACTTTATCCAATTATTGCGTGGACGTAAAATATTTGAGAATTCTTAAATTATATATACAAAAAATACAACTTTCTCAAGATATTTTAATAAAATGAAGATTAATTGCGTTTTTTATTTTTATTTCATCTAAAACGCAATTGTAAAATATAATTTCTAATGTGTTTTATTATATATTTTATAGTTAAATATGTTTTAAAAGCTATTAAAATTCTTATGATGCATAATAATAGAAAGATAAGATCAATAAAATAATATTTATCGTGTGTAAAAGATCTGGAAATATTCTTCTAATATTTACATATATCAATCTTCCGTAAGTCGTTGTTTGGAACAACAGTTTCGATACGAGATATCAATTCTTTCGCATAGAAGCGATCAATCTATTGCGATTGGCATGAAATAAGATATCAAACTTTTCGAGAGCTAGAGACCGAATAAAAATTTGTTTTGATCTGTATTGTATTTACTTTATCTGGGATGTCCTTTTTCAAATAGAAAAATTTGTATTTCAGAATCAGATAATAAGTTTTTTTATCTCTGACATATATACACAATTTTTTTTTTATATCAAATATCGTTAAATTATTTCGATGATCAAACATGAATAATTGGCGAGAAGTTTACCGCGTATTTTGTGTAAACAAACGTCGTATACTGCCGCTTGCCGAGATGATAAGAACTACGAGTCAGTTTGCCAACATAATTGGTGCGCGTTGTCAATTCCGAATATACGTTATTATCAAGTTCGAGGAACTTTCTCCCCAGAACGAACGAGATCCGCTTTGCAATATTATAAACGCAGTTATTTGTACAAGCTCTCTTCCTTCCCTTCATTGAAAGTCGAGACAACCGAACCGTTCTATTAAAACGACAATCGAGTCGCTAGATAGCGAGCAAGAGTCGACAATTTCGTAGAGCATTTAATTATAAGGTTTCATCTCGCAATTTAGAAGAGTTTCAAATGTAAAGAGAAAAGTCTATTTCTTCGACAAAGCACTTTCGTTTATCAAACATGGCAAAAATAATGTCCGAAGGACATTGATAACGAATATGTATACTACTTTTCTAATACTTTTGTGTCGGATAGGAAATTTTATCAATAATACATTAACAGTAATAAATTTTATAAAATAATTTCTTTTAATTAGAAATTTTGAGATGTAAGAATAAGTTAAAATTTTTGATAACAAAAATAGCGGCATTGTTTCGATAAACGTTTATATAGTTCATTAAATATCTATCTATACTATTTTCAAGCAAATTTATACGCTAACATAGTGATTTATTCATGGACCTGTGAACGAGTTGAAACGTTCATTTCTGTTTCAATAACATTCCGATGGATGTATACCATTTTAGTGCCTGAAAATTTGAAATCGCAGTTTGATATTTTCATATTCATCCTGATCATATTTTGAGTGGAGAAATATATATGCGGCTTTTTTTTGTTTATCGATTCCGCATCAATATGGAAATATATGCGCTATAAAGAGAGTAGTTCATTTTTTGTTCGATATTCACACTGTATTTTTCAAATTTGAACATTGCAAGTTAAATAAATATACCTTTCGAGATTGTTTTCACGATATAATCTAAAATGCTGATGTTTAAGAATAAAAATGTGACGAACGTTACATTCCTGTGAATTCTTTCTTCGTGTTTCTCATCTTTGTAACAATAATAGTGTTACATATTTAGTATCAAATAGAAATGTCTACATGTAACGCCCTATGTGCTGCATCAGCGATAAATAATATTTAGAATTATTTTTCTTTTAATATATCTTATTTTTTTCTGTGACATTTGTAATATTTTACTTGAAATGTGTAATAGAGCACAATATCGAATAACATATCCGGTTACATATATAGATGCACAGCAATCCGTTTTGACCATAAATCGGCTACGTCATTGAACTCTTAAGCCGTCTCGCCTTATTCCTCTGCTCTCAGTCATCGTGACGCATCGCGAGTCTTATGATAAAAGATACGTGTATGAATCATGCGTGAGCATCCAGTTGCCCTGCCTTGAATGACGTGCGTGTCGTCTGATCATACATATCTTCGTGGTAGAGGATTCTCAGTCTACCGCACCTATATTGCGATTCCAAAAAAACATCAGGTAGAAAATAAGTGAGAGTTAAACTCTAGATATGCCAACACGTGACATAGCATTAGTTACGGTCATTCTTGGAAAAATCTTATTGTTAGTCAAAACAGAAACAGGATATTGGAAAAAATATTAGGAAAAGGAAAAATCGTATATCCTAAAAGAAATAGATATCTACAGAAAAGGAAACGGAAAAAAGAACAAATAAAGAAAGAGTATAAAATAGAATAATAATTTATGTTCATAGCTAGTATCTTTTTTTCTTTTGTGAGGATGAAAAAAGTTAGATAAATTTTACATTTGTATAGTATGTGAAGGAAAAAAAAGATAAATTGATAAAAGATAAAAGAATAATTTAGAAAATGATGCATTTTTTCTCGTATGAAAGCTTTATAAAGCTCATTTGAGAGATTATTATAAAGCCTGATATGCGCGCACATATTACGGAATATTTCATAATACAGTTTGGTTTTATACTTTAGATACGAGATTAGAAACGACAGCTCGTATTATGTGGGAGCAGATATTATTTCCAACTCTATATATGTATGTATACCGGGTGTCCCATTTTAAAGGACCCACTCAAATATCTCAGAAACACTGCGTTAAATCGAAAAATGTTTCCTACAAAAGTTGTAGGGTTTCGAAAAGGACATAACATAGTAATATTCATACGACCTTGGGCGGCGCCTCCAAGGTCAAGTGAAGGTGAGAATGAATTTTTTTAATGGAAACCCATATTTTTTATTATAACATCTTTTTCTACTAATTAATTTGAACAACTTTTATCTGAAGCATTTTTTTATTTTCCTAATATTTTTTCTTCTTTTCAAAATTCATTCTCACCTTCATTTGACCTTGAAGACGCCGCCCAAGATCATATGAATATTACTATGTTATGTCCCCCTCGAAACCCTACAACTTTTGGAGGAAACATTTTTCGATTTAACGCAGTGTTTCTGACAATGAGATATTTGAGTGGGTCCTTTAAAATGGGACACCTGATATATTCTACAAACTTTAAAATTCAAATTTGTGTGTAGCATAGAAACATGTCCTGTGAGACATAATCCTTCTTTTGTAGTACGTTAATTATTCCGCTAATATTATTTGTAGTTATTACATACGTTGTTATTAAAATCTATGTTTCAGAATAGTGTTAATTTTAAAGAGATGCATTTAAAATTTATAATAAGAGGAAAATGTTAAAACCGACGAAATTATAAATGAACGATATTTTTTATCTATTGATTAATCGCTTTAATTTATAATTATATATTACAGTTATAAACGAGAGATTTTTTTTTTACTCTGGTATGCGTCTTCAATGTTCGATGTTGCTCATCTTTCGATATCCCGCGCGCGCAAATCGAACCGCAATCATTAGTCATGATTTATTTCGCGTCATTCATGCTAAAATAGTCGTCAACCTTCCGAGAAAGGGACTCTGATTCATGATTTTGAAAGCCGTTCGTGAGACTGAATGCCAGGGAGCGACTTACTATGATTTTAACGATCTGTGGTTGTGTATGCGCATCGGTACGCATCGCGCGACAATAAAACGTTTCTTCGGAATCAGCCGGTTCTTGTCGCCCGCCGTGACGTTATCTCGTGACGAGATCGGAGACGGTAGTTTACGCTTGCCGATTGCGGCGCCGGTGACCGTCGTTACCTCACAGTTGGCAGTCCGTTGGAAATTGCTGAAATAGAAACGTCGGGTAGACATAACATTTTCACAGAAACCCGTAAATCGTTGCTTTTTCTTCGAATGTCGAGTAGTGCGCTAAGTCGACCGAGTCAGGGCGCCGGGATTTTCCTTTAATGGATTTCGAACGCGCTAGGATTTGTAAGTTAAAAGAATTCTCATCAAAGATGTGAAACGTAATAAATCGTTGACCACACAGATTGATATTGATTCAATAACGCTCTATAGGTATTTCTAATACACGATAATAAATTATTAAATTGTAAGCAAAAACATATAAGAAATCATAAAAATAATAAGATATAGAATTTTTAATGGATTTTATGATATATTCGTGTGCGCATGTCATATATAATATATAAACGCGTATCTCAAATGAAAAAATATTTATATCAATATAAATGATATAAATTTTGTTTATTTGAGATAAGCGTTAATATTTGTTGTATAACATGTGGCATTATATATAATCTATAAAACTAAAAAATAATATTCATTATAAAGTAATTTTCTTTGTATTGTTTCTTTATAATGTTCGCTGAGATTATTTACGATACGAGTCAGCACAAGTTTTGCACAATTCAGCGCAATTTAAAAAGCAGCGTTTTTAAAAGTGCTGCGTTGACCATGGGAACATTTTATCTTTTAAAGAATAGCGTCAGTTAGGCACGTAATGTCCAGGACAGAAACTGGCACGAATTTAAGATCAGCATAAATTGTTTTCGTAAGTTGTCCAAAAAAAATGCTGGAGGTGGAGAGGAATTAATTTTATTTTATTAACTATATTAACGAATGTATTAATGAGGATGAATGTTTATCCAAAAATATTGCTCGTTACTTGACTTTGTAGTAGAATTACAGTTACAGAATTACACGTAGATATTTGAAAGGAGAATGATTAGCTAAAAGCAAGTGTTGTTTTTACGATACTTAATAAAGTATCTATGAAATGGTTTGACCTCGCCGTGTTAATGGAAGATAAAACAAGAACAATTTTCTGCCATAAATAACTACGTATTACATTGACAGACAGCGCTACATTATGCACATTCCATAAAGGGCACTTACTCTGATTAAGTCTCTAGGCTTATTATGCACTATATAGTATATAGATGCAGATGGGATGGACGCATCGGATATTGCTCAGTAATCGTGCGGACATGAAAGGGCAACGTGAAGCATTTTACTAATATTTTCATTATGTACGGGATCAATCTCTTACTCGAAGGAATTAATTATCTTATCGTGCGTGTATTTGTGTTTGCGTAATTTGGCGTGGTTCGTTCTAGTAGCGCGAAACGTACGTCGATTCGACGCAGCTTGTTTGCCCCCCCTCCCCCCCCCCCATCTTCTATCCCATCTCTTATACACGTATTACACATCGTATATACGTGCGTGTTTTCACTTCTGTTGGCGGGAAAGTGCACACTGTAATCTGATTTAAAGTCCACTCCGAGTGTGGTACCGTTGACTGTGGCCGTAGAATATAGGAACAGCACGCAATGGAGATCTACGTGACTGATAAAACGACCGGGCTCGCGCAGACTTTTTCTCTCTCTCTACGGATGTTTTATTTCGTGTATAACGCTCTTTATACATCGGATCATTAGTGACGTAGCTTTGAGGACTTATCGAGCGTCATAACGAAACACGGTCAAAACCCGGAGTCGTCAATCACAACGATAAGGCATTTTAGTCGATACTTTTATTTAAATTTTCTTGAATTTATCCCCGTGCAACTTCTCCTCGATTCGTTGTCTTTCTTAATGAGAAGAAATCCGCTTGAACGTCCATAAGCAGTACTGTCTCTTCACGTTTTTCTCTTATAGAGTCTCTTCTATATGTATTTTAAAGATAAAAAAGGAAATTCAAGACTTGGATTTTTTTTACAAGATTCGTTTGCTTTATTCACCAAATCTTACTTTCTTCTTCCTCTGTCATTTTACTCGCGATGTTAGTCGTTGAAACGAATGGACCACGAAAGGAACGGATTGAGCTGAAGCTTTCTAAATCCTCATCGATCGTTCGTAATGGACGAGACGACGCGGGATGACTATGAATTTTTAATACGATCACGTCGGAATCATTATGCCTTGTCAGTGCGATTTACAATCCTCGTTGTGCGCGCGTAATGTAAGACTTATGAGACTTCATCGTGTTTCGAATGATAATTCTTCCTATCCTATTCTATCCTACTTCGGATTTCCCTCTGACAACGTCAAATAAAGGCGACAAGCCGCTAAGTGCCGAAAGAAAAAATATTACGGAAAAATATTATGGAAATTAACTTTCCTCAAATTAGCTTTCGTCATTTCTCATTGTACTTGCAGCTTTTTAACGGCAATATGTAATCTAACAAGATTCTCGACGTGGCACGTCTTAAATATGCGATCCGATCTCGAGGAGAGATTGTCATTACATCTTAATCCTTACAAAGAAGGAAACGTTTTATGTTTCTCTTCCACGTCATGTCGGATTCAAACTGACTCGGTATTAATAATATGTACGATGTAGGATTACGTCAATAACGCATAATGTAATGAACATTTTTGCCAATCTTATTGTTAGAATTTCAACTTAAAGTTTATAATTAATAAAATCTTGTTTCTCGGATTCTCTGAGAACTGAGTATCAATTTTCGTATAATGAAAATTGTTATTCAATATATTAAAATTTTTTTTTTTTGTCTAATCGTTAAAAATCTTCTAAGCATATTAAAAATTTTAAATGAGTTACTTTATAGAGATATTCTTTTCACTTTAATTTAAATTATATTTTATTATATCAAAAATTTAATTTAATTATCAATTTCCATTTATTAATTATCAATATCAAAAGTGGAAAAATTAAAAAGTGTTAAAATGTAGTAGATGACAATATTTTCTCTTTAGAAAAATAAAAGCTTCAGCATATATTACCATATTTTGCAATTTAGTTTGTGTTTATTCGCCGTTCTTTATTCACATGTGTTATATTGACTATCGTTTAACAGTCCTTTGTAAACAATATATCAACGATCCGAAGTTTTACTGGTTGATCGGAAGAGAAAAACATGTTTGAAAAATTGGACCACTCTGTCGTAGCCATATAACAAGGCTTCTATAGCGGCCACGCAACAAAGCCGGTAATTGTTGTTGGATTTAGTATATCTATGATCTCAATGTGTGCGTTTATCATGGTACATTTCGGCTGTGCTGTCCTGCGATAAAAATATCCAAGAATATCTGTGGAAGATAACACATAATTTTTTTTTTTTTTATATTTATATGGCAAATGTAGTGAGATTATATTATGTATAATTAATGAAGTTTCGAGTCTCATGCTATTAACGTAATTACCTCTATTATCATAATTGTTATTGTGATAATATACTGCTGAAGCAGACGTGTTATTACATAAATACATCGAGTAAATTAATCTTCTTAATCATGCCACAATGGGAGTTGCTATATATCGGTTTAATGAATTTTTTCGAATAACATATGCGATTAAATATCACAATTTAATTCTTTTCCTCTCTCTCTCTCTCTTTCTCTCTCTTTCACCTACTAAATTATATTTATATGCTGAATAAATTTTTTATTATATTTGATTAAAAATTACATGTAAAATGGAGTATAGATATTATATGTATATAATTACATTGAAAATGAGCAAAGTATAAGATTTAGAAGATTATAACATTTGTTGATATTAACAATGAATTATAGGCACAAGTGTTCTTTGTATTATTCAATGGGTTAAGTACACGTCATGCGATAATGTATCGCATTTAACGTTTCTTACGTATCTTTAAACAGATCTTATGCAACGCATCGAACGTTCTAGTTTCGAAGAAATTGCGCAAGAGCTTAAGTCGTACGTAAACCTTCTCGAAGTGCAAATGTAAGAATGTTAACACATCGTTATTGAACGCGTTCATTCATTAACCTAATATCATCTCAACGTGCAGTTTAACAATGATTACACTATGGCTGTATTTTATATTGAATTGTAGATCGTTTGTCTCTCCATGAAAGATTTTTCTATAAAATTTCTTGAAAATAAAAACGCCACAAAATTTCATTATGTTTAATTCGTTTAAAATTAAAAAAAAAATAGTACATAAGATTTCTCTCATTCTCATTAGCTTCGTTCTTAGTATGAATATTATATTTATATAACAAGAAATATAATTCAAATGCATATTGCATGTAAAAGTATGGTATCATTTCACTTGCAAGTTAAAATAAATGAGGTTTCTTCGCGCACATATTAATTTGTGTACTAGCAGAAGTCCGTTGCAGTTAACGTAAACGCGTTTGCTTGTTATGTGGCATGCCAGTATATTCTTAATATACACTCCGTAGGGTAGGAGGTGAGGATGATATAAACGGACATTCAAATGTTTGATTAAGTCGCATACTCTGTTTACAATCCCACAAGAAAAGTTTTAATATCGGTGATATGTGAGAATGTACATCTGTTATTGTTATATAAACTGCTTCGATGCATTTAGTTTTTCTTTTTCAATCTTCTGTTTTATTCAAGTTCTTTTGAGTAATATTGATGTCAGACATTTTCAATATAATCGATATATATATATATATATATATATATATATATATAATATTGTATTTTTTAAGATCTATATCATATGAAAAGTTGCATTATAACTGGAATATTATTAAATGTGCTGATTTTTTCTCGGATTATATGACACTCGATGATGTATTTTTATGCGCGTCCTTCTAATCCGATATGTAATTAATCCGACATGTAATTTTATTAGTCTTACGCAAAATCCAGCCTTCAATTCAGTAAATAACCAGATCGAATTCCGATCATCTTGTATCATGATGAGATGCAAATAGCTGTAAATAAGAGTATTATTATCTTCTATTTTCTTGAGATATTTTTAATTTATAATTCTCTAAACTCACAAATATCATATATGCTTGATGTTAAATTAAAAATTAAATATCATAACTTTAATTTCTTTACAATAACTTGTAAACTAAAAATTTTATTAATTGTTTGTGCAAGTGATTCTTCTAACCTAATGCATAAGAATATTGATTAGTTTTATGTATAAACGAGAATTGTGGCTACGCTATACAATGAAGCTGTCTGTTTATAATTTAATGATTATATCTTGATGCATGTTTCTGATGCGGATCTGACGGTGTGAAATGAAAATAGGATTCTATAAAGCATGATTGATGGGGATTAATGGGGATTAATGGAGAATGAGTACAATTTGAGTTATAGCGACATTTATCATCAAATATTGACAATTACGTTCACAATAGCAATGTATTAATCTTATGTAGTCCTTGTTAAAAATGGTTGCAATTCGCGAGAACATTTTCATAAGAAATAGGATTCAAGTTCTATAAGCATATATGTGTATATATATATATATCTCGTTGACGTACATTTTCAATCGGAAAATTTGTGATTGAATCTAGGATATGTTTAACCAATTAAATATTGAATTCCATTGGCGCTGGGTCGCTTTTCTTCCGAGCAAACAAATCGGAAAAACTCCACTCTTCGGCTATCACTCCGATTGTACTTTGAGCTTTCTGAATATCGGAAATATATCGACCGTTAGTTGGACAGCTTCTAATATGAAAATTATTAAAATGTTGAAGAAGTCCTGCGTAAGAAAGTTAGATTAAAGCCAAAGTTCAAGATCGACAGGCCCGATGTTTGCTGAGCTCGAGCTTGAATCGACTCGAGAGTCCAGGTTGCATTTTTCATATAGGCATTAATCAACGTCGCACAAATCGACACCATTTCCTGGAGGGGCGTATATTGAAATAGCTACCAACAATATGTTGGGGTATGCGGAAAGGTAGATTCATGATAAGTATGATCAATCAAGAATTGCCTGTGCACTGCGACTTTTTTAAAAAGAGAAAACAATTTAGTTGATTCTAAAGATACTAGAATGCATTATCAGGAAAATATTACCGCGAATATATTGTACATTTGCATGTCGAAGAAATCGCTTAAAATTACTATGCATAATTCAAAAACTTAATGTATTACTTTAAATTGTTAGTGATTAAATTATGTATTGTATAAGTAAGTATTACAGAATTATATATACACATTTGGAGTCTCGACGATTTATCGTTCGTATGATAACTTATATATATAGTTATCTAATAAAAAAAATTATCGAACCATTTATAAGGTCAAATCTAATAATTCTTTCGTCTTTTTATGTATTTATTCTACAACAAAAATAAATCTCGTGAAATTTTTCCTAGGTCAAAGTAGGGCACAAGAAGTGCGACCGCATGTACAATATCAAGCTGAGATTCTGTATATAGCGCGTAAATAATTCTGTCGATATTTGCTCTGTTCCATACTTGTCTCTGATTTGAAGGTTTGACATTCGCGAAATTATTTCCATCGACGTTCCGTAAACCCGTAATACGCAGAATGCTGAAAATATATCGCGAAATCGCGCAGATGCATACTGAGCACACAGCCGAATGAAAGATCCGGCGAGGCTCGAGAGCGCTATATATATTACGAAAGTAAATATATGAAAGAGGGGAAAAACAGGGGATAAGACGCATGTGCAGTCGATTCACATAAAAAATGATGTTTTCTACGTATACATAATCCCGCGGGCTTAATATCAAAGGCGAAGGCCGCGTGCTTGGCATCATTCGCGTGAGTGCAGTTATGAAGGGATTCTACTTGAGTGTAAACATTTTCCCAACGACGAGGAAACAATGAGAAGAAAACGAGGATAGAAAGTGTGAGTGGCAACTCGTTTATTTACGTGCGTACTGTTCATTCTTCATCGAGGGAGATCATGAGAAACTATTGTATATATTATCTATTGTATATATTGTATATATTATCATAAAAGTTTATCGCAAAAATTCAATTATACGTGCAAGCAGTATAGAAAATAAGCAAGTATAAGAATATTAATAATCGTGAAAGTCCACAGTGCAGATCAATAAATTCCATTTTTCCCAGTAAATTGATATATAAATCGCTAAATGGAGATTCAATTGAAAGTCTGAGCAAATACATCGCCAAGTGTACAAAGGATCACTTCTTCACTCGCTTTCTTTTTTCTTTCGCTATCGGTTCGCGTGAGTCATACTCGCCTTGATTTTTAATATTCAGCAAATCGTTAGTGATATAAAGCAAACTTTGTATCCACGATGCACAGTCGCATTAACGGTGAGGTATCATTAATATCGAGGTCGCACTCGCGATGCAATTTGTGATACACTTTTGCTACACAATTTTTATTTGCGAGCGCAAAAATAAATTGTTTCCTCTTTGACGCAACAATCGCAGATTTCGCGATATATTTTACATTTTTTTTTTTTTGCCTAAAGACGCGTTAGATCGAATAATTGCTACGAGTTATTACGCGTGAAAATTACCGAAATAAAATTACGCGTTATATTACGTGAAACAATTAATACGCAGAATTCCATGCACGCGTGTGATTTCGAAATCATTTTATCCGCTTGAAATCGAAGATGATATTGCGTGCGATTTACATAAGAGAGATATATGCAAGATCATATATGTATACATATATCCGAGCCTATTTACGATCAAATGCGATTATTGGACTGAAAGGACGCGTATATCCGCGTTGACGCGCCCTTTTTCGGCGATAAATTTCTTTTTCACCGTTACATCTCGTTTCACACTGGTTGATTGAACGTGGTTGAATGTGAAGTAGTTGTACTCATTGGGAGAAGTACCGTAAAGGCGATTAACGTCCGCTCCAATTTCTCGTATCCCTGACCAACCGAATACACGAAAGAGCAATTTGTATTAAGCCTCTCTCCGCGCGATTCATATAACCACCGATCTACGTATAATTAAGAAAGTAGGTTTTTCTTGCAAATTGTAAAATCGTGCTCACTAGACAATTGTATTACAGAGAACTTTGTACGCGCTACACATCGGCAACATACTCGGCAACATAGAAATTTTTCGACGTATGTCAAGTCTCATCGATATCGAAGTGTATCAAGAAGAAGACACTACGAGAGAGAAGTTCGCGTTTCGATTATTAAGACAATTATTATTTTCCGAATCGGCGCGACATCGTTATGCCGCGCCAATATTTTTTCCGCTTCGTCGGGAAAACGCGACTAACGAAGCGGAAGTAGGAAAACTTGCTCGGGAACGGGAGAGGATGATCGCGCTTACCGAGTACACTCGTTTGTTTTCTTTTATTACTTGCTCGCAAACCTGCACTACCTGGGATTTATTCGATTTGGCTTACCGGATGGCGGTGTGGTCTGAAATCGCGGATTCATTAACATACGTACGACCCAGTTGTTTTCGCGTATTTCCTTCTTTTTGTTGCGTTGCGATAAGTACAACGCGGCCCCAGGTCGAATATTAAGATACATGAAACTCGACCGTTTAATGTTAGCATTCCCGGTATCGTTGCATTCAAATAATTCATCTCGCCAATGTATAGTGCGTGCAAATTTCTTTCCTGAATTTAATGCTGCCGTCTTGTGAATACGATATTACAAATGTATATGTATACATATACATACCTTTCGACATGCTCATATATAATAAAGACCTCACGATTAACGAATTATGCACTATATTGTTATATTATTATATAACTATTGTATTGATCTGCTGTAATGTATAGTACTTATTATTTTGATATGATTATTGACGCACAGTATTATTTAACTCTGATATACTGCAGAAATAATAACAATATTTACTTTATTTAAATCCAAGAAATAAACAAAAATATGAACGTGATTAAAAGAGAGCATGTTAATTAAAAATAAAAAAATTTAAGCAAAAGCCAACTTCATCCCAACTATATTAGAACAGGGGCTCTTATCTTGATGAAATTATAATTTTTTTTTCTATCAAAGCTATCACAGAGAACTACTCTTTTATATTTGTGTATTTAATAAATGGATACGGGGGGGGAGGGGGTTTAACACGATTTTTTTACGCAACATTTTTTTCATTATCTCGCCATCTAATCTTTTGTTAACGTGGCTCGAATATAGATTTTATATAGTCAGTGATGAAAAATCGTTTGAATGATATATGATACGTGATATATGATGTCGAATTTTATAAACAAACTTCTGTCTCGGGTTACATGACGAGAATAGAAAAAACGCGAATTTCCCTTCGTTTGGAACCGGCTGTGCATTTATTCATACCGCGCCGACGGACGGTGGTGCTTCACTTTTTCGGGGCTGCTATTTGTTTCATTTTCCCACGACTGCTACACTCAGCTCGTTAAGCGTGTGTAACGCGTATATGCAAACATATGCTCCAATTACGGAAGTTTGTATATAATGATCTAACTGCGGTATCGAGAAGCAAATTGGCTATGCTTCACGCTCTATTCGTATAACCGGCCGCACATCGGCCGATATTACGTTTTAGTGCGCGCTGCTGGGTGCCCATACAAGCTGGGGAAGCCCCGTAGAGCATAGAGAGCCGGGGAGAGCATGCTCGTATACGAAGCTAAAGACGTTCGTGCTAAAATATTCATGCTTCATAAGAGGAAGCGTCGTGCGAGAGCGCCGGCCGTTTCCCGAGAGCGATGTAAAATCGCGAGAGAGCGCGTGCGAGAGCGAGCCGTTCGCAAATTTACATGGGATATATCCGAGGGAGGAACCTTAAGCGAATCTACTATCAACGCGGTAACGATTTCGCGTACGATGAGACCCGGAAATTCGTCCGTCCGAAAGTTGTCGAAACCGAGGGATAAACCGCTGGGGAATGTTGGTTGTACAAGATCGGGATATTAGTAGAGGAATTAACGGGCATTAGTCGAATGGGGGGATATTACTCAATTAGAGAGTATTCTAATATCCATTTAACTCTTAAATCATCGCAAGAATATCAAACATCGTTTCATTGTGTAATGATTATCACAATTTGATCACTCAACATTACCACGTGTATTATTAGCAAATACTAGAGTATCGGTGATGTATGTATACTACTAATGTATACATTCTCTTTGTATTATCTAATCGGAATTACTATCAAATTACTCTGTTATTACGGAATTAGCGCGTATATATAAGCTTTTGAGCAACGGATTCCCTTTTCCCGATTGAAGCAACCTTTGTAAGTCTAGAACGCAATTACATCGGGATGTATCGTTATTCAACACGACGTCGAGACGATAACGATTTTATGACGATAATAATGATAAACTCATTTACACGACAACGTCTCACAGCTTGCGAGACCCACCCCGTCTTTGCTCTTTGTCCCGAAGAGAGCTGCGAGAGCAGAGGCGTTATTTTATCGTCTAGGACAACGCCGTGCGCAATTTATTTCGGATACCGGAATTCTCTACGGAATGAAACCAGTTCGAGATGGCGAGTATCGATAATTCACAGTGTCACGCGTTTACATAGTGCGTAGCGGATAACTATATCGACGCTGTCCCGCGGATAATCTTTCATTCAGCGTACCGTTACGAGCTTGCAGAAGTCATTTGTATAACGAATCGCTGACGGTTGTTCGCTCGTGCACAATCGATTTGATACGCCGAGGCACAGAGTCGTTTGCAAACCAGAAACTTTTCCAACTGTTTTCATTGCCTCCGTAATTTCCTCATCCAATATTCAAAGAAAATACTTGCTCGAAATAGTCATCTGCTTTTGAAATATTCATATATTTATATGACATGTGTGATATATATTATACACACGAACGATAAATGTTACATCCAAATTTTGAGCTCTTTATTTCGATAATATTCAAACAATTTCTACTTATACGCTGACCCGAATCATTATTAGTGTCTTTTGTGATTTTAATATCGCGGCTTTGCTGAATAGGGTATCCTTGACGCCTAGATCGCCTCTATAGAGATTGTACAATGCGACTAGCGTTTCTCGAATGCCAATATGACGGATTTCCCTGGAGGTTGCAAACTACTTGCGCAGTGAGGGCACGTATGTATCGATAGTGGCGATCTATCGATTAATGTTAATACGCACACGTGTCAGAATTGGTTCCTGTTGTTAGGGCACATTCGCATAATAGTTGACATTTCTGACTCTTGTCCCCAAACTCCCATGATCGAAGAATTTACATGTATATATATCAATATACATATATGTAGGAAGATTGCCGTGTATAATTTGCGTTATTCTATATTGACAATACCATCCTATTGAGCAATAATGTCTTTTCATGTTGGCTTCGAATAAAGAGGATGTTGTAACCATAAGTGATCTTGTTTGATATTTCTATAGGATATGAAAATTGGTTCGCGAGCAAATTATGCGTAGTGAGAATATCGCTTTTTATTGGCCTCAGCGCTCCTCTCTTCTTTTAAAACCAAAAAGTACGTAAATGATATAAATTGAAATAATTTTGTGATGTCACTGCATTAAAATCATAAATACGTCGCCAATAATAAATAGAATGCATATTTATATCATGTAGATATTTAAAAATTTATTATTAATTATAATTGCTATAACTTTTTTTCTTTTACTTATAATAATAAATTCTACTAATTTATAGAAATTAATTTATAGAAATCATCCGAAATTAAAAGATCTGCTCGACTATTTGTTAGCAATCTGTCGTGCAATATCTGTTTAATTAGAATATTACTCTGATATGTGATGTGATTATATTTCTTCCGCAAATAAGTATAAACTATTTTAAAAACTAGATTACATAGAAACCGATGTATATCTATTTCTATTTGATAAATGCAGCTGCACACACACACACACACATACACTTACACACACAATTAATTTAATTTTAGAAAATGATTCTTAGATTTATTATATTCAGTTATTATATTCAGTTTTCAAGTTGTTAGTTTTAAAACAGTGAATTTTTTAATTTAGCACATCTCTATACAATATTATTTTTTGTGTTTTTTTTTCTTACCGTTTTCTTATAAAATTTTCACTTTTAGCTACAAATATTGCGTTGTGCTATCATATAACTTATATAAATAGTGTATAAAAAAAGATAAATGTGTACATTTACACTGCATTTATGTGTGGCAACAAGCAGTCACAGTAATTAAAATGACTCTAAAATAAATATACTGGCGAGTTTAAAATCACATGTATGATAATATAATGAAATAAATATTAATATGCTTCGCTTTGTGTGTTAAATTAAAATGATTACAACACAATAAAACGAGCAATTCATTATATTACAACCAAGATAAAGTAATTAATTCACGCTTGCGTGGCTTTACATTTTTTATTAGTTTATAGTTGTATCTTTGATTTTGCACAAAAATTAGCTTATTTTTATTACCTTAAAGTAATTAATAGAGAAAAAGAAAGAGAGGGGGGGGGGGAGAGTAATGAGATTTATTTATTTTAAAATTATCATGACAAAATTACCAATAAATTATCAATAAATTATTAATAAATGATCATTGGCTCAATTAAATAAGTCCGATTTACATAATTATGTAATAATTAAAAATTATTAGAGAGAGTATACATTATATTTTAATATTTTAAATAATTATATATACATATATATGTATATGTATATATAATTTCTTTTCTAGTGAGATGAAATCGAGGAATGAAATTATACGATTGGTTTGTAAAATACGATATTTTTAGGAACGTGTTAAAAAAAACCAAACTGCAAAATTACTCTTTCAATTAAACGATCTGAAAATTTTGAGATAAAGAAGCGCGTTATTAAACAAATGTCATTTTATTCTTATGAAACCATCAACGCTCGCGACGTCTTAAAAATAATATAGAAACTTATCATCTTCTCTACCGTGTCTTTTTACATCTTTATGGCTTAACGGTAGTAGAGCGTGCACTCGCGTAGAGCGGATTTGCGCCAGCTACGTTTTTTCAAGGGATCGTTACGCATTGTAAGTGAACGACTGTTCACGGAGCAGGCTATAAAGATGGCCGAGATGCATATGCGCGAAAGTGGTCATGATGTTTTTTACGTTTTCTCGGGTAATTTCCAGTATATATAAGATTTTTAACGTGCTTGTCGCGCGCAGACGCGAACACGAGGACAGTTGTCCTATATCTTATCCTGTCGATTTTGGTTTAATTTGAGTCCTAGACGTGCAGTGTGTGTCTTGAGCACTGATGGTCGGCACGTGCAACGGCAATTCCTCAAGAAACTTTAGAATCCCCGACTCCACTCGACACGAAAATTCCGTCCTGAGTGCGAGATGAAGCAGGGTCGTTTTCTCCTCTTCGACTGCGCCGTTGCACGCGCACGTTCTATATTAGGGAGCTGCATGCAAAAGTTGGCACTAATCGATGCTCGTATTATCCCATTTCGATTGATCGATGCTATTTTGCACATTTCTAAAATTGGCGCGTTCAAGTTATCGAATAAAACTTGTATGCTAATTCTATAATACCCGATTATTAAATAGTAATTTTCATTTAAAGTAAAAAAATGAATTTAAGTAGAATATAGTATCTATAAAATACTCGTGATAATTTTAGATAATCCCGATAAATGTAAGATTTTCCTTTGTCGGGCAGAATCTAACATTTAACATAATATTTAATAATTAAATAATTAGTTTGATATACGTTCCAAAATTATTATATTATATATCTGATATTTATATGTATTATATGATGGTTATTTTTATTACTGTGCATCTTTATTTATCTGGCAATTTCAAAATATATTCTGGTAATACGTATATAGCTTAAATCTTGAACATCAACAATCAGCGGTTTTTAATTTAGCGATAATGTGCTTTATCTTCTTGAACATTAAGCAATTTTTAGTCTAGCGATAACGCGTTTTATCTTCTTGAACATTAAGCAGTTATGCAAAATATGAAATACAATAGTAATAACTAGCATTTATAGGGAGCATATATAACAATTTATTTAATTTATTTTACGTAATATTTTAAAGAATTTTATTTACATACGTCAATTTTGTTTAATATAGTGACGATTTATTTTAATATGTAAGATTGATCGTATATAGATTTTTGATACAAATGTTTTTATTCTATCGCAAAAATTTTTAATAGAATTGGAGTGAAAAATGTAACAAATGAAATAATACGATACTCGAGTGAATCATGCTCGAATGAAGTATCATCTCTGATGACGTCGTTATTATCGCGCAACAAGTACAAATTTTACAAAGGCGATTATTTTGGTGAAGTGAACGACATGATTTTTTTTCCATAGGATCGTATAGGATTTTATACGATATTGTGAACCAAGAATCTCATATCGACAGAAATATATCCTAATTGGCTGCTCACACAAAAACTTCCAACATTGTACGAACGCGTATCATGACCCGTAACTACCGCAACAGGTCGTATCGACAAATATGCGGTCGAGTGCTTTTTCATATGATACTACTATTTCTCGAATTGATGCGATTAAGTGATTCAGTTTCATTATTATCATTATCCTTGTCATTTTTTAGAACAATTTAATTATCAAAAATTTGAAAAAATTTTATCAATTTTTAAATTATCTGTCAATTTCTCTCTCTCCATCCCTCTTCTCTCCTCTTTCTCTCTCTTATTCGGTTAGTTAATTAAGCGAAATTTTGAATGAATTTTAAGACACTTTTTTTTAATTTGTAATATTTTCATAATTGAATAGAACCGTTGTTGCCATACGTAACATTACTTTTGTGTTATTTGTATATTAAAGAGTAAAACAGAATAATTTACTGCACTTTTGCAAAACCGCTATTGTTACAGATTATTCACTTTGAAAACAAAACTGTCGGTGATGATGTTATCCTTTTATATAACATGATACATCAACGTGCTTATCTAGAAATTCTATACAGGCTTTTTCAACGTTTATTACCATCATTAGTAAGATGCTTTCTCTCGGATTTGGAGCTTCACATTTTGCCATCTCTGGCCTATTAATCACTATTTCATTATCTTCCTCATAAGAGAGTATATGGAAAAATAAATATATAATTGCGCAGGCGGTAATTGCGATCGAATGTTTTACATAGTTCCAATGGGTGATATTTATATTCGCTATATAACATTTACATATAGATAGATATTAAGATAATTAATAGCTGCATAATTTAATCATGCGCGGTTGCAGTTTTATTCGTTTAGATCGGTTACATGCGAATATATTCTCGACGAGACGCATACGACCGTCTCTACGGAAACTTCCTCGAGTGGCGTAAATCATGGACGAAGGTTAAAGGTTTCCGATAATCCTCCATATATCACGCGAGAGGCGCAAGGTTCGAATTAACGTAAATGCGGTTTTCGCCCTCTAAATCCAGTAATTGTTGTGCTTCTATCTAGGGACGGCGGTTTCGTCACTCGCTCTGTTACTTGAAACTTATTCTCTCGTAATATTATTCTTAACCTATCGAGAGTAGAATTTCCTGAACACTATATGAATGTATACTTGAATTTTAAACGCGTATGTATCATATCCTCGACAAGTCAGTTTTTCCATGTGCTGTAATTCAAAGCAATTAAAATCGGAGATAGAGAGAAAGAGATAGAGAGAAAAAGAACAGTGATATAGCGGTTGAAACTTTGTTAAAAGCGTTAATTTAGTATCGGAGAATAATTTTCTGTATTTAATTTAAATTTATTTTTAATACGATAAAACTAAACGTTTCAAACAATATTCGGTACTATAATGTAAATACATGAATATTTAATGTATATATATATATAATTTGAAGTTAAAGGACTGTTAAAGGGTATTTCATAAAATTTAACGCGGAATAATTTAACTTGCATAATAAAAAGCGTAAAATTGGCCAGCCAATGATCGAGTTCGAAGTTCTAATAGTGAAACTGTGATTGGAAAATGCCGTTCTTTATATGCAAAAGAGATGAAAGTGAAGACATCGAGCGAGCTTAACGATTCTGAATATTCATTTAGGTATTTGCATACCTTGCAGTACAGGGTATTGATTTGTTTCGTGTTTTCTTAACATCATGTTTTATTTATCAATTAATGCTCTCCGCTTATGATAAAACGATAAAATGTTACAATCGATTTTTTATTTATTATAAAAAAATTGTCAATTTTTTATTTGTCAAAAATTATATCTTACCACTAGCACAATGCAATCTCCGTGACATCTGTCAATGTACTTTATCGTGTGCAACAAGCAATATAACCAGTTTTGTTTCATTTCGATATTTAGATTGTGATGAGAAATACGAATAAGTATTTCGCTCTGACGACGACAAATACGTACCTTTGTTCCGTGTTTATTGCACGAATTCATCCGTGAGATTGGTAACGTAGACATCAAAAACGATGTATCGTACGTATCTATTGTGCATTGCGCGGAAAAGACGCCTCGCAACAATAATGCGTTGTGAATTGCATTGTGATCGATATTGCGAGTACGTATATGCAAACTATACACAAACTATACGCGCGGTAGTTGGCGAACGAGTGCGTGTCGCGCCTTTTTTTATCATTTTCGAACTCGCGAAGTCGCGTGCGTTAGCCTCGTTGCGACGTTGAGAATATTTAAAGACAGTTCCCGGACCGGTTAAATTGTAATCGATAAAATTATATATACCGATGCGAGCCCGTGTTGCGCCGGACGCAGCGATATTCCGCATATTAAGCGTCAGTTTCACGGGACATCGAACAATCACGATATACCAATCCTGACGCCGTATGGCGATATTATTAGTCTCAGCAATGACAGAGCAGCACGCGGCATTGCATCGTATCATGACGTTTCGATACGTGGTTACAGGAATATCGAATGTTGCGGCGGACATCACGACATTTTGGCCCAACGATGAGATAGCGAACGAGCGATCAATTGTTTAATTGCGGTCATGTAAGAAGAGTTAGTTAATCGTTTTGATAATAAGTATATCGGGCAAAGCCACAAGCCGCGGAGCGAAAGTTTATCGCGGTATCATCAAGGTTTAGCCAAATGGGCGCGGATTATTATTTGTTGCAAGTGGTTTGCCTCGAAGCTTCTGTTCTGATGAAACACTCTGCCGTTGCCAGAATGATGTTATTCACGCATTTACGCTTCGGCGGATAGATTATTGTTCAACCAGATTGTTGATGATAATAATAATATGGGTGTATAATTTATACCACGAGAGAATATTTCTCTAATTCGTACACACAGAAAATTTACTTTCTCCCGATTGTATGTAATTTCAATCTTCACGTTATTAAACTTTTCGCTAAAGTTTACGCTGCCGTTCGTTATGCTATATATGTATATAATCAACGCAGCAGCTTTTGCATATACATGGGAACGGCGAATTGCAACCGCGCTCTTATCGCTCGGAGGAATTTCCGAAAAACTTTCGAATCTGCAAACGAATCTAGAAATGGGAAATTCTGTAGCAGTAAACGTCTGGAAGGTGCACCTTCCTTTTCAAGATACGCGCGATTGAAAAAGAGATTGATCGATAAATAGATAAATATATAGATAGAAAGAGAATTTTTTTATTTCTATTATATAAAAACTATATATAAATCTTTTGAAGTAGATTCTGAATACGATGAATTATCTGACCAAAAAGTGTAGTAATAATAAAATGATTTCAATATCCGGCTCTCTTCACACAAACGGTTAAAATTAAACATGAGCAACGATGTCCCCTTCATAATATTCCGTGTTTCCAATTAAACGCGAAAACCGATAATTTTACTTTGATACTTTTTAACGAACGCAACAGCGTGCAGCCATTTAGTAAAAGACTATTGTTCATTCTGCGGAGGCATCATCTGTAAATAATGCACACCGTTTTTCTACAAAAGTAGACGTACATCGCGACAAAGGGGATCGATATTTCATTTAATGTTCACTTGCTTTACAACTCTAATGTTACCACATGATAGAATTTGCTGTGAGTATTACTGAATCATATTCCATATCAAAAACGTTGACAAGATACTTTTCTCTCTCTTTCTCATTACTGTTTTCTATAGAATATATAATAGAGCATGTATCATGATTCTACCTTGTTTATTTTTTTCTTTGAATTTGCTTGACTTTATTTTGCATTAATTGTCTTTTCGCGTGCAATATAAATTCCGAAGGGTGTGTCTCACTGTCACAATACATGTACACTTTTTCTGGAATTACGCATTACTTCGCATTGATTTACAAGCATAAAACAATAATAACCCAGACAAGATTAAAACATCTTAAAAAGTAAAAATGATGTTGTTATGACGTTTTTTTAATATATATTTTACTAAATATTATAATTTATGAAATCATTAATATTTGATATTTAATTTGTTCAGATCTAATCTAATTTTATTTGTATTTTGTGTGTATTGAAGTGTTCCAACTAAATATTTGCAATATTAAGTTAAAAAAAATATTAATTTTAAATTTTTTGCATAATACAACTTGGGACTATATGATTTACAATAATATCTCATAAATGTATTTTTTTTACATATTTCTTTTCATAATCATTCTAATTACATTTTTCTTACTGAATTAAACAGTACTAATATTTCAGTATTGAATTTAATTTAAAAAAAAGAATTAACATAATTACACGTTCCGTCGCATTATTTAGAATTATACGGCGCATTACATGGAATTATTTAAAATTCTCGGTAATTCGCAATACATGTACAAATTTTTGATGAGCGAGACATCGGTCAACTCATTATCTTTCGATAATTAACCTATTCGATAATTAACTTATTTCGCTTTTTACAATCTTTTAAAATTCTTTAATTCTTACATATATTCTATTTTTTGCTATTATTACATTTTTTGTGTAAACTCTTTTACGGTTATCGAGTGCGCAAAATGTCATTGTGTAAAATAGAATTAATTTCACATTTTTTATCTTTCTCATTCTGAAATGATGAACAATTTTTTTTCAATGTATTAGAAAGACAAAATAAAGTGATACGCTTTTAATGAACATATTATATAAAGACGAAGCGCTGAAGGGGAGGGAAATAAACTCGGCGAGAGAGTCGAGAAAAAGAAAGCATTTATATATATTCGATTACTGGGCCGTATCGAGTGTCACGACGACGCACGTCTTCCCTCTCTCTCTACCTCCTTACGTAGAATGTGCCGAGCTCGCCGAAAGTCACGTATGTGTGTGTGTACACAAACACATAGACATGCCCGCGCATGTACGATGCACTCCCTCTGCCCCCCCCCTCCCTCCCACGCAGGACAAAACGGTCGCGTTTTTCCTTCGATCATAACTTCTCGAGGCGACTCGAATACACGCATTAATCGCGACCAGCATCGCGAATGTCGAATAAAGTGTGCATGTGTGTGTGCTCGATGTAGTATTGTTAAGGTTTTGTCATTGTTCTTCGCGATAATATTCTTTCGATTTGCGCGAACGCGAACGCTTGTAATTTCGAAAGTTTCGGCGCGCATGCGCGGTGGCGTTACTGTAGTCTCGTCGAGTCTCCTGCCGGTCGTCGCGTCGGTGGTCCGTGGATCCGGCGGATTTTCGCGATTTTTTCCCGCTCCGAGGCAACCCGCGGTCTCCAATTAGTGCCGAAAGTGTCGTATTAACGCCGTGCCGCGTTAATACGTGTCGGGTACGCGTTATCTCGCGGAATCGTGGCGTCTCGGAGCACCGGCAAGGTGATGGAGCGAGCCCAGTGATTCTCAGCGGCCGGCATTACTGCGCGGCAATGTTCAGATTGCGGTGACGTAGTCACGCGAAAATGACCCTTCTTGACTTATTACGGGGACCGTTAGACGAGAGACTCGCGGCTTCTCCCTCTTCGTGGGTGAATTATGGATGCGATCGAGTGCCAGGAGGATCGAATTCATGTTCGGCGAGGGTCTCCGGTGCCGAGTCGACATCGGGGTAGTATCCTGGAGGGGTAATTAGAACGCAGGACTGCATCTTGAGACAATAGGGAATGCATCGAGCGAGATTCAAAATGGACGCAAGTATTACTCGAGCAGCAAGTACGAGTGACGTGACGTGACGTCACGCCGCGAACGGGACGCCACGAAACGGGAGTCTTGAGAAAATATTTTCTCTCTTTCCATCATGTTTTCTCTCGTTCCGTCTCGAAAGTAAATCACGTATCTCGTCGTATTTCGTCGTATTTCGTCGTATTTCGTCGTATTTCGTCGTATTTCGTCGTCAGTGCGGGAGTGTCGAATCTGGCGTTTGTGTATGAGTGTATGAATGATTTATATAAAAGCATATTAATTTGTGATAGTGCAAAATGTGCCCAGAGTTCCTCTGTCAATTGGATATAATATACGGCGGAATATGGAGTACTGCAGCGAAATTTGAGCGGCGAAAATTTTATCGGTGAGCGTTAGTAATTTATATATATTGTCTTCAATTCTAATATTATATAATGCTCGATATGTAATGATTCGCATATAATGTTATATATTTAGTACGTAAATTATAGCCATACATTTTTTATCAAGTTAACATTTTTTGACTTCATAAAAAAAAAAAATAATTTTATTAATAAAAATATAATTTTAATTTAGCAATGTGATTAAAAATAAATTATTTTTTTTGCTTATAGTTAAATGTATTTTTATTATATTTATTATTTTTAATATATTTTTAAATTCTTAAAATTTATGTAAAAAACTGTATACTTATATATATTTTCTTGAATTTATTATTATTATTATTATTGACTCTAAGCGTTCGGAGAAAATGAAATTATAAAAATAATAAATATATAACAGTTATAAGAATCTTTACTATACATCAAGTTAATTATATATATAATATTTACAATAAAAAATTAACAAGAGTTAATTGGGATCGAATAAAAGTTATTCACAATAAATGTTTTGAAATTATATTGCACGCAAAAAGACAATTAATGCAATATATATATTTAGATAGGATGTATACAATTTGGGTGTGTGAAGTTGGCACCCCTATGTTACGATATCATAGTTCTGTTAAGAGTTCTGAATTATTTAGAAGCTAAGGAAGAGTTCTTGATAGTTTTTATAAATAGTTCCGGTCATTATGATAATGAAATTTGACTTTGAAAAATGGGGGTGCCAACTTCACGATTTTTTTACACATCGAGTTCCAATAGTTCTGAGCTTAATTTTAAAACTCTTTTGAGTAGATCTATAGTTCCTGATACTTTTTTTAAAGAGTTCTGCAGTTTTTAGATAAAAAAAAAAATACTTAAAAAAAAATTTTTAATGTTTTAAAATTTGATTTTAAGATACGATAGTTCTGGGATATTTCTATTATTATTTTATTGATTTCGAAGAGTTCTCTGCAATTAAAAATAATTTATATCCAAAAATGAAAAAATTCTACACTTTAAACGAAATTTCAAAAACCAGTTAAAAATAACACGTATCTTCTTACTCCGTCACCCGATTGCATTAACTCATAAGACTTTTCGTCAACACTCGTCGAGAACTGTTCAGAACTCCAGTCAGAACTAATCGGAACTCTGAAAAAATTTTCACATTTTCACAGTTCTCGACGAGTGTTGACGAAAAGTCTTATGAGTTAATGCAATCGGGTGATGGAGTAAGAAGATACGTGTTATTTTTAACTGGTTTTTGAAATTTCGTTTAAAGTGTAGAATTTTTTCATTTTTGGATATAAATTATTTTTAATTGCAGAGAACTCTTCGAAATCAATAAAATAATAATAGAAATATCCCAGAACTATCGTATCTTAAAATAACATTTTCTACAATTTTTAATATTTCTTTAAGTATTTTTTTTTAATCTAAAAACTGTAGAACTCTTTAAAAAAAGTATCAGGAACTATAGATCTACTCAAAAGAGTTTTAAAATTAAGCTCAGAACTATTGGAACTCGATGTGTAAAAAAATCGTGAAGTTGGCACCCCCATTTTTCAAAGTCAATTTTTATTATCATAATGACCGGAACTATTTATAAAAACTATCAAGAACTCTTCCTTAGCTTCTAAATAATTCAGAACTCTTAACAGAACTATGATATCGTAACATAGGGGTGCCAACTTCACACACCCTTTTTTTATCTCTATAAAAATTGCACAACTCTTTCAAAAATAATCAAGAACTATGTAACTATTAAACAATTAAAATTTACTCACCTCACGGTTGCTCCTTTGTTGCCCGATGCCTCCCCGGGCCTCCTCGTACAAGTTTCGAAACACTTGCACTCGCGTTACTTTTTTCCGTTTGCGACGCGCGGCGACGCCCGGGTTTTAGCTATCACATTTTTGACGCGTTTCGGTAAAACGCGAGACTCACGAGAGCTTATTCGCGCACGAAAACCGAAGCTCCGTTTTCGCGTCGCCGCGCGTCACAAACGGAACAAAGTGTTTGTGTTGTGAACGTGAGTGTTTCGAAACTTCTACGAGGAGGAGGCCCGGGGTGGCATCGGGCAACGGCAAAGCAACCATATGGTAAATAATTTATTTATTATAATAATAAAAAGCCGTTATATATTGATTTTTATTTATTATATATATATATAATGATCAAAGAAAAATGCGAGATAGAATATGACAAAATTATTTTATTAAATCATAAATAGTTTTCATAATGTTTCGAGATGATAACAATTAGCTGGACACACTGTGTCCTTGTTTGCACTGGATATTCAAGCAACGAAATTTGAAACGATAAGGTAATAATGTTATTCCGAGGAGTGTCTTACTGTCGCAGTACATGTATCGACATGTACATTTTTTCTGGAATTACACATTACTTAGCATTGATCTACATTCTACATTAATCCACAAGCATAAACTAATAATAACCCAGATAAAATTAAAACGTTTTGAAAAGTAAAAATAATGTTATGTCGTTTTTTTAAAATATATTTTATTAAATATTATAATTTATATGAAATCATTAATATTTAATTTTTAATTTGTTCAGATCTAATCGAATTTTATTTCTATTTTGTGTGTGTTCAAGTTTATATATAAGAAATTTTTATTAAAAATGTTTTTTTTTGTTGATTTTTAAAAATATTTTAAGCACGAAGTTTAAAAGAAGACACTTTTTTAAATTTATAATCAGGAATGCGTAACTTTTTGTTATATCTTAATTATAATATAAAAATATAATATAATTTTAATCACTTTTTTATTCACTTTTACCACTTTTACGTCGGGCCAGAAATTTTTCGAGCTGTCATACGAAAGTTTGCAATAACTTTTTATATATTAATCCTAGCGCTTCGAGCATTAATAGTTATTGGTAGAACTCGTCCGGTGCTACCCAAAATTGTTAAAAAAAATATAGAAACACTAAAAAAATTTTTATTTATTGTCGAAAAATTTCTATGTTCCAGGGAATAAATAATTTTTAACAGTTCTGATAATCAGGCTTGGAGAATTAATAGTTATTGATAGAACAAGTAAAAACGTGGAAACCGCATGTCTCTGTTTATTATAGTTTAAAAGATATCGATTTATTTCACTTTTACCACTTTTACGTCGGGCCAGAAATTTTTCCAGCTGTCATACGAAAGTTTGCAATAACTTTTTATATATTAATCCTAGCGCTTCGAGAATTAATAGTTATTGGTAGAACTCGTCCGGTGCTACCCAAAATTGTTAAAAAAAATATAGAAACACTAAAAAAATATTTATTTATTGTCGAAAAATTTCTATGTTCCGGGGAATAAATAATTTTTAACAGTTCTGATAATCAGGCTTGGAGAATTAATAATTATTGATAGAACAAGTAAAAACGTGGAAACCGCATGTCTCTGTTTATTATAGTTTAAAAGATATCGATTTATTTCACTTTTACCACTTTTCCGTCGGGCCAGAAATTTTTCGACCTGTCATACGAAAGTTTGCAATAACTTTTTATATATTAATCCTAGCGCTTCGAGAATTAATAGTTATTGGTAGAACTCATCCGGTGCTACCCAAAATTGTTAAAATAACTATAGAAACATTAAAAAAATTTTTATTTATTGTCGAAAAATTTCTATGTCCCGGGGAATAAATAATTTTTGACAGTTCTGATAATCAGGCTTGGAGAATTAATAGTTATTCATAGAACAAGTAAAATCGTGGAAACCGCATGTCTCTGTTTATTATAGTTTAAAAGATATGGATTTATTTCACTTTTACCACTTTTCCGTCGGGCCAGAAATTTTTCGACCTGTCATACGAAAGTTTGCAATAACTTTTTATATAACAATCTCAGCGCTTCGAGAATTAATAGTTATTGGTGGAACTCGTCCGGTGCTACCCAAAATTGTTAAAATAACTATAGAAACATTAAAAAAATTTTTATTTATTGTCGAAAAATTTCTATGTCCCGGGGAATAAATAATTTTTAGCAGTTCTGATAATCAGGCTTGGAGAATTAATAATTATTAATAGAACAAGTAAAAACGTGGAAACCGCATGTCTCTATTTATTATAGTTTAAAAGATATCGATTTATTTCACTTTTATCACTTTTCCGTCGGGCCAGAAATTTTTCGACCTGTCATACGAAAGTTTGCAATAACTTTTTATATAACAATCTCAGCGCTTCGAGCATTAATAGTTATTGGTAGAACTCGTCCGGTGCTACCCAAAATTGTTAAAAAAAATATAGAAACACTAAAAAAATTTTTATTTATTGTCGAAAAATTTCTATGTTCCAGGGAATAAATAATTTTTAACAGTTCTGATAATCAGGCTTGGAGAATTAATAGTTATTGATAGAACAAGTAAAAACGTGGAAACCGCATGTCTCTGTTTATTATAGTTTAAAAGATATCGATTTATTTCACTTTTACCACTTTTACGTCGGGCCAGAAATTTTTCCAGCTGTCATACGAAAGTTTGCAATAACTTTTTATATATTAATCCTAGCGCTTCGAGAATTAATAGTTATTGGTAGAACTCGTCCGGTGCTACCCAAAATTGTTAAAAAAAATATAGAAACACTAAAAAAATATTTATTTATTGTCGAAAAATTTCTATGTTCCGGGGAATAAATAATTTTTAACAGTTCTGATAATCAGGCTTGGAGAATTAATAATTATTGATAGAACAAGTAAAAACGTGGAAACCGCATGTCTCTGTTTATTATAGTTTAAAAGATATCGATTTATTTCACTTTTACCACTTTTCCGTCGGGCCAGAAATTTTTCGACCTGTCATACGAAAGTTTGCAATAACTTTTTATATATTAATCCTAGCGCTTCGAGAATTAATAGTTATTGGTAGAACTCATCCGGTGCTACCCAAAATTGTTAAAATAACTATAGAAACATTAAAAAAATTTTTATTTATTGTCGAAAAATTTCTATGTCCCGGGGAATAAATAATTTTTGACAGTTCTGATAATCAGGCTTGGAGAATTAATAGTTATTCATAGAACAAGTAAAATCGTGGAAACCGCATGTCTCTGTTTATTATAGTTTAAAAGATATGGATTTATTTCACTTTTACCACTTTTCCGTCGGGCCAGAAATTTTTCGACCTGTCATACGAAAGTTTGCAATAACTTTTTATATAACAATCTCAGCGCTTCGAGAATTAATAGTTATTGGTGGAACTCGTCCGGTGCTACCCAAAATTGTTAAAATAACTATAGAAACATTAAAAAAATTTTTATTTATTGTCGAAAAATTTCTATGTCCCGGGGAATAAATAATTTTTAGCAGTTCTGATAATCAGGCTTGGAGAATTAATAATTATTAATAGAACAAGTAAAAACGTGGAAACCGCATGTCTCTATTTATTATAGTTTAAAAGATATCGATTTATTTCACTTTTATCACTTTTCCGTCGGGCCAGAAATTTTTCGACCTGTCATACGAAAGTTTGCAATAACTTTTTATATAACAATCTCAGCGCTTCGAGCATTAATAGTTATTGGTAGAACTCGTCCGGTGCTACCCAAAATTGTTAAAAAAAATATAGAAACACTAAAAAAATTTTTATTTATTGTCGAAAAATTTCTATGTTCCAGGGAATAAATAATTTTTAACAGTTCTGATAATCAGGCTTGGAGAATTAATAGTTATTGATAGAACAAGTAAAAACGTGGAAACCGCATGTCTCTGTTTATTATAGTTTAAAAGATATCGATTTATTTCACTTTTACCACTTTTACGTCGGGCCAGAAATTTTTCCAGCTGTCATACGAAAGTTTGCAATAACTTTTTATATATTAATCCTAGCGCTTCGAGAATTAATAGTTATTGGTAGAACTCGTCCGGTGCTACCCAAAATTGTTAAAAAAAATATAGAAACACTAAAAAAATATTTATTTATTGTCGAAAAATTTCTATGTTCCGGGGAATAAATAATTTTTAACAGTTCTGATAATCAGGCTTGGAGAATTAATAATTATTGATAGAACAAGTAAAAACGTGGAAACCGCATGTCTCTGTTTATTATAGTTTAAAAGATATCGATTTATTTCACTTTTACCACTTTTCCGTCGGGCCAGAAATTTTTCGACCTGTCATACGAAAGTTTGCAATAACTTTTTATATATTAATCCTAGCGCTTCGAGAATTAATAGTTATTGGTAGAACTCATCCGGTGCTACCCAAAATTGTTAAAATAACTATAGAAACATTAAAAAAATTTTTATTTATTGTCGAAAAATTTCTATGTCCCGGGGAATAAATAATTTTTGACAGTTCTGATAATCAGGCTTGGAGAATTAATAGTTATTCATAGAACAAGTAAAATCGTGGAAACCGCATGTCTCTGTTTATTATAGTTTAAAAGATATGGATTTATTTCACTTTTACCACTTTTCCGTCGGGCCAGAAATTTTTCGACCTGTCATACGAAAGTTTGCAATAACTTTTTATATAACAATCTCAGCGCTTCGAGAATTAATAGTTATTGGTGGAACTCGTCCGGTGCTACCCAAAATTGTTAAAATAACTATAGAAACATTAAAAAAATTTTTATTTATTGTCGAAAAATTTCTATGTCCCGGGGAATAAATAATTTTTAGCAGTTCTGATAATCAGGCTTGGAGAATTAATAATTATTAATAGAACAAGTAAAAACGTGGAAACCGCATGTCTCTATTTATTATAGTTTAAAAGATATCGATTTATTTCACTTTTATCACTTTTCCGTCGGGCCAGAAATTTTTCGACCTGTCATACGAAAGTTTGCAATAACTTTTTATATAACAATCTCAGCGCTTCGAGCATTAATAGTTATTGGTAGAACTCGTCCGGTGCTACCCAAAATTGTTAAAAAAAATATAGAAACACTAAAAAAATTTTTATTTATTGTCGAAAAATTTCTGTCCCGGGGAATAAATAATTTTTAGCAGTTCTGATAATCAGGCTTGGAGAATTAATAGTTATTGATAGAACAAGTAAAAACGTGGAAACCGCATGTCTCTGTTTATTATAGTTTAAAAGATATCGATTTATTTCACTTTTACCACTTTTACGTCGGGCCAGAAATTTTTCCAGCTGTCATACGAAAGTTTGCAATAACTTTTTATATATTAATCCTAGCGCTTCGAGAATTAATAGTTATTGGTAGAACTCGTCCGGTGCTACCCAAAATTGTTAAAAAAAATATAGAAACACTAAAAAAATATTTATTTATTGTCGAAAAATTTCTATGTTCCGGGGAATAAATAATTTTTAACAGTTCTGATAATCAGGCTTGGAGAATTAATAATTATTGATAGAACAAGTAAAAACGTGGAAACCGCATGTCTCTGTTTATTATAGTTTAAAAGATATCGATTTATTTCACTTTTATCACTTTTCCGTCGGGCCAGAAATTTTTCGACCTGTCATACGAAAGTTTGCAATAACTTTTTATATAACAATCTCAGCGCTTCGAGCATTAATAGTTATTGGTAGAACTCGTCCGGTGCTACCCAAAATTGTTAAAAAAAATATAGAAACACTAAAAAAATTTTTATTTATTGTCGAAAAATTTCTGTCCCGGGGAATAAATAATTTTTAGCAGTTCTGATAATCAGGCTTGGAGAATTAATAGCTATTAATAGAACAAGTAATATCGTGGAAACCGCATGTCTCTGTTTATTATAGTTTAAAAGATATCGATTTATTTCACTTTTACCACTTTTACGTCGGGCCAGAAATTTTTCCAGCTGTCATACGAAAGTTTGCAATAACTTTTTATATATTAATCCTAGCGCTTCGAGAATTAATAGTTATTGGTAGAACTCGTCCGGTGCTACCCAAAATTGTTAAAAAAAATATAGAAACACTAAAAAAATATTTATTTATTGTCGAAAAATTTCTATGTTCCGGGGAATAAATAATTTTTAACAGTTCTGATAATCAGGCTTGGAGAATTAATAATTATTGATAGAACAAGTAAAAACGTGGAAACCGCATGTCTCTGTTTATTATAGTTTAAAAGATATCGATTTATTTCACTTTTACCACTTTTCCGTCGGGCCAGAAATTTTTCGACCTGTCATACGAAAGTTTGCAATAACTTTTTATATATTAATCCTAGCGCTTCGAGAATTAATAGTTATTGGTAGAACTCATCCGGTGCTACCCAAAATTGTTAAAATAACTATAGAAACATTAAAAAAATTTTTATTTATTGTCGAAAAATTTCTATGTCCCGGGGAATAAATAATTTTTGACAGTTCTGATAATCAGGCTTGGAGAATTAATAGTTATTCATAGAACAAGTAAAATCGTGGAAACCGCATGTCTCTGTTTATTATAGTTTAAAAGATATGGATTTATTTCACTTTTACCACTTTTCCGTCGGGCCAGAAATTTTTCGACCTGTCATACGAAAGTTTGCAATAACTTTTTATATAACAATCTCAGCGCTTCGAGAATTAATAGTTATTGGTGGAACTCGTCCGGTGCTACCCAAAATTGTTAAAATAACTATAGAAACATTAAAAAAATTTTTATTTATTGTCGAAAAATTTCTATGTCCCGGGGAATAAATAATTTTTAGCAGTTCTGATAATCAGGCTTGGAGAATTAATAATTATTAATAGAACAAGTAAAAACGTGGAAACCGCATGTCTCTATTTATTATAGTTTAAAAGATATCGATTTATTTCACTTTTATCACTTTTCCGTCGGGCCAGAAATTTTTCGACCTGTCATACGAAAGTTTGCAATAACTTTTTATATAACAATCTCAGCGCTTCGAGCATTAATAGTTATTGGTAGAACTCGTCCGGTGCTACCCAAAATTGTTAAAAAAAATATAGAAACACTAAAAAAATTTTTATTTATTGTCGAAAAATTTCTGTCCCGGGGAATAAATAATTTTTAGCAGTTCTGATAATCAGGCTTGGAGAATTAATAGTTATTGATAGAACAAGTAAAAACGTGGAAACCGCATGTCTCTGTTTATTATAGTTTAAAAGATATCGATTTATTTCACTTTTACCACTTTTACGTCGGGCCAGAAATTTTTCCAGCTGTCATACGAAAGTTTGCAATAACTTTTTATATATTAATCCTAGCGCTTCGAGAATTAATAGTTATTGGTAGAACTCGTCCGGTGCTACCCAAAATTGTTAAAAAAAATATAGAAACACTAAAAAAATATTTATTTATTGTCGAAAAATTTCTATGTTCCGGGGAATAAATAATTTTTAACAGTTCTGATAATCAGGCTTGGAGAATTAATAATTATTGATAGAACAAGTAAAAACGTGGAAACCGCATGTCTCTGTTTATTATAGTTTAAAAGATATCGATTTATTTCACTTTTATCACTTTTCCGTCGGGCCAGAAATTTTTCGACCTGTCATACGAAAGTTTGCAATAACTTTTTATATAACAATCTCAGCGCTTCGAGCATTAATAGTTATTGGTAGAACTCGTCCGGTGCTACCCAAAATTGTTAAAAAAAATATAGAAACACTAAAAAAATTTTTATTTATTGTCGAAAAATTTCTGTCCCGGGGAATAAATAATTTTTAGCAGTTCTGATAATCAGGCTTGGAGAATTAATAGCTATTAATAGAACAAGTAATATCGTGGAAACCGCATGTCTCTGTTTATTATAGTTTAAAAGATATCGATTTATTTCACTTTTACCACTTTTACGTCGGGCCAGAAATTTTTCCAGCTGTCATACGAAAGTTTGCAATAACTTTTTATATATTAATCCTAGCGCTTCGAGAATTAATAGTTATTGGTAGAACTCGTCCGGTGCTACCCAAAATTGTTAAAAAAAATATAGAAACACTAAAAAAATATTTATTTATTGTCGAAAAATTTCTATGTTCCGGGGAATAAATAATTTTTAACAGTTCTGATAATCAGGCTTGGAGAATTAATAATTATTGATAGAACAAGTAAAAACGTGGAAACCGCATGTCTCTGTTTATTATAGTTTAAAAGATATCGATTTATTTCACTTTTACCACTTTTCCGTCGGGCCAGAAATTTTTCGACCTGTCATACGAAAGTTTGCAATAACTTTTTATATATTAATCCTAGCGCTTCGAGAATTAATAGTTATTGGTAGAACTCATCCGGTGCTACCCAAAATTGTTAAAATAACTATAGAAACATTAAAAAAATTTTTATTTATTGTCGAAAAATTTCTATGTCCCGGGGAATAAATAATTTTTGACAGTTCTGATAATCAGGCTTGGAGAATTAATAGTTATTCATAGAACAAGTAAAATCGTGGAAACCGCATGTCTCTGTTTATTATAGTTTAAAAGATATCGATTTATTTCACTTTTACCACTTTTACGTCGGGCCAGAAATTTTTCCAGCTGTCATACGAAAGTTTGCAATAACTTTTTATATATTAATCCTAGCGCTTCGAGAATTAATAGTTATTGGTAGAACTCGTCCGGTGCTACCCAAAATTGTTAAAAAAAATATAGAAACACTAAAAAAATATTTATTTATTGTCGAAAAATTTCTATGTTCCGGGGAATAAATAATTTTTAACAGTTCTGATAATCAGTCTTGGAGAATTAATAATTATTGATAGAACAAGTAAAAACGTGGAAACCGCATGTCTCTGTTTATTATAGTTTAAAAGATATCGATTTATTTCACTTTTACCACTTTTCCGTCGGGCCAGAAATTTTTCGACCTGTCATACGAAAGTTTGCAATAACTTTTTATATATTAATCCTAGCGCTTCGAGAATTAATAGTTATTGGTAGAACTCGTCCGGTGCTATCCAAAATTGTTAAAATAACTATAGAAACATTAAAAAAATTTTTATTTATTGTCGAAAAATTTCTATGTCCCGGGGAATAAATAATTTTTGACAGTTCTGATAATCAGGCTTGGAGAATTAATAGTTATTCATAGAACAAGTAAAATCGTGGAAACCGCATGTCTCTATTTATTATAGTTTAAAAGATATCGATTTATTTCACTTTTACCACTTTTCCGTCGGGCCAGAAATTTTTCGACCTGTCATACGAAAGTTTGCAATAACTTTTTATATAACAATCTCAGCGCTTCGAGAATTAATAGTTATTGGTGGAACTCGTCCGGTGCTACCCAAAATTGTTAAAATAACTATAGAAACATTAAAAAAATTTGTATTTATTGTCGAAAAATTTCTATGTCCCGGGGAATAAATAATTTTTAGCAGTTCTGATAATCAGGCTTGGAGAATTAATAATTATTAATAGAACAAATAAAAACGTGGAAACCGCATGTCTCTATTTATTATAGTTTAAAAGATATCGATTTATTTCACTTTTATCACTTTTCCGTCGGGCCAGAAATTTTTCGACCTGTCATACGAAAGTTTGCAATAACTTTTTATATAACAATCTCAGCGCTTCGAGCATTAATAGTTATTGGTAGAACTCGTCCGGTGCTACCCAAAATTGTTAAAAAAAATATAGAAACACTAAAAAAATTTTTATTTATTGTCGAAAAATTTCTGTCCCGGGGAATAAATAATTTTTAGCAGTTCTGATAATCAGGCTTGGAGAATTAATAATTATTGATAGAACAAGTAAAAACGTGGAAACCGCATGTCTCTGTTTATTATAGTTTAAAAGATATCGATTTATTTCACTTTTACCACTTTTCCGTCGGGCCAGAAATTTTTCGACCTGTCATACGAAAGTTTGCAATAACTTTTTATATATTAATCCTAGCGCTTCGAGAATTAATAGTTATTGGTAGAACTCATCCGGTGCTACCCAAAATTGTTAAAATAACTATAGAAACATTAAAAAAATTTTTATTTATTGTCGAAAAATTTCTATGTCCCGGGGAATAAATAATTTTTGACAGTTCTGATAATCAGGCTTGGAGAATTAATAGTTATTCATAGAACAAGTAAAATCGTGGAAACCGCATGTCTCTGTTTATTATAGTTTAAAAGATATGGATTTATTTCACTTTTACCACTTTTCCGTCGGGCCAGAAATTTTTCGACCTGTCATACGAAAGTTTGCAATAACTTTTTATATAACAATCTCAGCGCTTCGAGAATTAATAGTTATTGGTGGAACTCGTCCGGTGCTACCCAAAATTGTTAAAATAACTATAGAAACATTAAAAAAATTTTTATTTATTGTCGAAAAATTTCTATGTCCCGGGGAATAAATAATTTTTAGCAGTTCTGATAATCAGGCTTGGAGAATTAATAATTATTAATAGAACAAGTAAAAACGTGGAAACCGCATGTCTCTATTTATTATAGTTTAAAAGATATCGATTTATTTCACTTTTATCACTTTTCCGTCGGGCCAGAAATTTTTCGACCTGTCATACGAAAGTTTGCAATAACTTTTTATATAACAATCTCAGCGCTTCGAGCATTAATAGTTATTGGTAGAACTCGTCCGGTGCTACCCAAAATTGTTAAAAAAAATATAGAAACACTAAAAAAATTTTTATTTATTGTCGAAAAATTTCTATGTTCCAGGGAATAAATAATTTTTAACAGTTCTGATAATCAGGCTTGGAGAATTAATAGTTATTGATAGAACAAGTAAAAACGTGGAAACCGCATGTCTCTGTTTATTATAGTTTAAAAGATATCGATTTATTTCACTTTTACCACTTTTACGTCGGGCCAGAAATTTTTCCAGCTGTCATACGAAAGTTTGCAATAACTTTTTATATATTAATCCTAGCGCTTCGAGAATTAATAGTTATTGGTAGAACTCGTCCGGTGCTACCCAAAATTGTTAAAAAAAATATAGAAACACTAAAAAAATATTTATTTATTGTCGAAAAATTTCTATGTTCCGGGGAATAAATAATTTTTAACAGTTCTGATAATCAGGCTTGGAGAATTAATAATTATTGATAGAACAAGTAAAAACGTGGAAACCGCATGTCTCTGTTTATTATAGTTTAAAAGATATCGATTTATTTCACTTTTACCACTTTTCCGTCGGGCCAGAAATTTTTCGACCTGTCATACGAAAGTTTGCAATAACTTTTTATATATTAATCCTAGCGCTTCGAGAATTAATAGTTATTGGTAGAACTCATCCGGTGCTACCCAAAATTGTTAAAATAACTATAGAAACATTAAAAAAATTTTTATTTATTGTCGAAAAATTTCTATGTCCCGGGGAATAAATAATTTTTGACAGTTCTGATAATCAGGCTTGGAGAATTAATAGTTATTCATAGAACAAGTAAAATCGTGGAAACCGCATGTCTCTGTTTATTATAGTTTAAAAGATATGGATTTATTTCACTTTTACCACTTTTCCGTCGGGCCAGAAATTTTTCGACCTGTCATACGAAAGTTTGCAATAACTTTTTATATAACAATCTCAGCGCTTCGAGAATTAATAGTTATTGGTGGAACTCGTCCGGTGCTACCCAAAATTGTTAAAATAACTATAGAAACATTAAAAAAATTTTTATTTATTGTCGAAAAATTTCTATGTCCCGGGGAATAAATAATTTTTAGCAGTTCTGATAATCAGGCTTGGAGAATTAATAATTATTAATAGAACAAGTAAAAACGTGGAAACCGCATGTCTCTATTTATTATAGTTTAAAAGATATCGATTTATTTCACTTTTATCACTTTTCCGTCGGGCCAGAAATTTTTCGACCTGTCATACGAAAGTTTGCAATAACTTTTTATATAACAATCTCAGCGCTTCGAGCATTAATAGTTATTGGTAGAACTCGTCCGGTGCTACCCAAAATTGTTAAAAAAAATATAGAAACACTAAAAAAATTTTTATTTATTGTCGAAAAATTTCTGTCCCGGGGAATAAATAATTTTTAGCAGTTCTGATAATCAGGCTTGGAGAATTAATAGTTATTGATAGAACAAGTAAAAACGTGGAAACCGCATGTCTCTGTTTATTATAGTTTAAAAGATATCGATTTATTTCACTTTTACCACTTTTACGTCGGGCCAGAAATTTTTCCAGCTGTCATACGAAAGTTTGCAATAACTTTTTATATATTAATCCTAGCGCTTCGAGAATTAATAGTTATTGGTAGAACTCGTCCGGTGCTACCCAAAATTGTTAAAAAAAATATAGAAACACTAAAAAAATATTTATTTATTGTCGAAAAATTTCTATGTTCCGGGGAATAAATAATTTTTAACAGTTCTGATAATCAGGCTTGGAGAATTAATAATTATTGATAGAACAAGTAAAAACGTGGAAACCGCATGTCTCTGTTTATTATAGTTTAAAAGATATCGATTTATTTCACTTTTATCACTTTTCCGTCGGGCCAGAAATTTTTCGACCTGTCATACGAAAGTTTGCAATAACTTTTTATATAACAATCTCAGCGCTTCGAGCATTAATAGTTATTGGTAGAACTCGTCCGGTGCTACCCAAAATTGTTAAAAAAAATATAGAAACACTAAAAAAATTTTTATTTATTGTCGAAAAATTTCTGTCCCGGGGAATAAATAATTTTTAGCAGTTCTGATAATCAGGCTTGGAGAATTAATAGCTATTAATAGAACAAGTAATATCGTGGAAACCGCATGTCTCTGTTTATTATAGTTTAAAAGATATCGATTTATTTCACTTTTACCACTTTTACGTCGGGCCAGAAATTTTTCCAGCTGTCATACGAAAGTTTGCAATAACTTTTTATATATTAATCCTAGCGCTTCGAGAATTAATAGTTATTGGTAGAACTCGTCCGGTGCTACCCAAAATTGTTAAAAAAAATATAGAAACACTAAAAAAATATTTATTTATTGTCGAAAAATTTCTATGTTCCGGGGAATAAATAATTTTTAACAGTTCTGATAATCAGGCTTGGAGAATTAATAATTATTGATAGAACAAGTAAAAACGTGGAAACCGCATGTCTCTGTTTATTATAGTTTAAAAGATATCGATTTATTTCACTTTTACCACTTTTCCGTCGGGCCAGAAATTTTTCGACCTGTCATACGAAAGTTTGCAATAACTTTTTATATATTAATCCTAGCGCTTCGAGAATTAATAGTTATTGGTAGAACTCATCCGGTGCTACCCAAAATTGTTAAAATAACTATAGAAACATTAAAAAAATTTTTATTTATTGTCGAAAAATTTCTATGTCCCGGGGAATAAATAATTTTTGACAGTTCTGATAATCAGGCTTGGAGAATTAATAGTTATTCATAGAACAAGTAAAATCGTGGAAACCGCATGTCTCTGTTTATTATAGTTTAAAAGATATGGATTTATTTCACTTTTACCACTTTTCCGTCGGGCCAGAAATTTTTCGACCTGTCATACGAAAGTTTGCAATAACTTTTTATATAACAATCTCAGCGCTTCGAGAATTAATAGTTATTGGTGGAACTCGTCCGGTGCTACCCAAAATTGTTAAAATAACTATAGAAACATTAAAAAAATTTTTATTTATTGTCGAAAAATTTCTATGTCCCGGGGAATAAATAATTTTTAGCAGTTCTGATAATCAGGCTTGGAGAATTAATAATTATTAATAGAACAAGTAAAAACGTGGAAACCGCATGTCTCTATTTATTATAGTTTAAAAGATATCGATTTATTTCACTTTTATCACTTTTCCGTCGGGCCAGAAATTTTTCGACCTGTCATACGAAAGTTTGCAATAACTTTTTATATAACAATCTCAGCGCTTCGAGCATTAATAGTTATTGGTAGAACTCGTCCGGTGCTACCCAAAATTGTTAAAAAAAATATAGAAACACTAAAAAAATTTTTATTTATTGTCGAAAAATTTCTGTCCCGGGGAATAAATAATTTTTAGCAGTTCTGATAATCAGGCTTGGAGAATTAATAGTTATTGATAGAACAAGTAAAAACGTGGAAACCGCATGTCTCTGTTTATTATAGTTTAAAAGATATCGATTTATTTCACTTTTACCACTTTTACGTCGGGCCAGAAATTTTTCCAGCTGTCATACGAAAGTTTGCAATAACTTTTTATATATTAATCCTAGCGCTTCGAGAATTAATAGTTATTGGTAGAACTCGTCCGGTGCTACCCAAAATTGTTAAAAAAAATATAGAAACACTAAAAAAATATTTATTTATTGTCGAAAAATTTCTATGTTCCGGGGAATAAATAATTTTTAACAGTTCTGATAATCAGGCTTGGAGAATTAATAATTATTGATAGAACAAGTAAAAACGTGGAAACCGCATGTCTCTGTTTATTATAGTTTAAAAGATATCGATTTATTTCACTTTTATCACTTTTCCGTCGGGCCAGAAATTTTTCGACCTGTCATACGAAAGTTTGCAATAACTTTTTATATAACAATCTCAGCGCTTCGAGCATTAATAGTTATTGGTAGAACTCGTCCGGTGCTACCCAAAATTGTTAAAAAAAATATAGAAACACTAAAAAAATTTTTATTTATTGTCGAAAAATTTCTGTCCCGGGGAATAAATAATTTTTAGCAGTTCTGATAATCAGGCTTGGAGAATTAATAGCTATTAATAGAACAAGTAATATCGTGGAAACCGCATGTCTCTGTTTATTATAGTTTAAAAGATATCGATTTATTTCACTTTTACCACTTTTACGTCGGGCCAGAAATTTTTCCAGCTGTCATACGAAAGTTTGCAATAACTTTTTATATATTAATCCTAGCGCTTCGAGAATTAATAGTTATTGGTAGAACTCGTCCGGTGCTACCCAAAATTGTTAAAAAAAATATAGAAACACTAAAAAAATATTTATTTATTGTCGAAAAATTTCTATGTTCCGGGGAATAAATAATTTTTAACAGTTCTGATAATCAGGCTTGGAGAATTAATAATTATTGATAGAACAAGTAAAAACGTGGAAACCGCATGTCTCTGTTTATTATAGTTTAAAAGATATCGATTTATTTCACTTTTACCACTTTTCCGTCGGGCCAGAAATTTTTCGACCTGTCATACGAAAGTTTGCAATAACTTTTTATATAACAATCTCAGCGCTTCGAGCATTAATAGTTATTGGTAGAACTCGTCCGGTGCTACCCAAAATTGTTAAAAAAAATATAGAAACACTAAAAAAATTTTTATTTATTGTCGAAAAATTTCTGTCCCGGGGAATAAATAATTTTTAGCAGTTCTGATAATCAGGCTTGGAGAATTAATAGCTATTAATAGAACAAGTAATATCGTGGAAACCGCATGTCTCTGTTTATTATAGTTTAAAAGATATCGATTTATTTCACTTTTACCACTTTTCCGTCGGGCCAGAAATTTTTCGACCTGTCATACGAAAGTTTGCAATAACTTTTTATATATTAATCCTAGCGCTTCGAGAATTAATAGTTATTGGTAGAACTCATCCGGTGCTACCCAAAATTGTTAAAATAACTATAGAAACATTAAAAAAATTTTTATTTATTGTCGAAAAATTTCTATGTCCCGGGGAATAAATAATTTTTGACAGTTCTGATAATCAGGCTTGGAGAATTAATAGTTATTCATAGAACAAGTAAAATCGTGGAAACCGCATGTCTCTGTTTATTATAGTTTAAAAGATATCGATTTATTTCACTTTTACCACTTTTACGTCGGGCCAGAAATTTTTCCAGCTGTCATACGAAAGTTTGCAATAACTTTTTATATATTAATCCTAGCGCTTCGAGAATTAATAGTTATTGGTAGAACTCGTCCGGTGCTACCCAAAATTGTTAAAAAAAATATAGAAACACTAAAAAAATATTTATTTATTGTCGAAAAATTTCTATGTTCCGGGGAATAAATAATTTTTAACAGTTCTGATAATCAGTCTTGGAGAATTAATAATTATTGATAGAACAAGTAAAAACGTGGAAACCGCATGTCTCTGTTTATTATAGTTTAAAAGATATCGATTTATTTCACTTTTACCACTTTTCCGTCGGGCCAGAAATTTTTCGACCTGTCATACGAAAGTTTGCAATAACTTTTTATATATTAATCCTAGCGCTTCGAGAATTAATAGTTATTGGTAGAACTCGTCCGGTGCTATCCAAAATTGTTAAAATAACTATAGAAACATTAAAAAAATTTTTATTTATTGTCGAAAAATTTCTATGTCCCGGGGAATAAATAATTTTTGACAGTTCTGATAATCAGGCTTGGAGAATTAATAGTTATTCATAGAACAAGTAAAATCGTGGAAACCGCATGTCTCTATTTATTATAGTTTAAAAGATATCGATTTATTTCACTTTTACCACTTTTCCGTCGGGCCAGAAATTTTTCGACCTGTCATACGAAAGTTTGCAATAACTTTTTATATAACAATCTCAGCGCTTCGAGAATTAATAGTTATTGGTGGAACTCGTCCGGTGCTACCCAAAATTGTTAAAATAACTATAGAAACATTAAAAAAATTTGTATTTATTGTCGAAAAATTTCTATGTCCCGGGGAATAAATAATTTTTAGCAGTTCTGATAATCAGGCTTGGAGAATTAATAATTATTAATAGAACAAATAAAAACGTGGAAACCGCATGTCTCTATTTATTATAGTTTAAAAGATATCGATTTATTTCACTTTTATCACTTTTCCGTCGGGCCAGAAATTTTTCGACCTGTCATACGAAAGTTTGCAATAACTTTTTATATAACAATCTCAGCGCTTCGAGCATTAATAGTTATTGGTAGAACTCGTCCGGTGCTACCCAAAATTGTTAAAAAAAATATAGAAACACTAAAAAAATTTTTATTTATTGTCGAAAAATTTCTGTCCCGGGGAATAAATAATTTTTAGCAGTTCTGATAATCAGGCTTGGAGAATTAATAGCTATTAATAGAACAAGTAATATCGTGGAAACCGCATGTCTCTGTTTATTATAGTTTAAAAGATATCGATTTATTTCACTTTTACCACTTTTACGTCGGGCCAGAAATTTTTCCAGCTGTCATACGAAAGTTTGCAATAACTTTTTATATATTAATCCTAGCGCTTCGAGAATTAATAGTTATTGGTAGAACTCGTCCGGTGCTATCCAAAATTGTTAAAATAACTATAGAAACATTAAAAAAATTTTTATTTATTGTCGAAAAATTTCTATGTCCCGGGGAATAAATAATTTTTAACAGTTCTGATAATCAGGCTTGGAGAATTAATAGTTATTCATAGAACAAGTAAAATCGTGGAAACCGCATGTCTCTGTTTATTATAGTTTAAAAGATATCGATTTATTTCACTTTTACCACTTTTCCGTCGGGCCAGAAATTTTTCGACCTGTCATACGAAAGTTTGCAATAACTTTTTATATAACAATCTCAGCGCTTCGAGAATTAATAGTTATTGGTGGAACTCGTCCGGTGCTACCCAAAATTGTTAAAATAACTATAGAAACATTAAAAAAATTTGTATTTATTGTCGAAAAATTTCTATGTCCCGGGGAATAAATAATTTTTAGCAGTTCTGATAATCAGGCTTGGAGAATTAATAATTATTAATAGAACAAGTAAAAACGTGGAAACCGCATGTCTCTATTTATTATAGTTTAAAAGATATCGATTTATTTCACTTTTATCACTTTTCCGTCGGGCCAGAAATTTTTCGACCTGTCATACGAAAGTTTGCAATAACTTTTTATATAACAATCTCAGCGCTTCGAGCATTAATAGTTATTGGTAGAACTCGTCCGGTGCTACCCAAAATTGTTAAAAAAAATATAGAAACACTAAAAAAATTTTTATTTATTGTCGAAAAATTTCTGTCCCGGGGAATAAATAATTTTTAGCAGTTCTGATAATCAGGCTTGGAGAATTAATAGCTATTAATAGAACAAGTAATATCGTGGAAACCGCATGTCTCTGTTTATTATAGTTTAAAAGATATCGATTTATTTCACTTTTACCACTTTTACGTCGGGCCAGAAATTTTTCCAGCTGTCATACGAAAGTTTGCAATAACTTTTTATATATTAATCCTAGCGCTTCGAGAATTAATAGTTATTGGTAGAACTCGTCCGGTGCTATCCAAAATTGTTAAAATAACTATAGAAACATTAAAAAAATTTTTATTTATTGTCGAAAAATTTCTATGTCCCGGGGAATAAATAATTTTTGACAGTTCTGATAATCAGCCTTGGAGAATTAATAGTTATTCATAGAACAAGTAAAATCGTGGAAACCGCATGTCTCTGTTTATTATAGTTTAAAAGATATCGATTTATTTCACTTTTACCACTTTTCCGTCGGGCCAGAAATTTTTCGACCTGTCATACGAAAGTTTGCAATAACTTTTTATATAACAATCTCAGCGCTTCGAGCATTAATAGTTATTGGTAGAACTCGTCCGGTGCTACCCAAAATTGTTAAAAAAAATATAGAAACACTAAAAAAATTTTTATTTATTGTCGAAAAATTTCTGTCCCGGGGAATAAATAATTTTTAGCAGTTCTGATAATCAGGCTTGGAGAATTAATAGCTATTAATAGAACAAGTAATATCGTGGAAACCGCATGTCTCTGTTTATTATAGTTTAAAAGATATCGATTTATTTCACTTTTACCACTTTTACGTCGGGCCAGAAATTTTTCCAGCTGTCATACGAAAGTTTGCAATAACTTTTTATATATTAATCCTAGCGCTTCGAGAATTAATAGTTATTGGTAGAACTCGTCCGGTGCTATCCAAAATTGTTAAAATAACTATAGAAACATTAAAAAAATTTTTATTTATTGTCGAAAAATTTCTATGTCCCGGGGAATAAATAATTTTTGACAGTTCTGATAATCAGCCTTGGAGAATTAATAGTTATTCATAGAACAAGTAAAATCGTGGAAACCGCATGTCTCTGTTTATTATAGTTTAAAAGATATCGATTTATTTCACTTTTACCACTTTTCCGTCGGGCCAGAAATTTTTCGACCTGTCATACGAAAGTTTGCAATAACTTTTTATATAACAATCTCAGCGCTTCGAGAATTAATAGTTATTGGTGGAACTCGTCCGGTGGTACCCAAAATTGTTAAAATAACTATAGAAACATTAAAAAAATTTTTATTTATTGTCGAAAAATTTCTATGTCCCGGGGAATAAATAATTTTTAGCAGTTCTGATAATCAGGCTTGGAGAATTAATAATTATTAATAGAACAAATAAAAACGTGGAAACCGCATGTCTCTATTTATTATAGTTTAAAAGATATCGATTTATTTCACTTTTATCACTTTTCCGTCGGGCCAGAAATTTTTCGACCTGTCATACGAAAGTTTGCAATAACTTTTTATATAACAATCTCAGCGCTTCGAGCATTAATAGTTATTGGTAGAACTCGTCCGGTGCTACCCAAAATTGTTAAAAAAAATATAGAAACACTAAAAAAATTTTTATTTATTGTCGAAAAATTTCTGTCCCGGGGAATAAATAATTTTTAGCAGTTCTGATAATCAGGCTTGGAGAATTAATAGCTATTAATAGAACAAGTAATATCGTGGAAACCGCATGTCTCTGTTTATTATAGTTTAAAAGATATCGATTTATTTCACTTTTACCACTTTTCCGTCGGGCCAGAAATTTTTCGAGCTGTCATACGAAAGTTTGCAATAACTTTTTATATAACAATCTCAGCGCTTCGAGCATTAATAGTTATTGGTAAAAGTCGTCCGGTGCTACCCAAAATTGTTAAAATAACTATAGAAACGTTAAAAAAATTTTTATTTATTGTCGAAAAATATCTATGTCCCGGGGAATAAATAATTTTTAACAGTTCAGATAATTAGGCTTGGAGCATTAATTGTTATTGATAGAACAAGTAAAAACGTGGAAACCGCATGTCTCTGTTTATTATAGTTTAAAAGATATCGATTTATTTCACTTTTACCACTTTTACGTCGGGCCAGAAATTTAAAGTCGACCTGACATACGAAAATTTCGTAAAAGTGAAATAAATCGATATCTTTTAAACTATAATAAGTAGAGACATGCGGTTTCCACGTTTTTACTTGTTTTATCAATAACTATTAATGCTCCAAGCCTAATTATCAGAACTGTTAAAAAATTTTTATTCATCGGGATAGAAATTTTTTGACGATGAATAAAAATTTTTTTAATGTTTCGATAGTTTTGTTGACAATTTTGGGTAGCAGCTCACGAGTTCTACTAATAGTTATTAATGCTCGACGCGCTAAGATTAATATATAAAAAGTTATCGCAAATTTTCGTATGACAGGTCGACTTTAAATTTCTGGCCCGACGTAAAAGTGGAAAAAGTGAAATAAATCGATATCTCGGAAAATATAATAAATAGAGCCATGCGGTTTTTTCTAGTTTTATCAATAACTATTAATGCTAATGATGAATATTTGGCTCTCTTTAAAATAATTAATATCGATACTTTGTAGCGAACGCTATACAACGCAGATCAGTATTACGTATATTAAATAAGAGAATTTGTACGCTCATATGTTTATGATATAAAAATAATTTTTAAATAGTGTATTATCAAAATATACAAGCCATGAATTTTTGGCTCCTTTTAAAATATTTAATATCCTTTTAAACTGTCGATACTTTGTAGTTACAAGAGATTGATATTTAATATTTTAAAAATAGCCTAAAATTTATCGCTTGTATATATTGATAGTATATTGATTGCAGATTATTCTTATATCATAAACATAGCGTACAAATTTTTTCATATAATAAATATAAATTCCGCGGCTACAAATTATTGATATTTAATATTTTAAGAATAGCCAAAAATCATCCATTGTATATGTTAATAGTACATTGATTGCAAAGTATCTTTATATAGTAGACATTTTGTATATAAAATAAATGAATTTGTACGTTTATATGGTGTTTATAAAAATAATCTAATAATAATATAGCATCGAAATATGCAAGCGATAAATTTTTGGCTTTTTTAAAAATATTAAATATCGATACTTTTTAGCCGCGGACCCTATACAACGCAGACTTATATTACGTATATTAAATAAAAAAAATTTGTACGCTTATATGTTTATGATATAAAAATAATCTGCAAGCAATGTACTATCGAAATATACAAGCGATGAATTTTTGGCTCCTATAAAAATGTTAAATATCGTTACTTTTTAGCCGCGGATCTTATACAACGCAGACTTATATTACTATAACATTATTATTTTAATTTTTATAATATATTTTTATTTTAAAATTTATTTAGCAAATTAACGTTTTAATTAGCTGATTTCTTTCAAAAAATATTAATCAAGTTTAAACAAACTTTATATAAAAATTTCATTCTTTTTTATTTTTATATAAAATCGAGGAAAGGCGCGCGAGGAAGAAGTAGCGCTTGTGTTGTTTTAGTATATATAATTTTATATCAATTTTTTTCAGTTTTTAATAAATTTTAATCATTAGTGGCCATAATTATTTCCAAATTTTAAGATCGCTATTTAGATACCGTAATAATGTTAAGTTGACACGTTTTTTTTTTAATATTTTTTATTTTTGAACGGAGGAATTTATGTTTTTTTCCGTAATTTTAAACGCGCTTTTTAAAAAAATTTTTAATTACACTAGTGTGCACCCAAAAATTATTTTAAATCAGACAATGTTCTTTTTTGAGTGCTGAAAACGATGCCGCAAATAAATTTTCACTAGCACGTCAGGTTTCCGAAATAATTGAGCAGTTTTTTATGCAAAAAACTGCTTTTTTGCGATATTTGAGGTTTTTTCGTAAAAAAAAGTTAGCGTTACCTAAACATTTTGATCAGATATGAATGTATTGTTTATCTCCTATTAAATGCATTTTTTATTTCGATGTCTTACTTTTTAGCCATGTTATGAAAAATTAAAGTTGGAAACTATTTTTCATATGAGACACTCGTCTTTATATGGAAAGTAGTTTTTAGCTTTAATTTTTTATAATATATATGGCTAAAAAGTGAGATATCTAAATAAAAAAAAATGCATTTTATAGGATGAACAATATATTCATAACATCTTATCAGATTTTCCAGATAACATTAACCTTTTTTACAAAAGAATCTCAAATATCACAAAAAATCCGTTTTTTGCATATTAAACTTCAATTATTTCGGAAATCTGATGTGCTAGTAAAAATTGGCTTGCGGCATCGTTTTCAGCATCCAAAAATCTGGGTGTGTGAAGTTGGCACCCCTATGTTACGATATCATAGTTCTGTTAAGAGTTCTGAATTATTTAGAAGCTAAGGAAGAGTTCTTGATAGTTTTTATAAATAGTTCCGGTCATTATGATAATGAAAATTGCCTTTGAAAAATGGGGGTGCCAACTTCACACACCCATACAATTTAGAATGTATTTCGCGTAATCACATTTTCGATTCTCTCTTACTGAAACTTTTGAACGAAACTTATAGTTTCTTTCAAGATCTTTATGCAACTTGCACGGGTGATATCCAAGTTGTTAGCCCCCTTCCCAACGAAAGAGTATATCATATCGCGCAATACAACTGAGAAAGTCTCTAAAATATAAGCTAGTGGTAAAAAAAAGCAACTTTACATGTATTTACATAAAAATGAAAGAAAATTGAGCCGTATATATATATATCTCTTTTATATATAAAAAGTTTATTATATAGTCTTCGTACAGTAGTGTGATTCAAACTTTTGCAATTTGTCAGTTTGACAGATGCAACGATAAAAATGATAATCAAAATTTATAAAAGATTCGTTATTTATCAAAGATAAGCAATCCTTTAGATTAGATAAATCGATTGTAAAATCAAATACGATATCATCAACGCTGATCTAATGCATATAGTTATCTTGTGTATATTTATCTTTTCACGCACTATATAGTATCTATGTGGAGAGACGTGCTTTTAGGGGGGAAACATGTTTGTATACGATAAGATAATTTCGTACTCGGAAAAGCTTTACGGATCGATACGAACGGAAAAGTATTCCAAGATCTATAGCAATATAAAAGGAAAATAACTCGGAAAATAATGAAGAAATTTCTGTTGTAAACTATGGTCTCGGGCAATTTACGTGATTAAATTTTATATCCATTAAGTTAAAGCTAATTTCAATATCCGTAAGAAGATGAGAAACACGAATATGATGTTGCAGTATAATTATATTTTCCAATGTATTGTTACGTATAATTAACCGATATAATTATCACGCATGACATAATATCCAATATCCCATTGTTACCAGCAAACAAAGAATAGGGATACATTGTTAACATTTTGTACAATAATTGGCTGATTGATGTTCTCTCTTGTTTTTATCTCTCTCTATTTTTCTTCTCTTCTCAAGTATTTTTAAATATTAATATTATTAAAAAAGTATATAATAACTAAGAAAAGTAATATTCTCTTTATTTTTAATAAGTCGTTGTAGCTAATGTCGTTTATGTAATAGTCTTTTTGATATAAAATATTAATAGCAATGATGCAACGAAAGCTATTACTTCAAGAATTAAGGTGTCTTGACACATTAATCAATCACTCATATGTACATATGTGCATACGATGCATAGTGACGTTTGAGACTTTCATGTAATTTTACGGGTTTAGATTTTTTAGTCTTCATATATTACAGAGAGAGCGCAAGCATTGAAAATATCACAGATGTCGAATTGAGGAGAAAGAGAAGGATATTATTAAAATAGAAATAAATAAAAAGAAAGAAAGAGAGGAAATGAATGAAAAATAGAGTATATAGTCGATACGCAATGAAAAGATCTTTATGGATATTTGAGAATCCAATTTAAGAATGCGGCTTTCAGCGAATCATAAATTTAGCATTTCAATACAAGCTATCTTATTCTTCAATACGAGTACCTCTTTCTGTAAATAAATATTATTTTTACAACGAGAGCAAGGGTGAGGAAGCATAAGCGCGGAGCACGATTTACTTCCTCTTCGCTTGATGCACGGCAGCATTTAATTATTCAAATTACGCGTGACATAGTTCCTTGGAAATAGCTCTTACATCTAACGGGGTTGCACACTTCTCGCGTCGAATTTCTCAAGACGAAGGAGGATATTTGAAAAACTGAAGTGTAGAAATCTTCTCTACGTGTGAACAAGACAATGCACTTCCTCGCTCGTCCCTCGTATTATCTGTTCACCGCGTACGGTTTCACTATTATAGCTTTTACTAAATCGGTTTTGCATAATCCCAGCTTGAAATCGGTCTTACTCTGAGGATTCAGAGCGGATTGTACGTGCCGAATTTTTTGCGCGCTTTACTTCGACAAGTATAGAGAGACCGCTATGTAAATTTGGCTTATTATATTTACATTTAATTTACGCCTTATTAAATTTACATGTTATTAAATTCACATTATATATTACATTGCATTATATAATTGAGACATATACATATGACAAATCGAATTTCACCTGGAGTTTTTAACAATTTTCACATACATTTTCCTATCTTTTGTTATTATCTTCAGTTCATCCAACCATTAATTTTCCACGTTACTCTTATCCGATCACAAATTATTTTTATGGCATTTTCGACTCGCATATACCTGTTACGCTAAATGCAAGCACATTTGCACTATAGATATTACGCATATGGTTGTAGAGATGGATGTATTGAAGAGAATTTGTGCGCGTTAAGAAGATATATACGGAACGCGTTCAGCCTCTATTGTCTGATGGAATCAAACGCGAAAGAGCGAGCGCGGTCCGCTTGAAATTCTCCGAGGTTCGATATAAATTCCCGACTATTGGTTGCGCAGGGAGGGAATCAGATTAAGAAGCATAGAACGGTTACCAATAACGTGTCGAGAAATTTTTTGCGCGATACCACAGACGAGCAAGGCAGCGAAAAGCGAGGATGAAATCGATAGGATTAGCGGGATCGTGACAAAAGGGGGGTGGATTGATTCTCCCTGATACGCGCGAATACGGCAGGAAAACTCGCCGAGCCAGGAATTCAGTCAGCCTGCGCTGCATCCGCGTACGACCGCAGCTGAAATTACGCAACAAACGCACGTCCACCTTGCTTGTCGACTCTTGCGTTCGAATGCATATTGCCATTAATAATCCATAAACAGCAACGTCATCGCTGGCGTTTGGCATTATCGGATTTGTAAACTGGCCGACGTTTGTGACGTGGTATACGGGTAAACTCATCGACGTTCAAATATACTTCTCCTCCTCCTCCTCTTTCTCTTTCCCCGTCTCTCTCTTCAATTTCCACGGCTCTTCGATCCTCCCCCGCCGTTTGTACTGTAATCGCGGCCATGCAGCATACATGCATACTGATGCACACACACGGATCGACATGGTTGTCTCCGTTCCGCGGAGCAATTCGTGGGTTATCTACGCGAAATTGCCGAGTCTTGCGCGAGACGATCGTATTCCGACGATGCACTGACCTTAATTTCATCCGATGCAATTTCACAAGCAATACTGGCAACCGGCGCGGCGGTCGTAAATAGTTGAGGGCTTCTAATTCGCCTATAGATTACCGAAGTTATAAGTTGTGGATCAAATCTGACAGGAACGTTAAACAAGCTGTGATTTACGAGCTAATATATCAATTGATAATATTCAAATGTGATTTTATTATGTTAAACATTAGAATTAACTTGTACAAAAGTCGATTTCTATTAAAATTTGTTAATATTTTAAAACATGCACATGCTATAAATACAAACACAAATTTACAAATACAAATACTCGTACAAAACTCGCTTGGCTTTCTATTAGAGTTTTGGTACTTTGGAAAATATAACAATATATTTATATTTTCTTTGATATATATATATATATATATATATATATATATATATACATATACACACGCATACACACACATACACTATCGTATGCAGTAACGGTGCATGTAATTTTGCGTAATTTATGGGCGACGATTTACCCCTCGTGACTGGTTCCTAATTAGCGATGCGTATGAAATTTCAGTGGAATGAGAAGTGAACCATGAAGGTTGAAATTACATAGGTGCTCTTACGTAGGACAAGTTGGCCGCTTATCGATTAAGGTTAGATTCATGGGCTTGCGGCTGTATTGAATTACAGTCGAAAATTATTTTCGCAACAAAGAGTCTACTATTTCGCTTACATTTACAGCATAGCATTGCGGTTACTCGATTTAAAATTATTTAATTAGACAACCGCAGTCAGATGGTATCATTATTGCCGAACAGGCCGAGTTTTATTTTTATTCGACAAAATCCAACCGCGTAAACAAAGTTGGTACGATACAACTTTCTCGGGCAATAATTCGTCGAATTTATCACTAAACTTTTAGATTCGGCAGTTACGCTTGTACATAGAGTTGCATCGTGTATTCGTTTACGAGGATGATTCGACCAGCTTGCAATTTCCTAGCCTTGGCGGGGTGTCAAAGTTCCGATGTTATCCAAGTTTGTACGATTTCCTTAGCGCGGCTAGCGTCGCCTCGTTTCCGGAATTATGATCGCATTTCGGCAAAGTATCGATACGTGCAGCATAACTTCTTGAAATATATAGCCGGGAATATTTTTTAATCCGGCATATATTTCGCGGCCATTCGCAAATGACATCCGAAAAATACGTTTGGGGGAAAAAAATAGTTTCCACATGTTACGCGAGACCCTGCGGAACGTGAAACGTCGTTCAAACACATTTCCTAATGTGATAGCACATGTTGGATATTTATTTTTGTTTCGGGCGCGAGAGGAGGATCCCAGAGTTCTCGAACGTGATCGTGCGCGATGAGATACGAGTCCGAAGTGTCGTAATGTCGACGATGGAAAGAGCTACGGGCACGTACGCGTTTTAAGGGAGCTCCGAGTTAGAAACCCGAATGGAAACTGTGATTTCGGGGCCCCGCGAGGGAGAAAAGCCGAGGACTCTGAGAGGAAGACGCGAATCACGTACGCGCGTGTAAGATAGCCGCCGGCGCAGCCAAGTATAGATAAGTATGCATCGCAGGCAAAGTGGAGAGATACCGAAAAGTATGTGTGCTCAGCGAAGGATCGCGGGCCGCGGTGAAATTACGACGATCGACCGTCTATATGCATAGCTAACGTATCGAGCTGTAACTTGGACGGTGCGCGAGCGTTATCTACGTAACAAAATAATTCAGCAGCTTCACTTTGAACCGATGCACATCGCGAGATACGCCGACTCATCAATTTTTGTCTCTAATAATTTTATCGCATGTCCGACCGACATTGTAGGCGCGACGTAACGTATTCGTCTCACTGACCGATAACATCTGATCCGGACTGACAGTTCGATGCTATTGATACAAGCGATCGAAAAATGTGCCTTCCGACCATTTACGCGTGCGCGCGCGTGCCTTTAAGCGAGCTTAATCGATGGATTTACACGCGACCTTCGTTTGTCGCTTAAATCCTGCTACTCGAAATTGGCAATTAGTTGGCCACCGTGTCTTTGCGCAGTTCTGCACCGAAAGCATTTCCGGATAAATAATTGCCAATTCCGCCATGTCTCGCGAAAGGATTGGAGTCGCCACGTGGCAGGTCATTCTCTCCCATTTACGAGAACATACAACACGTAATTTGACCGCAGATCGTGTAGGAAGGCAGATCGTGTATGTTACGTTAAGATGTTAACATATAAAGACATCGACTGATTGTCCGATATATGTATAAACGGTATTCCTCGAAAGAATTGTGATTCTCTCGATGTCAAGAAATAGCCCTCATATTATTAGTTTGACATCAGACTCATCAAATTTGCTAAAGATCGATCGAGCTTTATTAATTATATTTTTAATGATTATATTTCATGATTATGTAACCATAATTGTAAATGTTTAACAATTCTAAAATCTAATTCATGATTCGGCCAGCAACAGATATTCTTTCAATAATTTTTTTTATCATTTCTATCCTGCTGTATGATCACGAAAGAAAATAAATAAAGAAAGAAAATCGGGGGTTTAAAAATAAAATTAATACAAACATGACAAGATAGAAAACATCTTCTGTAAGGAGTTTTTTAATTCATTGAACTTTTATACCTCTCGCTCAGGGCGCTTTCCGAATTTTCGCTTATACGAAAGCACAGGTTGTTTTTACGAAAAGCGTTCTTTTTTACCAATATCCCCCGCGAATATGCGGCGAATGTGTGGGAAACGTATTTTTCGGTGTATCTCCGACGCGATCCTCTCACCCATTCTCCTCCATCCATTCTGCTTTTATTTCTTGGCTCTGTAACTCAGTCTTTAGTCGCGAAAAAGTGCAGCTTTTCTTTCTCCATATACATATATACTCGCGTAGAACTTGACAGTTAGTTCTTGTAATCGAGCATTCGAGCAGAAGGTACACAAAGGAGCAAATCGTGGAGTTTGTTAATGAGTACAATTCACGTGTGATAAGAATGTAATAATCTTAACGCGCTTAAGAAATTTAATTTAAATTTCTTAATCATACGATTATTCATTGCGTAAATGAGTGCTTCATTTATTTGCTTCTTCGTTACGATCTTATTAAATGTCAGCGAGATGCGCATGGAATATGCCATTCGCTGCAATTATAATAACTATACATAAAAAATCTACAATTTTCTTAATTGTAGCGAAAGCCATCTTGCTTCTCGTCTGATAAACGAAGTACTAAATTCGCTTCGCAAAAAATTGAAATAGTTCATATAGAGATAATGATATTCGGGAGGGAGAAATCTCTTAGAAATTTACAAAGTTGTATAACTTGGCCAACGCGTCTGTATAGGTATATGTATATTTGAAATATACTTTATTTGCTTAGTTTTCACGCGACAAGGATTTCATTGAGATCGCGAGTATTATTCGCGTTCGATGTGGAATTGGAATTCCACGATTGAAATCACGACGAAACGAGTTTGTTGAAATTAATTTCCTCGATGGATATGAGGTTGGACAGATTATATCGCAAATAATCTTTAGTGATTATATCCCGAGCTTTCGTAGTTTTGTCTACAATGCATATACGAGCGTGCCTTTTGTCTCTTTCGAAAGCATTCGCTCGTCGAATAGAATTTTTGATGTATCATTCGATATATGCATTTCTAAAACACGAGTGCCTTGAAGAATATGTCATACGCTCGTTCCATCAACTACAACGAATATATTAACGATAAGTCTTAAGTGTCGCGATAAAACTATGCAACCCATTTGCAAAGTAGATCGATATACGTGTCGTAACATCTTTCGCTTACAAAGTAAATCTTGTTTCAATGTAATATTTGATTTTCTCGCCGATCTTTCGCGTGCGTACGCGCGCGATTTCGATGGAGCAATTGAAGAAACATCGCGCGTTATTTGAACGCCGCGAGCATAAATCGCCTAGCACAATTCGTGCGTAACCCTTAGATCTAAGTAGATTTACTCGGAGATGCGAATTTCGATTTAGCTTGCCCGCGTGATCGTGCAAACCCAATCAGCGATAGATCGAACCTCGGTTTACGTGGCTGCCTATCGTAGACTCAGGGTGGGAAGGGAGGAGGAAACGCGTTTACCTGCGCGGGTCGATGCTGGGTCACTCAGGTAAGGCCCGTTCTCAACGTTGCCACATGTACCACGAACCTCTGGTGGGACTCAAAGCGTTCTGCCTTCGGTTCTATTTGTGTGCCGGACAGGTACGTCCAAAGATACGACGCCTACGAGTGCAAGCAGCCATTGTGCGCTGGTACGTACGTAATACCGTAGAATCGCCTTGTGGCAACCTCTCTCTCTCTCCCCCTCCCTTTCTCTGTTTCTCTTTTCATCCAAGTTGCCGCCCTCGCTCTTTCTCCCGATCTCATTCCCCAGGAAGACGGGCAAGCTGATCCATCTGTACGAACTGCTATGCCGCATTGTTCTCGAATGGTACAGCTGGCTCCCCATACTCTCGTGTCGATGCTGGCGCGTATTCCCGCATAAAACGGACGCTTTGTACTCGTGTGCATCTCGCTCGACGATGCCACGGCGGCGCGAGATCGTATAATTATTTCAGACGATGATTAACATTGTGCGCGAATCGACATTCCAGTTATATTTCCCTTCCCGTACGACAGAAAAACGGAACGAAATCTGGCGGCACGTACGCAGCACTTCCATATATATTGGTCGACCGTCACAAATTAGGTTCGATCGAGTCTTTCTTCCTAATTTGTTATTTCCATTGTTTCGAGAAGCTTTCGTCTAATGAAATTAAGTGACAATGCAACACCCTCGACTAGAAAATACGCCCGAGTATTTCCAAGCTAAATCTGACATAGTTGTGGAAATAATCGGCGGCACTCAATTTTATTGGAAAGTGGATTTCGCGGACGAGTCGTAAGAAGCATTGTCCGGTAGAAGTACTTTGAGCTTGTTCACTGTACGGTACTCTGGCTTGTATTTTCGCGAAATTTACGGCTTGCTTCGATAGATGGGAAATTTATCTACCTGCTACAGTATAGCATTACGATAAAGACAAACGACGGAATTTTATCGGCATGAGATTCGATAAGAAATCATAGAAATTCGAGATATTTTATTATACATAATTCTTCGTACATTGATATTTTTATTCACGTTTGCTCAAAAAAAAGTATTACGATAAAGACAAATAACGGAATTTTACCGCGTGAGCTTCGACAAGGAGTCATGGAAATTCGCGATTGTTTTGTAACATAATTTTCTGTATATTGATATTTTCGTTCACGTTGCTCAAAAAAATGTGGTAACCAAATTGCATGCTTTTTGAATCGTTAAATATTCGTTCACGCAGATATCATTTTGAGATAGAGTCGTTGGTAATATTTGATATGCGAAATGAAAACCCGTTATTTGCACGCATCGTTGCAACGGCCGATAAAATTAATTGTCCGCAAGCACATTTGATTTTGCATCAAACATACATACATGCATGCATACATACATACGTACATACATATGTACATACATACATACATACGTAAATACATACATATATAATATGAAATGCAACTTCTGGTAGAGATCTCTAGTTATTGAAACGTCATAACATCATGTCTTTCATTATGGCAGTCTCTTTTACAAAATTGACATTTCCATTTCTGTTACGTTTGTCCATCAATATTATTATTACTTGTTACTCATTATATATAAAAGACTTGAAAATTATTTCATTATTATAAAGACAATATTTTATAAATTAAATATAATAATTCTACTCTACATACAATGGAAAATAATAATTTACCTAATATATATTAACAATACATATACAATGTTATTTTATTTGACAATTATTTTGTTATGAAATTTTAATATTGCAATTTGATGCTTTATTTTAGATAGAAATATAGTGTGTCCACTCTTTCATCATGTTCTAGAACAAATTATAGTGTGTGCATTCGCCTATGAACCGATATATATCTCAATATTAAAAACAATCTCTAAAGGCTCTTTATGTATGCCGCAACGTACTGTTCTCCGAAAATGCATAGGTGCACATATTAAATCAGGGTTTAAGAATTATGTGAAAATGCAAGCTAAAATGTAGGCAGTTATATTTCATCGTCGATAGGAATGAATTTACGGTCGAGCAGCAAAGAAACATTTATGATTGTTTATGGCAGCGAGGTTCTCCGTCGTGGTTTTTTTGCTGTGCCGTGATCCTTTTTCCTCCTTCGTTCTTTTCGTACACATTTATGCATTCGCGAGGGTCGCGCAAACAGCTACGAGACTCTCGTAAAAAACGGACCATTGTTCATCGAGTTTACCATTTTCCACGTTTCTTCGCGATGCCACTTTTATCCCTCGCGGGAGCCGGTTCGTTTTTCGAAGTTACGACTCACCTGGTACGCACCACGTTTTATGCGTATATCTTATGGGACTACGCACTATAGCGGGGAGAAAAGGGGACTTTGCATTACAATTACAGCGTAAAAAAGTTTAAGTCACTTAGCACAGTGCGCCGTACAACAATCCCGACGGTATTAAAACTGAGAGGTATACGCGAATACGTTTATGCAAACGCGGCGAAACTCGTCTCACACGCGTCAACGGGATATATGTAATATATACATATAAAAGCATACTATCAAAATAAACCAATTTATGTTACTTTAAAACATGTTTGCGAACACCGGATATTAATAAAGATATTTCCTTAATTATATCACTCTGTGAATTATTTAGAACATCATCCATGAATTAAAATAAAAGTTGTGTGTGTATGCGAAGATCACAATTTTAGTACGCTGTTATCAAATTATTGTTTTAATTATTGTTTTATTATTAATTTGAATTAAATGTTAGAGATAATACGAGATTATTATAATATATATGAATAGAGAATAGAGAGAGACATTGTGTGTGATATATCTAACATTTTATTTTTGTACATTTTTACAAAATTTAATTTATATTATATTCTCAAGATAGAATTGACGTACTGAAATCAAATTACACCCCGAGAGCTTGTAATATGTCAAGTTAGAGCGTTATTGTAATTGCGTGAATGTCCCTTAATGGAATTACAGTATTTGCATAGATACTCTTTTAGAATTCGTCCATGAAGGAGTTAAAATCGTGTCTTCTACTATCACGTGTCGGAAGGTATTTGCAATGATTTATTTCACAGACGGGTCTGCCTGCCCCGTAACGCCTCACAGGAACCCGGCATTATGCGAGGGCGTATATGACTCTGAAGTTTCACGGGGATTCCGATATTTACTACCTCGCGTGCCAGATAGAGTTCTTTATACCGATTTTACGTACCAGCTGTTGTGTTTCTATCCGTAATTCAGGACTTTTTTTTTCCGGGGGGAAAAAAATGTAGGTCGCGCGCATATTTCGAAAAATATTCTGCATATGACGATTTACGAAGGATCATCGTCATCGCGACGAACCCTCCATCATATTTAGCCCTCTGTCAGTTACATTCCACAGCACGCGCACTTCTACCGGTTATCAAATTGAACGCATGCGTTTTTTTTACTCGGTTTGCAGTTATCTACGAATATATGGCTCGAATAAGGATCAACATTGTCGTTAGCACACTGCCATGTTTTTATAAATAAAAGCAGACGTATCGTGATCTATCTTCCCCATCTCTTTTTTCTCACATTGCTGATTCGGAATTTATCCTGGAAAAAATATAGACCGAGAAAGCATAAATTATATATTTGAGAGAAGCGATATATGGGGATGAGAAAAAAAAAAGAATTTTATGTAGATACGAAGAGTCAAGTTGCGTTTCGATCTTTTTCGTTCTTTTAACGTTACTTAACCGACTTGACCGAATAGGGCATATCCGATGATATTGCCGCGGCGAAAGGATCGAGTGAAACGCTATGGGTTTACGGCAAGCCAGATGGCGGAATACTAGAAGAGATCTGTACACGACCACGAGAGGGGCACGTCCTTCCTATAACGATTTTATCCGTTTTCATGCTCAGACTTGCCGACGCCGGTATGCGAAATTTAGCAAGCCGAAGGCGAAGCAAGCGATAAAATAGTATCGCGATACAATTTTTTTTTATAACGTGCATGTATCTCTAAACATGATCATATTATCGTTTCGCTCACTATGCGTGCGATAGAAATGAATAGAAACAGTTTGCACTGATGCGACTGAAAGACGGTAAATATCAATATCGAGTTTAAACAGTTTAATCGAGATACAGTTCATTTACTTCATTAGAAACGACGATCGATAATATACAAACAGACACCTTATTTACGAATAAATGCATATAATTTTACAACGGGGATCGTGTTTATGAATCACTTGATACAATTGCACGCGATGAATATAACGGCGATTAGTATCAAATAATCAATCGTAGAATATATACAGTCTACAGTTATGTTTTTTGCAAAAAGAAACCGCCGAAGTAAATTACGAGCATTTTCATTATTTAATGCTTAAGACTCTAGTTTCTTGCAGAGTTTTTTACAACGAAGACTTTAATGCGCGTATGATAATCACTTAAGTGAGCTATAATAATTAGCATTCGTTTAAATGGCTTTACCATGCCTTCATCACCGTCGACAACGGCGTGTTGAATTTTCTTTCTCGGTCAGTAAATCATTATTTCGTCATCGCATACCGCGTCGACGTAAAAATGTGAAGCGCAGATGCTAACTTCACACAAGTACGCTACCAAGAAAGTGTCGGGGCCGCTCTCTTTACGGCCCTCGCAAGAACTTGGAATATCTTCACGTAGAATGGGCCATTCCTGATGAGAATTACAGTCCTCCCCCGCTGTCTGCGACGACCATTCGTTCGGCACTCCAGCCGAGAAAGTCATTGTTCTAACGTGAATTTTCGTCAATTAATCGTCGCGTCCTTCCCTTCCCTCCACGCCCCCACCATTCATCCAAATTAAATCGAGGCGGAACGGAATTCCATTTAGCGTGTACGACCGGTTCCGCTATTGCGTGCTACGTTCTTCCAACCGCGATCGCTCTTTCCGTTATTAACGGAGTTATTTTTACCTAGCTCGCGATCAACTGGGGTAGTCACTTGTAGAAGTCGTTGAACCTCTATTCCTTGGTACTCGAGGTCCTTATCACGAATGTGGAACGTATGGAACATCCTCGATTACGGTCTTAGCGTAACGAGCGGCGAATAACGATGAGGAGAAGATATTCGAGCGTCGACGGAATGGTATCGTAACTATTCGCGTTATCGAATAGCGACATACACCTCGGGGCGACGATATTCCTCGTAGCTTGTTGTAAGATTCCTCGCGGATTCGCGCTGTTCATCTGCCGTTATATGGCGTTATACTCGAATCGATCGTTCGCAGTCATTACGCGCGCATGCTGCGAATAGGAAGCGATTCGGAGAGGACCGTAGTTCGGTGGGGATGAAAGGGTCGACGGGGAGAGGCAAACGCTGGTGGACGCGTATAGTGTTTTGAAAGTTTCAACAGAGTGACCGGGGTGTATAGCACGTATGGCACTGCCACTGGTTCCGGCTATACGAAATTGTAATTGCTAATCGACGCCTCGGTCGTTATTTGCCGCAACCAAATTGAAACTCGACCGCATATTGAATTGACTGATAATACAAGCCAGTATCGTCACTCCTTTTTCAGTTAGTTTTGAACCGTTGATTGGAATTGATTAATAATTGATTTGTACAATTTCGCTGCATTTCATTAATTCATTAATTGCTAATTAGAAACATCGCAAATTAATGTCGGTTCCACGGAAGCGAGCTTCCGCAGTGGCAGAGAATGACGAAACGAATCGACGTTGTTCCTTTTGAAAGTTTTTGTCGTATGCATATGTTGCATATTTACGAGTATGGTCTTTTAAAGCTCGGGCCCTATTGACGCGGCATACTTTAAACGTAATATATATAGCAAAAGAAAAATGCATATTCATTCGATTTATTATCATTTGAAACCTTCTATTGTAGATATATATATTTATATATATTTTTTTAATTGCATTTCTTTTGAGCCGAACGATTAAATTGATCTCGAAGGATAATTTCGAGAAAACGCGTATCTTTGTGTAGAATCTATTAACTTATACTCTTTCTCTCTCGTGTGTTGGAGCACCATCGGCTTTTACACCGTACCGTTACAACGTCATTATTGTAACGATAATACCAACCTTAGCGCGATCGTTGCCTAACGGTGTAATCTAGACCGTTCGTATGTAACGTGCTTTGGGTGCTAGAGCCCACAATTCCGAGAGCGTTTCGGGATCGTATAGCGAATGAAATTTGTTTCGATTGGCTTGTACATCGATCTCGCGCGTGCAAACTATTCCTTTGACGTGTGCATTTTCCCCGGCAGATTTCATCGTCGCTCCTTCGAAAGCTTCTCTCTCTCTCTCTCTCTCTCTCTCTCTCTTTCTCTCTATTTCTCTCTATTTCTCTTTGGCGTGTCCATGTCGAAAGCAAATGCAGTTCGCGTATGGAAGCACCGAGTGCGGTCACGACATCGCGGTAGTCTTGAGTGGAAACTAAACTAGATTCGATCGCGAACACAAAATAACATCGTACATATTCGGCGCCGATCGGAAATAAAACGTTGTTTCCGAAATCGTAAAATGTACGATTGAAATGTATTGCAAATTATATAAACATATTTTGTTCCTAAGAAAAAATTGCAAGCATTAAGCTTATTTAAGCGTCGTCCATCGCGGCTTAAAAATTCATATATTCTCCAAGTTATATACAACTTTTTGCGAAAGTGTATTCTCCCGGCGACCTCCTTCTCCTCCCTATCCGACGCTCTGGTCCCGCAATTTGCTTTCTGATTACGTCACTTACGACCCTTAAAATGAGCACGTCGGTCTATCCCATCGTTCCACGGTCCGGCGGAGCTGTGTGTGTGTGTTATATTACCTGACGACAAGCGTGATTACCTTCGTCCAACAATGTCGTAGTTGCTCACCGGAAGAGCCGCGGTCTCAATTCCGCGGACTTAAAATTTCACGACGAAGAATCTCGCGCGGATGTTACATTTAAGCCATTCTCCGTACGATGGAGAGCGCATGTATGCGCGAGCGTACCTTTGTATGATGCCCCATACTACCTTGCGGTATACTCAAATAATTGATGATCGGCCTCCCGTTTGTCTCGTATAAGTCGGAGTTTAGTTATTCTATTAAGCCCTGCGGTGCAGCCGATCAGTGCGTGATACAGCTTGTGCTACCATTTGCCGCGTTTACGTGAGAACCAGGAGCGCCAGGCCCTCCGGATACGAACGCGTGATTACGATCCATACATACAAATCTCAACAATAATTTATCCCGAATCATCAACGCCACACTTCTCTCGTGATTTGCACGCATATATCGATGGTATTTCGAAGCGAATACTAGAGGGGATTGTATTAAACACGAGGACGTGAAATATGCAATTTTCCTTTAATTAAACATTTCCACGGAATAATTTTATAATAAATTTACCGCAACCTAGATACCTACACACATACACAACTTATATTTATATATATATATATATCCATCATTAAAGAGATATAAGAAATAGTATAATAGTATTTTATTCATTTGATGTTTATTAACAGTAATTTTTTATTTCGTATAATTTTCTGTTCATCATATGCTTTTGTTTTTGTAAGAATCACAGAAATACACATATAACTATAAATATAGACACACGCGTATACATATATTTCCGGAATTCAAGATTAAGTTGCCAGGATTAAGATACGATCGTTATTTTACAAAACTTGGCAAAGAATGTATGTGGACGTTAATCCTTAACAGAAGACAATAGCACGAAAACTTTAGCAGTTTCATGCTCGATTTACAAGAGGTTGCCATTCAGTGGCCGACTTGAGAGTACCTCGAAAGAGAAAAGCCTTAGTGCAATCATTCTTTATATGGTTGGTGCGTGATATCGAAGGATGGACGTTTTACACAGGAGCTTAGGGACCGATCAGAGAAAGCACATCAAACAGCAAAGGAGACTTTTTAGAGGCAATCATGGGAAGACCTTTGAAAGTACATCATTCGAGAGATCTTAAACACTTAATGGTTTATCTATACTTCAAAAGTATTGATTATTGTATATACGAACACACACACATGCATCAAACGCGGGCAAAATTCTCAGAATCTGTTTTTCAGATACAATCTAAACGTTATATGTGTAGCATTTGTAATGGCAGGTTTTTATAATTTTGTGCGATATTTAGTAATATATCTAAAATTTTTTAAATTTTTTATAATGTTATATTTTAATATCAGAATATATTATATATTTTAATATTAGAATATATAAAAAAAACACATAAAGAGATTATTTATATAATTGGGAATTTTTAATTTTACACGATGGGTAATAATAAAACCGAAAAAACTAGATATCTTTTTGTCACGAACGTTATTAAAATTTGCACGACAATCCACAAAACCATGATATCGATTTTCTGATTCCACTTGTGCCCAACTGTTACCGGCTTTACGCTCACTTTATGCGCGGTGCGAGCCTTTTCCACATCCAGATTATGCCCATACCGTCTGGCAATATACACATCTCATGTATTTGAAAGAGGTAATACCTCGTTCTTTCAACCCTTCCTGCAGGGAGAAAACATGTTTATTAATAGGAAGAAGGAAATTATTTCCCCCAAGTTATTTTCTCTTAAGATATTTAACAAGTTTTGAACGCGGATGCAATCAACTCAGGAAATTAAAAGATATTATTTTAATTTGGTTCAGAAATTTGTTAATTTCTTTTCTGTCTCTCTCTTTCTAAATCTTTCTAAATTTCGTATACAATTTCGTAAAAGAGTACTGAACTCTGATGAAAAATTGAAGATATAATTGTTAATATTAATAAATTTAATTCACGAAAGTAACCGGTTGAGTAATAATGCCTGCATAGCGAAGTGTTCGACATCTGCGGCGTTTTTAATAACAGTAAATCTCGGATAACGCCGGTTTGCACGATATAAAGTATCGCCGTGATACTTGTCTCGCGATAAAGAATCGCTACCGCTGGCAAAAAGCGTCGGCTCACGATGCGGGAAACCGTTGGGGAAAGCTTTATACTTCCAATATTATCTCGGCCGCAATTTCTCACTGGGAGTCCGCCTGGCCCGTGCCCGTAATGTTCCTCGAGCTTAATTCTTTGGGGCGGACTTATGATCTTTCGACCTAACTACCATTCATAGGAACCGATATGCCATTATCCGGCTGATTTTGCGTTACATCGCGATCGTTACAAGGGCAACGCTTTTCTCTAACGTGGAAACTTTACTTTAAAAGCAATCTTGTTTATTTACCTTAATCCGGTCTTCTCCATCTGTAAATTACTTTCAAACTCCGCACTCTCTTCGTGACAGTCGCTTCCTTCAGCCAGGTGTTCGCGACGCGAGAAAGCTTCGAGTCAATCGCTTGAGAGCCAGCTCTTGTAACTTCTCGTTCCGTCGCGAACAAAGTTACAGAGCGGACATCGATCCCTTAAGCTCTACTCTTCCGCTTGTACTACTATACATAAAGGATCTCAAAGAAATGCAACATGGCGTATGCACGCGGAAAACTCGAGGGACGTTTCGAGGGATGTAATCTATCCACCCTTAAAATAATTTTCTCGCAGCAACGAGCGGACTATTCTTCGAGGAAATGAGGATTTCTCGAGGAAAATCATGAAATGCACCAACTTGCGCGCCATGATTCAGCTGTCGTCAGGTCGCGTTTCGACGACGCGGCACGTTGTAGCCAAAAATAGTGAGATCACGTGGGAGGCCACCGACGGTACTAAATTGGTCGCGTTTCCTTAATGAGCGAGAACGTACGGGATCGCTGGAATCTGGTCGTGCATTCCTTTGCGAATGGTGCAGTTGGAAGAGGACACCGACAAGAAGACGATGCCAATTGTCGGTGACATTTACACGATGAGTGTGAGACTCTCGCGACAGATAGAGAAAGAGAGAAAGAGAGGGAGAGAGAGGGAAGGGATGGGAATTTCTCGTTCTCTCGCATGACGAATGATCTGTCAGGTGGTTACTGTCTAGTGCAGCAGACGGTAGCGCAAAAGTACCGCCGGTTCTGTGCTACTCTTTGAAAGCGTGCCAAAATGTACCTCCATGCGAGACCATGAATGACCGCGAAATCTAGTGTAAACAGCATCTGAATGCTCTCACTCATCTCAAATTGTGGCTACAATCTCGCGGTAAATGGTACAACTGCGTTAATTACACGCCGTGTGCAATCTGAATCCTATTCGCGGATTTCGATTTAACTATACGAAAGATCAACAATACATATGTTAACGTTGATAATACGCCTTTAAACGCTGATATTTTTATTTCTAAATTAATGCATCGATTTGTTGAATATAATATAAATCTCGATAGTAAAACGTCGTCGCTAAAATATACTATGAATTTCCATTTAAAGCTGCAAGAATAAATAATATTTTTTTATATATTATATAATCAATATTCTTCATATAAAAGTCATTTGTCTATTATTTGTCTTTTAATCGAGTGTCTTCTTCACTGTATGTCGCACTTGCGAATGATATATAAAGGCGATGCATACGTAAAATTTGTAAATGGTGCTCCCTTAATGCTTTTCAATATTTTTTAATAATACGCGCCGAGATTACTCGTTAATACAGTTTCTCCTCATAACCAGCAGTGTCATGTCATTCTCAACGTATGTCGATAGATACCTCGCTTCTTCCTCACCGAAGCGGCTTATTGAATCTGCAATCGTGTGTATGACAGGTATCCATTGATGTTTCGCGTCCGGTTTGGATGTCAGAGTTAGAGATGTGGATAAACGAACGAAGCTAAAACACATTGATTCTTGCTGGACAATTGTTGGTCGATGAAAAGATGTGATATTGTTAGGTTCGTCCTCTTTCTGTCTCTCGAGAATTTTTCTCTCAATAAGAATTCTTCTTTCTCTAATAATGGAAAAATTATAACTATTAGATAACGCTAAACTCGATTTATTTTATCATGCTGAAACGGTTTTGCTTTTGGTACATATTGTACGAATTTCAAACTAGAATAGTTAATGTAAGCATTAAAAGTTATAAAATATTTGTGTCATATTTAATATTATGTTGTATTTAATATATATTCGTTGTACTTAATATTATTTATTTAATTACAATAACATAGTATATCCAGTAAAGTTTAAGTAATATTTAATATTGTATAGTATTCCAAAGTTAATGTAAAATGTATTAAAAAATTAATAAATTATAATATTTATTATTCTCGTTAAATTGACATTTACACTTTTGAAAAATGAATCATTGAATCAAAAAGAGTAGAGATAAAATAACCAATTAAATTACAAATTTTTATTACATGGTATAGTATTGCTTAAATTATTTTTCGTATAGTATGGTTGACTTGACAGTAGAAAGGAAATTTTCTATCTCGCGTTCAAAGGCGCTTTTCTATTCTAAGTTATCATATTCCGCATATGTTTAGGAGTGTATATCCTGGTATCTTTCAATAAGTCCGTGAACGACGTGTAGTTCGCCAGTCGCGCCCTTACTTCCACATCGTAGATCAAAGTAACTTGCGCGAGTTTTGTTGGGAAATAAAAACTTTCAAACATTATGCTCTCTCTCTTCTTTATACGAAATAACACAAGATGCTTCTTAAGTTAATATGAATTTTGAGTAAAGTAAATTATATATTTCGCGACTAGAAAGATATTTTTCTTGAAAATTGACATTCCCCTTAAAAGCATAAATTGAGATTATAGATACTATTTATAGTGTTAACTATTATTTATAGTGATTATAGTGTTTTTTTGAAGAATGAATTGTACGAGGATTAGAAAGCAGCATATTTATAATAATATTCTTAAAAAAATGATAAATTATGATTTATGAATCTGCGATTCAAAAAATGTTGCTCTTGCATAAAGCCACGTATTCATTCTATTCATTAATTGCTTGTTTGCATTATATTAATTAATTTCCTAATTTTATAATTATGATTATGGAATTATTAATTTGCAAATTTTCACTTAATTTTCACTTTGCTCTACATACTTGCATGCTTCAAAGAAAATCTAAAGAATTAATTAAGATAATGTAATAAGATAAAATGACTTTTTTTAGATTAAGCAATATACTATATTTGTATGTTTATTGATCAGTTTGCAAATTATTGTACTGAAAATGCTTGAAAGTAACGTAGAGACTTTTAATAATTATCAAAAATATGCCATATCTACCGCGAATATGGATTTATTATTCTTTTTATTTTCTTATGTTATTATTTCTGATGGAATGGAAAATCGCAAAAGATATATGTGATATTTAGAAATCACTTATAGAGCATAATTTGTAAAAATGTTTCCATCAAATTCCATTACCGAGAAGTTTCGCAATTTAAAACGCAATGAAAAGAATTCCGCTTGAATTAGCTGACGTTTAATTATTTCTAGTCGAATATCGGCGAGGATTACTTTTGACTTTAATTAAGTTTCAAAGCGATAGAACTTATTCTTAGTCCCAACCTAAAATGTGTTCGTGTTACTGCTACGATGAGACAAATAATTTTCCACATTTTAAAAAATATGTTTACGTGTTTTTGTTATGTCATTTTTTAACTAATTAAAAAAATGTAAATTAAAAATAATTATTAATTTAGAAGACTTTTTCTAATAAAAATTTAAGAACCTTAGTATATAGGTATATTAAATATCAGGAAGATCAATTAATAACACACACACACAATACCAATTATTTGTTTTTCAATTAATTTGAAGCAATTAATTTAAAGTAAAATTTTATTTTAATAAAATTTTTAATATACCGGAGAATTAAAAAATAGCGTGGTTGTTATAAATTTACATTAAATTGTTACTAAGAAAAAATCAATTTTAGAACCGTCGAAAAATTCACTATTAAAATGTTTTCCGCTGAAGCGATGAACTATCATGTACATATATAATTTCAATGATATCCATTGTGCCGGAAACAGTTAATTTTATATGACGCAAGATATATTCTCGGCATGCACTCTCCAAATCGACCTGGGGCGGAGTGTCTAAACGAGGATGTGCAGATCCCGAGTATCATCGTATCGTTTCCGAAAGCTTTTAATCAACGAGGCGAAATAAATCTCGTTGAAACCTTTTTACAGTAAGTAACGCCGTAAGATGATATCGCTGATTATCGGAAAGACTACCGAGTGCGGCTAAATCGTTTTCTGATTTAATAACTTCTTCCTACACAAACCGGATCTTACCGGAAGTGTAACTTCATAAAGTCACGGAGACAAATCAAATCGATTATCGCATACTGCACCATCGTTCCCTTGTATTATAGAACATTTTGTATTTAGGGACGATTTGCATATACATATTACCAGTATACATATAGTAAGTTTTATGGCCAGTAAAAATTTTCACTTTAGAATTGAAAGTCGAGAATAAAGCGCAGTCTCTGGACGGCCTGCTTGTACAGTTGCTGCGCGAACGTCATATATATAAAAAAAAAAAGAACCTGCCGCGAATGTTTTGTGTAAAGTTAATTGAGTTTGCATCGTTCTCTGCCTTTTTTTACATAGTCACTGTTGCTATCGTTGTGTTAGTTCTAAAGTATGTTACGTAACACGTGTCCACATTAAATGGCAGAAAATTGATTTCATGCGCTCGAAATTCATGACGTAGTTACGTGAGGTAAAAAACGTTATATCTTTTATGCTGTTATTTGAGAGATCGTCGTTATAATAATCACGTGTTTTTTTGTATTTTGTCTGCGGTTGTCACACTGTCAATAAGAGATTCGAGATATCGTGTTGCATGCACAATTTTCTCTTTGATATATTAATTGTTACACGAAATGTAGCATATGAAAATGTGTGCTGTTTACAATATAAACTACAAATTTTAGCTTCTGACATACAAAATATTAGGTTAAATGTATTATATATTTAATGCATATGTGTGACAGATGAAAAATAAGAATAAAAAATAATTGCATCTTTTTATAACAAATTAAAAAGAATTTTGATACGCATTTCCATTTATTTAAATATAGAAATACTGAAAAAAAGATTACAGTACGTTGAACATCGTGAACGTTTAATAGTACAAAAGTAGTGCAATATCCGATAACGTTGCAATCACAGATCCATAAAACCTATTTCTATTCCATAGATGGATATCGCATGTGCGTATCTAAATATTGAAATATTTGGTTTCAATCAGACAAAATAAATTTAACACAATAAAGGCAAATTATATACTCCAGAAGCGATTTCGCTCTCCCGATATACGAGGAACTCGCCTATCGGTTGCGGGGAAAAAGAACCGATACTCTGGGAACCGAGAGAACGGGAGCTTCTTCGATAGAACTTCTCGGCGAATTCGCGCTCGAGACACGATTAAGATCGCGTATCGCATCCTCCGATCGTCAAAGATCGAACTTCCAGCGACGCGCCCCTTTCCAACCGTGCCCCTCGATTCGTTAATTCCATTCCGGCGTTCGGCGTTCGATAGAAAAAAAAAAAAATCATCGAACCGAGGAAACGACTTGGAAACTCGGCTGCAAACTCAATCTTCAGGATTACCAATACTCGCGGTCTCATTCATATAAACTTGTCCGCTTGCGCTTCCTGCCGGAATGGCCCGCCGTATGTACCCATCTTCAGTTACCTTTCCTCCCAATCTTTCTCTCTTTCTCCCTTTCTTTTTCGGTCAGATTTCGCCAGGATAAATTATTCCCCGTCAAGGATTATCCCTCTCTCTCCCGAACATCACGACGCCCTTACGTTACGCGGATTTCGTACGCGCGTTAACGTCTGGCTGGAATAAAACCGCGATACCGGAGATTTTCTTGTCAGCCCGGACGGCGTACCAACGCGTACGCGCAAAGGAACTGTAGAGAGGAAAATGCCGGCGTCTACTTCCGCCGTCCGATCGCGCATCTCATGCGCTTTTCATTCTTTCTCGTTTTCTCTCCGTGTGGCTTATCGATCCGACCTTATTTATATGGCGCATGCCCGATCGCGCAAATATACGGAGCGTCGTTGGGACCGAATGAATTTTGCCTAAATCGCAAAATCGATAGCTCCTGAAGACTTTTAGGATACACTGGTGAGCGCTGGAAAATGTAACGAAATGGAATAAATATCTTATAGCTAACACATCAGATTTTATTATGAACTTTTTGGTTAATTTGGAGAAAATTTTCCCTTAGTAGGATTAGATATAAAAATTCTAGATATTAATTATAAAGATCTCAGTTAATTTTTTGCAGTTTTTTAATCAAATAATAATATAACATATATATTTAATTTATAATTTTTTTAAACTTCATTACTTTTATGAACTATTATTGAATAAAGATCAAAATTAAGATGGAAAGATATAACAAAGTATATTCATTTTTAATTGCAATAATTAAAGTTAACGATCTATTTCACAAAAAGTTTAACTTTCAATTATTTTTTTAATTACAAAATATTTTATGAGAAGAGAGGAAAAATATAATCGTTCTATCAAGGATCTATTTAAAAACAACGATCTATGAACAAATGAATGCTAATAATAGGATAATCTATAACCACATATGAATATGAAAGCACATCTATATTTGCATTATGACATTTATTGAGACTCGTACATAATGAAAGACTTTAGAGACTTTAGAAGAAAAGTATTAAAATGTTAAGCTGACTGATTTAAATTGTGTTAGATTCATGAAATTATCAGACAATACTTAGTATGCATTTCGAGTCTTATTACAATTGCATTGTCAAGGTTTTCAAAAGAAACGAAGGGAAGGTTGTTCTGGGTTCTGTTTCAGTTATCGAAAAACCGATAATTTTACTAGCATGTATCCAGGCCAGCCAGTCTGGGGACCGACTTTACGCCAGGCAAGAACTTTCAATAAGATTCGCGGTCCTCCGAAACGCTGCTTCCTCCGAACCTGTTTCACGTATGTGGAAGTGAATCCGAGCCGTGCCGTCTCCCCGTGCTCGTTCGCATAGAAACTTACACGATCGTCGAATCGAATTCCGAATTCTTTATCCCGTCCGCCGTAGCCGTCGTCTGCGTCGTCGGTCGGCCACCGAGATCCGCCGTCAACTTCGCAATCTGTAACCTCTACTTTCCCTCCCTTATGTCGCGAGTCACGCTTCGCCATAACCATCGTGCAGATTTATGAGTAGCTTTCTCCCGATATATGTATATATACTGATTCACTCTCCGTTCGTACGCTGAAGAAAATTTTACCAATATCTATTTTCAATCCAAATCGTTTCCTTTTTTGTCAAATACATTTCCAATTCCTTAAAATTCGCTTTTGTTCCTTGTAAGATTTTATTGCAGCTGATAACTGGACATAAAGGGATTATCTTAAAAAATGCACTTATACTATTATCCATTCTCCTCTCTTGTCTAAGAGTACATAATAATTTGTTCTCTTAATAGCTAATATAAATTTCACATACATACATTCAATCATAATTTTCTTAGTATAAATAAAATACATTTTAAAATAAGCAAAATTAAAATTAATAAAAATTTTTTATAAGCTGTTAAAAAAAATTTGAGTTGCGCTAAGAAAAATACTATTAGCATCTATGATTCAGACTTTTCATTTCATTTTAGATCCAATTTCTGAAATTTTTTTTTATATATTGCGTTATATTACGTTTTTTTAAACAAAGTATTTGATTTTTATATTTATATTTTGATTTTTGTCTCTATTTTATAAAGTAAAATATTTGCTGATAGAGAAATAATAAATACCACATTTAAAAATATTAATATTGAAACGCATAAGTTTGAAATTAAATTCTCTCTAACAGAATATGATATGATTCAAATATTCGAAAAATAATACAAAAAAAAATAAAACATTACGTTATTGCAGTTATTAAATAAAAACATAATATTCAATCTTCTTCTGATGTATAAATATCTTAAGAATATTGGAATAATATTGCATAAAATTCAATTGCATAAAGCTATTTATTGTTGCTATAGAAGAAAACCAAATTATAATCATAAATAATATTTTCTGTATATGTACCATAGAGAAACCACGAAATCATATTTCCAATAAATATAAAAATTAGAGTAAATTATTTTAAGTGGAATTAATTGTTTTTAATTTTTAATGTTTTAGTTTTTGGTTTAAGATGTTTCTGGAAAATGTAAAATGTTTTTTTTTTTTTTTTTTTTTTTTTAATCTTATTTGAAATAAGAGAGAAAAAAGAAAAGAAGGGGAGAGAGAACGAGAGAGTGCATTAAGATACATAAAATCATTATATATATGCGCTTCTTCTAAAATATATTATATATAAAATATACGAAATTAATAAAATTATTATTACAAAGTAAAAAATATATACAATACTTTATATTTTAGTGGTGAGGGATTTAAGAATTTATATGCTATAAAAATAACGAGCAATAATTAAATATGGGGATGAAATTATTATGAATAACGTTACAAATGGAAAAACAGAAAGAAAGTGTAAATTAAAATCTTAAAAGACTCATCACATACACACATGCATGCGTGCACGAACTGTGAATGTAAATTAAATGCGGATGTGAATTTAAATGAAGGGTTGTAAAATCTCATAAACTTTCTTTGATAGCGTCACTTAAAAACTAACTTGGCATTTAAAAAATTTCGTTTTTATTGTAGATTTATATAAGCTAACAGAGTTCATGACTTTCTGATTCGATACAATATTCTTTTTCGAACTCTTTATTGCTTTTTACTTGATAGTATTCTTTTTTATTTATAGTATTTTATTTAAACCTGGTAAACTTTGACCTTTTTAAATCAATTACAATCATAGAAAGATGAACACAACAATAAAATTGCTAGAGAAAAAGATTGCGTCATATTCGAAAATTGATTCATTGATCTGCTGACATGACACTGAATTATATTATCTTAGTGTATTATTTTTTTTACAAAACTGTTTCATGTAAATATGTACACATTTATTTTATCATTTTACTGTTTGTGTTAAATGCAATTCGTATTTTCCGAGGGGTAAATCGCTGACCAAAATTGTGTACATCAATGCCTACTAATGCCCAATTATTGGGCATTACTGTACCCTAGTAATGCGTAATAATGCCTAACCTAACCCTAACCGCTTATAATAAACATGAAAATTTCTCTAAATTTCAAGTATAAAAAATATATTATTTATGAGGCGCATTGGACGAAAAGCTCGAACAAAACAATTTCTGTTCTAAAAAAATAATAATGACGTTAATTAATAGCTAATAAAACCCGGCTAGTAATGCCCATTAATGTACACTAATGCCCACTAATGCCCACTAATTCCCCAAATCTGTACACCGCAATGCCCTCAGCGGTTTACCCCTCGGTATTTTCTATTCGCAAGATTTTCCTTATATCGTGAATTTTATTTTGACGTTAAGTTTTGTTTTGAAAAAAATGTATGTGTTACGATCCCCCAGTTTAACATATTATCGATAGTGGTGTTATTATTTATGCAGTTTTAAAAATAAAAACGATCAGCGCGGGGCATAAATTTGTTCCAGATCAACGCAGATATAATTTTACCATAACAATGCTGGCATGTACGATATTTATATTTTAATTCCATCTCGCTATTAAGTGCTAATTAGTTGTTGTGTGTAGGCTGTTTCATTATTTAATTACAAAATATAATACGATTATATCTTGCACTCACTATTATTGCGTGTAACATTCGGTTTTGTCACTTAAAAGCCTATAAAGATATTTGCACACATTTAATTTGTGCGCATGTTTAAACCTTGCATTTATTTGTTTTGTTAATTGTGATCACATACACACACGCACGCACACACATGCAATGAAAATTTTGTACTTTTTATAATTTAGTTACGGCACAGAAGCCGTAAAAAGAAAATAAATTTTGTGAATTTGTTTTTTCTCTGCATAATTTAAGCTTTTCAAGAGCGGATTTTTGAAGTCGGAAAAAAATATTATTTTATCTTTTTTTTTTTAATTATATTTATTCGAAATATATTTATAATTATTAAACAAAACAGAAAAATAATAAAATATAGTTTTAAATCTCTGAAACGAATAATATTGTAATATATAGCCATTGTGCATTAAGATTAACTTTTTATTCGTGAAAAAATTTCATACACTAAACACATATGTTTTAATATTCTTGAAGAGAATAAAATTAAAGCGAAAATATGTTTTGCGTGCGTTTCGTGACCGAGTCACGTGTTTAATCGATCGTATACTCAAAGGTAGAATCGCAAGCGTCGTTCAAATATTTTCTCAACTACGTTATCGTAAAAATCATAGTATGTTGATACTAGAAATGTTATCCACCCATATTTCGCTTTATGAAATTAACTATATATTAATTCACTTTTGATTATATCTTTTTGTTTCAGATTGCTTTCCATAAATGGGATAACACTATTTGTGGTACGAAAGCGACTATAATAGCCTGGAAGCATTAATCATCCCGGCGTTTCTTCATCTCTGGTAAGTATTCTGTATATGTATATATCTGTATATATATAATATTTACAACAATATCTCTCTGAAATTAAATTAACTTCCGAGTCTGAAGCTTGTATGCATTATATTTCTGTGCGCTAGTACGCGTACTTACGAGACACACATTTTTGATTAAAATTTTTTATTAAGACGATGCATGTATAATGACGAAGCGCGTAATTATACGCGGCTGGCTCACGGTAACACATTGAAATTGCGATGCGCCAACAGAAATGAAAGCTAATATTATCGATCCGTTACCTAGAAATTTACCTTACGGCTCGTTATCGGTTATTATCGTACGGAGCGAGTACTCGACGCATGATAAATCAATGAGTCGCCCCGCGATAAGACTCGGCGTATCGGTTGCTCCATATATTTGATTCAGCACTCTTATCGCGCTATATTCCACCACGGATATTGCCACATACGGCGATTAGATGCTGGTCTTGCGCCGTGTGCGAAATGTTGGCGCTGATGATATATGGGATAAGATGATACATTTTCGATACAAGTCAAACGAGCTAAATCACAATGGCTGACGTAAAACTATTGCGTGTATCGGGGAACTTTCACCTTCAGCATTTTAACCAATAATAAATCGCAACGCAACCGTGTGTGCCAATATGGTATATATACTATATAAGTTTTGATTGGTACGGACTAAAGATTTATCTGGTATGCGTACATACGTTTTTATTCGGCCGCGCTTCGAATATATCGGATTTAACCGGATTTTCTTCTCGAGATGACATTTCGTCGAATGCACGCGAATGCTGTGAAAAACGCGCGCACGCCGGCATCTCGCGCCTATTTTCAGTTTTACGCCCTCCGGAAGCACCATTCGGAAGAATGCATATTGCGAGTGTTGCATTCGTAACAATGCGCGCCTGAACGGATTCGGATCGCGCTCGCGTTTGTCGCATTCAAAAAGGATCGATCGATCACACGCTAGCGAAAGTGTCAATTGTTTCGAATCGAAATTCTTGTGATTGCAATTCTGCGGGATATCATCTGTTTGGAGTTTGCTAATTAAACACGACAGAAATTTTTAACATGCATTTAACATTCTTGGGATGGATGGTAATTATATTAATTCGTGCTATTTTTTGCATATTTAATTATATCTGACACGTTCGAAATTCAGTTGGTTTGAATTTAACTGCTATTAAATATCGAAGATAACAGAGTTTAAGTATAAAATTACACTTAACCGATTTCTTTATTTAGAGCGGCGATCAATTTGTCCAATATTTCATTGAGGTCGAACCATGACTGAGATTTGATAGAGAAGATTCGTGATATTTTTCGATTAGATAGACATTTGATGAAAATGATTGACGTTAATGGATACGACGCCTTTTCTAATAGTTTAAAAGGAATTGTAAACGCAGTCAGACGAGATATACAATGACAGATGTTTATTTTGCGCGTGTATAATATTCAGCACAAAATGCTAAATACACAGGGTGTATGAAATATACATATCTCTCAATATATTTTCCGTAACTATTTATCTTTTTTTTTTTCTATTTGTCCCCCCGCGATACGTAAAATCCGTGCGGATTTCACGGACCTTGTAGGAACTGTCACGCGGCAAATTGTTTAAAATTCCGCGCCCGGTTGGCCGTTTGCTGAATTCAAAAGGCTGCCGGTATAAATTGCCCGAGCGCATGTACGCGGGAGCGCGAGCGGTTGTCGGTCGCGTATGTCCAGAAAATATCACCACTCCGGAATATTTTGGGATTGCTGTATACTCTCTCGCACGCGCCCGAGAAACGAGACGAGACGAGGGAGACCGATGGAACGAGTCCCCGGGCTCGCCCGTCCTCCCGGTTACCGTCGACGCGCCCGATGCAGCAAAATTCGCCCTCGTCCCGAGGCTCGCAGTCTGAATTTTATCGGCACGGCCGCGCCCGGATGCTCCCGCGTTGTGCCCTCGCCTCGGTTGGAAGACTCTCGGCATCGTGCTCTCTCTCCACGGCGTGTCCCGCGTATGTAATGCAATTTGCGAGCCAAATTCATCTCAAACTATTCTACCAGATGGATAAAGGGCAGCTTTACATTGCATCTGCATGGCTAAAGTCTGCCTGCGAGTTTAGTAATTAATTGCGGGAGATAGCCGGACGCGTGTCCGTCTGGACATTTGCGGATCCGTCTCGTCGAATCGATCTTTGTTGACTGAGAAATTGTGTGTATACATAATTCTCTCTTGACACACATTTGTCTCATTATCTTTAATAATTAGCGATTCGCGTAATTTATGATGATTCACGTGTGCCGCGGATTAGCATTGAGCTCGCTCTAATGGAATTAACATTGCGTCATGGAGAGATATAAAGAGAATTTAGAATTCAGGATCCATAGGCGTCTTTAGGAAGGTATTCAATGCGTAGCCAAACTTCCGTGAGCTTTGATACTAGCACTGGTTGATTACTTTTTCAGACGTTCTTATTAAATTCTTTCCTTACTGAGATGCAAAATTAACTGCTCTCACTACTCTATTCGCTCTATGTTAAGGAATTAAATGCAAAGAGAGAGAGAGAGAGAGAGAGAGAGAGAGAGAGAGAGAGAGAAGCGAGAGAGCGAGAGAGAATTACACTTCGGTACGACAAATTTGATTAATGTAAGTGCGACCTAGTAATGCTATATTATACTGTGTTCTCTGATGGTGACGTATCGTATATGCGATGTAATGCTGCAGTATAATAATCTAACATAATATAACTAGCGTGCAAGCATTGACATATATATTACATTATCATGAGAAATTTGTAAAATTAATTGGAAGTAATTTGCATTGCAATTGGATGTAATTTTGCATCCGTAAAATGAATTTAATCAATTTATAATATTTACTATTTCCTGTGAGTGAATTATTAATACTATTTCTAATATTTACTATTTATTTGAGTGAACTCAAGCTTGCTATTTCTAATTTCTCATGATAAATTGCACAAGTATAAACACTTATCGAATCGATGTCCCAGAAGATGTGTGTGCGTAAGTTTTACTTTCAATACCTAAAACGAAAAAATCTCGTTCAAAGTGAAATCAAGCGCAGGAAACTTGAACAAGCCCGCGGAATAACGGGCATCGATTACGAACGCGCAGATTTCTCGGTGCCGATTCTGGAAAAAGAATCGGGATGACACGCCGTGTTCCCCAGGAGGATCCGGCTGCAACAAATCGCCTAATCAGGTGGATATATGACGGATGGAGAGGTGAAATTGGTTCCTGGCCGCGAGTAAATCTTGCGTGTGTCAAGGAGAAGGGTGCCGGGGCGAAGAGAACCTTGGGGAGGGGAAAAAAACGACGCGAGATCGATTTCCTACGGGATTTATGCCACTATTTTTTATCCCGAAGACGCCGCGCACTGCGTCACAGCGTCGGGGATGCTATCTTCTAACAGCGTGTGCCGTTTCTCAGGAGGCGCGCCTTCATTTCACTACATCCCCCTTTGCAAACGCGCTCGGTCTCGGACGTGCATGCCTGCGATCGAGTGATATTAATACGACAAAGTGCATCGCCCCGAAAGTTTTAATTAATTCGTCCTCGATGATACTCGGAATTCGGTCATGCGTGTGTACAACTTTGCGAAACTTTGCGTCCGCGTCCGAAATGGATTTTCCTTGGCGTGAATTAAAAAATAGTTCATCGAGTTTGTCCCGGTGTACTCTGGCAAGAACCCCGGGTCGGCCAAGCCTTTGTGCCCGACCCGCTTTTAATGAGACACTGTATTTTCCAACGTTACTGCGCGCACGCGGAACGAAGGTTGATGCAGTTAACCTTCGTGCATAAGATCACGCGAGTTTTTAATGTAATTCTCGTGCTACGCGCTAGTTTTCCCATTCAAGTATGCTTTTCATTTTGCCGCGCGACACTGAGGTACGCATTAGAGAATCTTGCTTCATACTTTCCCCATTTTTATTGTCGACATCTCAGTTTTATTTAAGTGTCAGAGAAAGTCCTAGGCCTTTGTATTCTTCATTTACGCACATTTGCTCTTTTAATTTTTGACAACATCCATTTTTCATCGATCTATTAATCGAGGAAGATTAAAGAAAAATTCTTATGATGAGAGAAAGAAACTAATCGTTATTAGAAAATAAATTAGAAAAAATTAACTTTTTTTTTATTTTGCGGTGTATAATTGTTTAATCGTTGAATTGATTATTCCGCGTACATAACATTTACGAAATGGAATTTTTTCATGCCCCACATACGCGAAACGCATTTATATATATTTTTCCCCGTCGTAAAACTCCGAATGCATCGTTCGAATATATTCGATATTCACGACAATTGCTTTTCCTTCGTTACTCATTCGCGGTAATCTCGTATTCGCGTATCCCAAGCGCGCGAACGCAGTTATCCCGATAACGTTGTTTAATAAACGGAGCGATCGATGACGGTATATAATATGATCTGCGGATCGAACAACGATTAATGCGAACGGCAAGTCTCTGCGCCGCATTTCCAGATATATAATACATTTCGATTCGAATTCGCGGATGGGAACGCGGCGGCTAACAGAAGAAACCCTCTTCGCGGAGGATGCGATTTATCACTCATCGATGAAAATGACCGTGACGGCGCAGCAGTACCGTATAATTGCGCGTATATTTTCCCGGCCCTCATCTAGTCGCTATCAGCGGCCACCGCGAGTCATTGATCGTACGCATCCTCATTTTCCGCGCGATTTTAGATCACCATTCGGCGTGTTTACGGTCCGTCAATAACTGCGGACGGTGATATTGGAAATTCTCGGTGACGAAGGTTATTGCACCATCGCCATCGTTCGCCGCACACCGCACCATCTCCCGACAGTCACTTCTCACCGCTCTTGTCTCTCTCGTATCTTCCCCCGTCCGTCGCACCCCTTTGCCGCAACCCTTGATACGCTCTCGAGATATAGAACTCGAAGTTTCTTCAATGCGGAAGTTCGCGATACTTTACCGGAGTCCATGTAAATCCTTTACGGCCTGATATTCACCCTTTTGCGTCATGCTTAAGTAGCGTGTTGCCTGGCTGCTGACGCTGCCCCTTGTTTGCGGCCGTATCTTTTTTTTTCTTCTTTTGCTCGCTTTTCCATTTCTTTTTTCTTTTTGCGTCTTTTTTTCTGGCTCGCGGCTGGCCGTTGCTGCAAGTTTATGATTCGCACATCCGACGAAAAAATCGCGTTATCTCGGGAAACACGAGCGAAATCCGGCTAACGTGATTCTTTTTCCTTCGCGGAGATTACGAGTCGCTCTTATGCGAGAGAGCGTGTGACATACATTAATCTTCGTGGAACGATACGCCGGCACTGCGCTAAAAAAAAGATCAAAGGTTCAAAAAATTATTTGCTAACCTTCAGCGAGAACAAACTTTTCTGCCTTGTTACACACACACACATATCCTCACACTCACATACATGAACTGCTGACGTTAATGATTTCAAAATATACACCGAAATACACGAAATATAACTGTAAATTGCTGACAGCAGAATCGTAATAAATATGTAATATGATTTAAAATTTCTATCTCATGTATCATTAAAAATATTACTTTTGATACATGCGTATTCTCGTTTAATAAATTGTTGCAATTTTTGTCAGTTTTTGTCGGGATATATATATTTTCGTTATAACGATATCTCGACTGAAATTAACGCAACGATATATATTCAATGACAAGAATTCAGACTTGAGACTTTAATGTGAAATGTGTGAGCCGTAAATACCAGGCTCTCTTTTCTCACCAGGCAGTTGCTCTTAACGTTTGCAATGGGTGCTTGATAAAATACCTATGTATTTTACCCTAACTCGTGTATCGACTTTCGCGCGGGTATAATGGAAGTCGGGAAACAACGGCGAGCATTTTCGAACGTAACCATTTTATTTAATTGCCTCCATTTTGCTTAACGATCGATACGAGTCGGTACTTCAAGTAGCTAACTTAGACGGTTTCTCGACGAAATTGGTTTCGCGACATAAATTGCAGAGTATCATTTAATCACCGATAATAATTGACAAACAACGATAAGTTCTCTCTTACGTAAAACATTTTATCTGCATGATATCGTATATAGACACACGTACATACGTGACTCAAAGAATATATCCGCGCGATCTAGATCTTGAATATCTTATATAAAAATTCGAAAAAACTGGAGAACATTCGTAGAATCCTTTGCCGATTCGTTTTACTTGCACTCATGAGCGTAAAAAAAGCGCTAGCGACAACTATAACGCGCAAAGATATTTGCTAATATTCTTTATTCGCCGTAGATTATACGTTGGACGTAAGAAAGAGAAAGATAAAGAAAGAGAGAGAGAAAAATCTTTTTGATATACGAGTGCTTGGCGGTATTTCTTTATTTATAAAGAGCATCATCTCATATTACCGGTTACAAACGTCGTAATTGATATACGGGATCGATTTCGACAGACGATAGGTTATCCGGATGGATTTAATAACAAGATGTATTGTATGACGACGATGAAACTTCGAGGAATAAGTTATGTATAGAATTGTTATATCAAATGATAAGCAGCGATTAGATAGGGATAAAATAGCAGATGATAGAAAGAGCGAAGACGCGATCGATTGATATTCTCGGAAGGTAACAATAACCGTATCATATTATTAAATCAGATTCAATGTCTATAATAAAGAACTTAAATAGAAAAAGTTTCGGCCGAGTTATTAGGGGTTGCTTAATGAAAATGAGAGTTATTTAAAAAGATATTAAAAATTTGCATTGGAGATGATAGTTTCTCACGATTCTTCTTTGAAAAGAGGAGAGCCAGAACTTTATCAATTATATTAAAATTTTGAAAAATTAAAAAAAATGCGCAAATTTCTCATCTTTTTCATCGACGATTTTCTTTCCGCAAATATCTTGTAATATATTTTAGAATACATTTTCTGTACTTGTCAGTTGAACGATTAATTCGAGCAAGAATTCAATATCATGCAGAAAAAAAATATATATACGATTTGCTACGAGAAGTTAGGTTTTACTCCAATTAAAGTTTAATTTATTCCGGAAGAGTTCTATTTTACGTGTTAAATTTATCTTAAAAACGATATAAATTTCACCAGGCGGTGTGCATTTACATGGCGACAGACTAAAAGAGAACATTTTGCAGCGATATTATCCGGATAAAAGTGTTTCCGCTCGCTATTATGCAAAACTGCTCTTTGTGTTTCTACTGTCAAACTAATTGAAGAGATAGCCGCATCTAAAAAATGATACATACAATTCTGTTTCTTATTAAAAGAGCGTTCTATTACACATTTATCGTAGAAGTGGCAATTACTGATTAACTAATTGTATTTTACATGTATGCGAAAGAATAAGCATTTGTTCGAGATACGCGTTATTAAAATGCATCTACTTTTAAAATAACATAAGATAGAGAAATATATATTGAAACAAAATTATGATGGAAAATATCGAAATTAAATTAATGAGATAATTTTCTAAATAGGCTATTTTCTTTCCTCGAATAAAAAAAAACGACTCATATATATATATGTTATAAAGCTTATATTTTATTACGATATCCATAATGTATGATATGCGTTACGGAGATCGCAATAAAGTCTAGGGGTATCAAGAATATTCGAGAAGCGACTTATTACAGATGGATAGAATTTTACTCAAGTTTCGTAGATGCCTGTCTTCCGTTTCTCTGACGCCTGTCGTAAATTTCTCGTGTCGCTTGGGATCTTCGTTAGAGATTTAGTAGGCAACGCGAGCCGAATTTCAGGATTATTCAATGCGCCAAATTTTAAAGTGTCAAGACAAAAATTGAAGTTATAATTTACATAAATATTGTAATTTGAGTGATATATTGCAACGACATGCGTATATTCGTATATCCAAAATCCGCTACGTGTGAAATAACGCTTACTAATTTAATTGTATATTTCCCAATCTGCGAAGAGTGACACAATTCCGATATTGAATCTTTATTGCAAGAAGAGAATTTTTCGTACAATTGCGCGATGAGATTTGTCGTTTGTGTTAAAAAAAAAAGAAGAAAGAGAACAAATACCTGACATCGCAAATATGAATGATTCCAAGTGATGAAATTGCGCCTCTCTCTCTCTCTCTCTCTCTCTCTCTCTCTCTCTCTCTCTTCGTTAGGCAACTACTGCTATTTAAACTCGTTTCGTACGCAGTCTCGTTCAAGTAATAACTTCATATTCAGGTAATTAGTCGCGCTCTGCTAAAATAATATGCGCAATTAAGTAAGGATGAACCTCTTCAAAGCTGGAGAGGCTGTCGTTTAGAAAATAATGTCGAAGATTTATCATCGTTTATTCGCGTCGCGAATTTCGCATGCACGAGGTTGTTCCAATTACAAGGTTGTAAGTTCACCTATCTTTAACATTTACGAGGTGTTGTAATAATTCATCATTCGTCGCGTGTCTATGAACATTAACTCGCGCTCTCGCGGATACAATAGAATAATACGATGAGCGGCAATAAATAATAGGCACGTAAGCGTAAATAATTTAGAGCGCAATAAGCACGTGCACTAGAATGGTGATCGCAGACAATAAAAACATGTATTTACCAATATAATTTATACGGTCATACGCGATAATATGGCGTGCTTTGTGCACTAACGATGATATTAATTTGTATCAAACTATACATTGTAGGTCGATATTATATTGTATGCGCGGACCGGACTTGGGTGAAGATAATATCGATTAAATATCTCAATGTGTGTGATCTTATAATTATCTCCAATATATAATTATTTTACACACTACTAATCTAAATCTAGATTGTGAAGATCAAAATTTTAAAGATTCTTGAATTTCTTACGATATATTTATTTTCGCTTAAAACCTTAATAATGACTGAATTCAATATTGATTTAAATACGTGTCGTGTAAAAATATTCGTTTAATATATTATTCATGTATGATCTGCAAATAGCGGTCGTTACGGATTCTGTTGGATAAAACTGCGCAATGACTTTCCAAGTATCCTTTCATTGATACTCATCGCACCGACATGATGTTCTTCGCGCGATAACAGCTTTTGCATAAGTACAATAGCCCATCTCCGTTCCGGTAGGAGAATTCCTTTCTCTCGGTACGTCGGCACAAATTGGTTTCCGCGAGGAAGTAATCTCGAACGGCAAAGTAGTTCGATGTCCTCCGCGGAAAAGTATCTAATGAAGTGAACGCGAGGAGAACAACACGGCTCGGGTAGCTTAAAGAGGGAAGTCATCGGTGAACAAGCAACAACATCGCGGATAACGAGCCAACTGTAAATCCCTTTGTCGCAACTGCAATGTACTCGGTGAAGAAGTTCGGCGACTTGCTGATTTCCGCCATGGCCCTCTCTTACCGCGAAAACGTATCTCAAAGTAGCGTATCGGATAGATCCTCCTCTCTCCTCTCTTCTCGGGGCAACTACCGCAATATCTACTTCACGTACTTGGAACACACGTAAACGCGAGTTCGACTGTCACACACATACACGCTAACACAACGAACGGTTACTCTCGAGAGCGACCATAGCCGAGGAAACTGAGAAATATTTTTCCTGAACGTGACAGCTCGGGTAACCGGGGCTGATCGTTCGGTGCTCGTGTAGCGGGTCTTCGTCAGCTGTGCACCTCCGTCACCTGCTCGTTCTCGTTTCTGCTATCCATATCGTTCGTCCGGATCACCAATGTGCTAAGGTTACATATACCTTTATGTCGTTTAGGCTAGAACGCTGAACTATCTCTTTCGTGAAGAAATGGAGACTGCGATATCGTTTCGAGAACATTTATCACTAAAAGAGACCTAAAGATACATTTTTATCTGCTAAGTAGGATTATTTTTAAACTTTTTCTCTTATCGGTATTTAAGATATGTCTATAGGCTAATTTTTAAAAATTACAAAATACTATTTTAAAAATTAAATAATCGGCAAAAGAGAAAATGAACAATATTTTAGATATCGTTGCGAGATTGTACGCTCGTATGTCTAATCGCGAAAATTTTTGTTTGCGACATTCACCGGCTCTGAGTCATTCAAACCAACTTTGGAACAAAAATTTGCGCCACGCGTGACTCAGCATCGGAAGAATGGTACGGGTTGTCGAGTCTGCGCGACGGAAATAGTCGGAAAACGACGACGTTGAGTCGTTATACCCAGCAGTTGAGACTCGAGAGACTCGTATGAGCGTGATAAATGTACTATTTCTGGATTGGATGATTGTCGTTTATTACGCACGGCTTCATAATAATTGTCCTTCCGCACGTCATTGCACGCCGCTCTCTCTCTTTATCTTCGTCACCTTCTCTTCCTTCGTGCTTCCGTTTTTCCAGACCTTTCGAAAATGCAAATCTAACAAATATACAGGTACAGAAACCACAGTGCAGATTAAAACTGGTGTCCGTGGAAAGAGCTACCTACCACGCGATATATGCATCGGAGCGATGGACTCCTGATTTTCGTTCGCACCTGTTTCTTTTAATCCTATATAAACGCGCGCTAGGCTCCGCCAGGTCTCCCCTCGCCATTTGTCATTTTGCCGGAACTGTCCGCTGACGCAAAATATCGTGCAGTCTTAACCATAAAAGTTTCTCTTAATGCTTAATTACTTTCTGCCCTGAAATATTTATGAAAACTTCCACAAGTAGATTCTCACCCTTTTCAAATAAAAGAACAAGTATATCAACGAAATTAGATTTACTTTGAAGATAATTGATAATGGGAAGAACAATATATAAATAAATTAGTATTTTACAAAAATAGAATAGGAACGAATGTGCTCCATAATGTGTCAATTATTTATTTATCCTGCCTAATTAAAAAGAATCGTTTACGCAGCAAATTCCGGTACGTTAATTGGTAATTCATTATATTTAGGATGTGGAATATTATATATTTCAAGTGATTTAATATGGAATTTTAATAACGAATTTTTTCCATTAATTTAATATGGAAAAAAAAGTATTTAACGCAGACATTCGCGAAAGATAAACGGAAAATATACGGAATCGTAGTGAATCATCAATAAAACGTATCTGTGCTCTATTACCGATCGTTAATTATTACATGTCCGCGAGGTATTGCTCGTTTCGATGAATTTTTTTAAATCTAAAAAAATACGGAAGAAAAGGAGAGAAGAGAAGCGTTAGATATCCGCTGGATTATATCTACAATTCCTTCTTAATTATAAAACGCCAGCCCGTTTCTCTCAGCGAGTCGTTCGTTTATACCCGAGCGATGCTGCGAGCGAGTTCGGAACTGGGAGTTATGCACCCCTTTCCGTGGTGCCAGTAGGACCGTAATTTTCTTCCCTTTCCCTTTACTTGTTCAGCATATCGGACGTCGAAGTTTTAATGAATTGGAAGAAAGAGTTTACAAAAGCCGTGAGATTAATACCGTTGTCTTGAATTTTAAAACTGACTGCGACGTAACCGCAGCCACTATCATTTGTAGCTATTTCCACGCGATGCGAGAGCCCCTCCGAGTTATTACAGTTAATTGTGCTGAATATTCAAGCAAGAGATCACACGTACCAAGTAGATTGTCCTATTCATCAGAGAAACCTGAAAATATATACATTACGTGAAATAAAATTTTTATCGAATTTTTATAGAATTAATTTAATTTTTTTATGGAAACGATTTTTTTTCCAAATTATGTATAGTAGATTTTAACTTTCAGAATGAAAAAATAACTGTGTCATAAACTAAATATACTATTTCCAAATGTATATCAATGCTGAATAAATAATGCAAATGCAAACTGTAAAATGTCATTTATATTTAAATTTTTTAATGAATAGGTCAACTTTGTTTTGGTTTCTCTGAGATATTAGAATAATCTGAAAAGCTGCAGAGACAAAATATGTTTTTATTTTATTATTGTAAGTATCGAAACATCATTAATCATTTCTACATTTATAAACTTGATTCGAATTTATATCAGTTTGTTTTTATTGCTGATGAAAAAGAACATTGAGAAACTATACGGACATAATCTCATTATATTCTCGCGTATTTTGTAATTTCGTTAATTTCACTCATGGGTATCTTGTGTAGCTTTGGGGATGCCTCCCAATCACCTATATTCCCCTTGAATGTAACATTTCGAACGGAGGGGACGGAGACGCAGCTGCCTCTGTGCATTTCTAGTAATCCCGCAAGGAGGGAGACCGTGTACAAACCCGAGATCAGTAGCATGTACACGTTCGTGAGTTACGGAGCACGCGATAATTGACTTACATTACAATGCAAATTACCGTCGTCACGTCATAGTGCAAAATACCATTTTAATTCTTACGTACCAGCTACTTTTCATGTATCCGACTGCAGCCGTTGCTGCAATTATGTCCGTTATAGCAGAATTCTTTCGCGCATCCAGATTCCGCGCGTTTGCGAGTTTTCAAGTTTTTTTCATTAAAAGCTACTCTCGTTACTTGACCCGTTAAATCATACATTTAATGAAATGCACAGATGCCAGGATTATCGATGAAAAACGCGCGCGACATTGCGTGTAGGTACACATAGGAACGAGATGATTTATACCGCCGGCGCTTATTCACAGCTGCGTCATATTCGAAAGAGGGTTTTAATTGGCTCGCGTGTCTGATATACAATCGCGCCGAATTTTACGCCGCTTTAGCCGCCCTATCTGCTTTCCAGATTTTCCCTCCTTACGCTCACGTACCGGGTCCCGTACGAGCACGTGATCCACCTGAAAATGAACCCCTCGACGTTGAAAAATATCGGTGCACTTAGTAAGCTTTGAACGTTCCTTCGGCTCTCCGATACCTACGCGGCCGATACAATTAAACTCGGTCACAGTAGATTCAGCGCCGTGAAACAAACCCTTTGGCAGTAGATCGGTAAATCGTCCCCGTTCTACCCTCCCTTCCCCCTCTTTTTTCGCCATTATATAGGAGCTCCGGGCGAAAGAATGAATGAATTCAAAGTCCCAAGCGTTTCTCGCGTTCGTTAAAAATTCTATACGCAGATCGGCGATTAACACTTGCAACGGTATATACGAGAGCGCGCGAGCATGGAATAATACGAAAGAGATATCGGATCCCGCGAGAAATCTCTGCATGCATCGTTAATGATCCGCGTCTGTTGTGCTTTACCTGCCGGAAAGTTAGGTGCGCATTCAACCTGACATTGCGTTTCGAGGTCGTACGAAGAATCTTGCGGTATATCTGTCGAGTAATATTTTATGCGACCCCGCTAGGAAATCACAGACCAGTTGAAGGCAATTTTCTTCGCGCAGTTGTGCTTCAATTTTATTTCTCGACTGAGGAGAATTCTCTCTTTGATGAAAACTAATGTGTTAACAGCAATCTTTATTTTTAAACCTCTTGAGTGGGAAGATACTTAATGAATATTATTGCGATTTATTCATTATGACGTTTCTGACGTAACGAAACGATGATAAAAGACATAATTGATTGATACGCGTTCTCTACTCTACGCGTAAATTGATATTGCTTTTTTTATAAAGATTCTTTTATAGAGAGTGTATTTATCCAACAAACTTATATATTATTTCAACATGAAGTAATTAAAATTATAATTTTTATTACATATTGTATTTGTGAAATAAAAAAAAATCGATGTTACGTTAAATTATAAGATACAGGTACACGATCTCTTGTTTCTTGCGATTCGTTCACTCCCTTTATTTATTTATAGCTGTGACGTACATTATTCTAAGTAAGCAGAGACTATGTCCTGCAATCTTCAACTTTACAATTTCCAAGTTTCGGTCTTACAATAGTGCTTCCGACGTACAATAATTCATTACCACGCTAACCGTAATTTCCTTGAATTTTAGCGTGAAATACGGAGTAACAAAAACTGTAACTTCGGTGTACCTACCTACGCTGTAGTATTCCGCCGCGCCGAGAATCGTCACAAAGCTTTTAACAATGAGGCAGAATTTCTCGCGATAGCTGAAATCTCTTCTGATATTTCGGAAATGTCCAGCTTCAATTCACGGTTAATTTTCACTGCAGATGTTTTTAAAAATTATTCACGTAATGTAGAGAAGAGAAAGAGAGGGAGAGGGAGAATTCAAGTGATTAATATCAATCATCGAAATTAGATGATGCAATTTATGTTTGCATGTTAATAAAATAGTTCCTATTACGATTAGCACTCACTTAACATTCAATAACTTTTAGGGACGCAAAGTGCT